>NC_052061.1:34250435-34555435 GCF_903992535.2 Arvicola amphibius | reverse complement strand
ACATACCCACAATCCCAGTACTAGGGAGGCAGGGCAAAGAGGATCCAGAGTTCAAGGCCTTCCTCAATTAAGTAGAAAACTTGAGGCCAGCCTGGGGTCTTAAGAAATGAAATCACACTTCTGAAAATCAGTAGTCCAAAAATGAGTATTTTGAACTAAAATCAAGAGGTTACCTTTCCTCTGGAGACTGAGAGAAAAATCTATTTCTTGGCCGTGGCCAGCTTCTAAAAATTTCCCACAATTCTTGTCTTATGACCCCTTCCTCCAGCTTCCAGGCACAGCAACACATGATTCCACCTTTAAAACTCTCCTGTGCTTCCGACCTTCCTGTCCCCCTCAGTTTTGGAAGGGGGACAGTGCTGTGCAGCTCAGGTTGGCCTTGGACTGGAATATGACTGGGGATCTTCCTGGTGCCGCCGACTTAAGTATTGAAATTACAGGCACACCCCGCCAAGCCCAGCTTCTGCTTCCCTCTTGAAAGGATTCCGTGATTACATCGGACCACCTGCTTACTCTTCATTAACCCCTCTCTGACCCCTGAGACAGGGTTTCACTATGCAGCCCTGGCTGTCCTGGAACTCACTTTGTAGACCAGGCGGACCTCGAACTCTCAGAGATCGACCTGCCTCTGCCTCCCTAATGCTGGGATTAAAGGCAGGCGCCACCACCGCCCCGCTTTGATAACCCTTCTTAATTCAATCACGTCTGCAATGTCTATTCTTCCATATAAAGTAACAACCCCTGATTTGTAGAATTAGAATCTGCCACGCTCCGCGCCCCAGTGTCTGCGTTCGGTGCGCTGGCACCCAGTTCGCGAGATTCGGGCAAGGGGCAGGAGGTTAAAATACACAAACACAGACAGACAGAAAGACAACGACACGGGTCATCCTTGAATTCCCCAAGAATGCCCCCTTTATTGTGTACAGGGGCAGATTATATAGAGATAGCCACGCCCCAGCCAAACCCACCAGAAACCACTCTCCTGCCATCAGGAACTCCTGAAGATCTCGTGCTCAGAGCAGCTGTAGGCACTCAGATCAGGGGATGACAAGAAATTCGGGATCTGGGGTCTCACTGCTCCCAAAAAGAATCTGTTCTTCTTTGGGGAGCAGAGAATACGGGACAGTTCTCCAGGTGGCCTTGGACACACCCAGTGGCTCGCCCCCTTTATCTCATTGTATAATATTCTGGACACATAGCCCCCCTTAGGGAAAGAGTGATGTAAACAGCCTGGGTTCTGTTCTTCCGTCTCTTGGAACAGACATCCTACAGTAGTCAGTCCAGCAAGTCTTATGATCTGGGGATCTGGCTGGCCTCGGCTCTGGTACTTCTGCTCTCACTTCCAGCTGATCTGAAAGGATTAAAGTTGCTTCACTCAACTCAGAGTTTGTCTCATTTCAGTCGGCTTGTGCAAGCAGTAGAGATTGCAGCACAGGGTGCAGTGGCAACCAGAGCCTACTGAGTGGGCTTCATGGGGGGATGTCACTGTGCCCATTACAGCAAGATTTTATACTCCAAGCCCCGTGTGATGATGCTATTAATAGTGATAGAAAACAGAATTTCAAGCTGGATGTGGGTGACACATGCCTGTAATCCCAGCATTTGAGAGGAGGCAGGAAGGTCAAGGGTTCAAAGCCAGCCTCTGCCAAATGAGATCCTGCCTCAAAAAGCAAAAAGAGAAACAAAACAAAAATATTTTTTTATCCCTTCCTCTCATCTCTCAGGGATCATTGCGGAAGTGGGGGCAGAAAGGGTGTAAGAACCACAGGGGGTGGAGGACCACAAGGAAACAGCATCTTCCAGATACAGCAGCCACCTGCACAGATAGACTCACAGCAGTGGTGACAATATGCACAAGACCTGTGCAGGCTCAAGTCAGACCAAATCCCATCACAGAGAGAGGACATGAAGTCTCACCTCCAGCTAAGGAGGGGGAGAGACAGTTTTCTCTAAGAGTAAGCCTGTCACACTCCAGTGGAAGGCCACACACCCAAAAATATTTGGGCAGCATAAATTGGACTCTATGGGATTAAAAAACTAAAAGGACACAAAACTGGGTTGGGGGGTGAACCTGGGAGGAGTTGGAGGAAGGAGTGTGTGCGATGGAAACACATCGTTTGGGATTATCAGAGAGCTAACAGCTGCATAAATACCATTCAAAATGGCTAGAGATGCTGTTCCCTGCTTTGCTGTTGGCCAAGGGGAGGTGGGTTTTCCTTGTTAGGGATATTTTCAATTACAAAGTTCTTTACGGTTGCAAGCGTACATAAAATAAGAAGACAAATAATCAAAGTTCATAAGGAAAAAAGATGTTAGATTCAGAAACAATAAATAAAAGCCATTTTTTATAAATACCTATATGAAGCTATTAAGTAATCCCCCAAGCTGGAATGTAACTGTGTAGAATCGACCATGTATTTTGCTTTCAAACTATATTTTTAAGTTCTTACACTACTGTATAGAAGTTCTGTATAAACTACTGTATGTTATCGGGCATGTTTTTATTTCAGATGGAAAAGAAATTCCACGAGGCCGAGCTCACAGTAGAAATGGGCTAAATAAACCAAAAGCCACTAATAATGGAAGTGAGTTGCTCGGTAACAAAGTGGACAGGGCAGGCTTCCTTAAACAAGTTCGTCGCCTGAAAGCCCAAGCCTTGTTCTACCACATCAGGGTCACCAGCAGTTTGATGACCTTGACCAACACGGACAGTGAAAACCTGATAAGGAGCCTGTTACATCACAGCAGCCTTGTGAATGAGCTCATTCATGTCCCAATGGTCTCTCACCTAATACATGTGAGGAAATGGAGAAGGAAGAAAGATAAAGGGTGGATGAAGACCAAAACACGCTTCCAATGAAACAGCCAAGTCATGTGCTGCCTACTGTTGACCTGCTAAGACGGTGGCAACAGGAAGAGAAAAAAAAAATCTTAGCCTTTCAACTGAAAACCTGTTGAGAGACATTGCTTTCATTATTATTGGCTATTTCTTTGCTGTAAAAGTATCCAAAAAAAGGGGGCTGGAGAGATGGCTCAGAGGCTAAGAGCACTGGCTGCTCTTCCCAGAGGTCCTGAGTTTAATCCCCAGCAACCACATAGTGGCTCACAAGCATCTATAGTGAGATCTGTTACCCTTTTCTGTGATGCAGACAGAACACTGTATACATAATGAATAAATAAATCTTCAAAAACCATATATCCAAGCCGGGCGGTGGTGGCGCACGCCTTTAATCCCAGCACTCGGGAGGCAGAGGCAGGCAGATCTCTGTGAGTTCGAGGCCAGCCTGGTCTACAAGAGCTAGATCCAGGACAGGCTCTAAAAAAGCTGCAGAGAAACCCTGTCTTGAAAAACCAAAAAAAAAAAAAAAAAAAACAAAAACATATATCCAAAAAGATGAGACAGGTGGGCTGGTGAAATGCCTTAGCAGGTAAAGGCAATTGCCTCCAGGTCTAATGATCTATATGTAATCTGCAGAACCTACATGATGGAGAGAGAACCAGCTCCCACAGGTTTTCCTCTGGCATCTACATGCATGTCCTACCCTCCACATATAAATAAAACAAGTAGCTGGGCATTGATGCACACACCTTTAATCCTAACACTTGGGAAGCAGAGGCAGGCAGCTCTCTGTGAGCTCAAGACCAGCCTGGTCTACAGAGCAAGTGACAGGACAGGCTTCAAAGCTACACAGAGAAACCCTGTCTCGAAAAACCAATGAATTAATTAAGTAAGTATATATTTAAAATTTTTAAGATAAAAAACTTAAGTAGGCAACACACCTCACATTTTGCTAGCTAGCTAATTAATTAATTAATTGGAGGCAGTGGTCTCAAGTGGCCCAGGATGTCTTTAAACTTACTAAGTAGCCAAAGACGACATTGAACTTCTGATCCTCCTCTTCCACCCGCAAGGATCAAGATGGCAAGCACCCACTACAGTGCCTGTTTTCTGCGGTGCTGGGGATCAAATCCAGGCAACATGCATGCTAGGCAAGCACTCTACCAACTGAGCCGTATCCTGAGCCTGGCACTTTTCCAGTTCCAACTACAGAATGGGGATCAGTGGCTATCTGAAGCCTAAAGAATGCAGAAGTCTAAGGAGGAAATTCTTAGTTGGAACTGGCAACTCTTGGTTCCCGACTTTAGTGGAAGAGCCAGCCTTCTAGATGGTTCTTCCCCACTTCTTAACACTCATGGATCCACCACACAGTTCCATGTCTCTTTGGATCTGTAGGTACCAGCAGTTAGGATGAATGAGTCAGACTGCAAGAGCAGAAAGGCCGCTGGCAGGGTGGTATGGGATGGCAGGGCTCGCTCGCTACTCCACTCGGTGATGCTGGAGAGTCAGAGCATGAATGAACTTGATTCTATAAAAGATATATCCAGGGGCTGGAGAGATGGCTCAGCCGTTAAGAGCACTGTCTGCTCTTCCAGAAGTCCTGAGTTCAATTCCCAGCAACCACATGCTGGCTCACAACCACCTATAATGAGATCTGGTGCCCTCTTCTGGCCTACAGGCAGGATACTGTACAAACAAACAAACAAACAAACAAATCTTCAAAAAAATAAAAGATAAATCTAATTCTGTCTATGTGGCATCTTGAAAAGAAAAGAAAAGGTAAGTATGATTCTTCCCAAAAGTGCAGAGAATTCAGCCATGTGGTGTTGGCTCATGTCTCTAATCCTAGCACCTGGGAGGCCAAGTAGGAGAACAGATAGTTCAAGGCCAGCCTGGGCTACTCAGCCAGCCTGGGCTACTCAGCAATACCTTGACACAAAGAAAAAAGAGAAAAAAAAGAAAAAAAGAAAAAAAGAAAGGGAAGGAGGAAGGAGGAAGGAAGGAAGAAAAAGAAAAAGAAAGGAAAGGGATACTACAAAATAAAATGAGTCACTCGTAGGACTTATGGAGGCTGGCAGAAGTTAATGTAGGTATGGAGAGACTTGCTGAATTCTATCTACGGAAATCAGAACATAGATATTAGTACAGATAAAATCTGAATGATGAGAACATGTAACTCCCTGGATTGAGAAGTTAATTCTAGTGTGAAGCTGCGGCTTTAAGAGCCAGACACTGGGCATGGCTTGTATTAGCTCACCTGCCGTTTGGAGACTCAGGTTCCCATAGGCTGGCTGCCTTTGGCCCGTTGCCTGAATTACACACAGTCGCATGTTTGAGACATGCATGCAGCTTAGAAGGACATAGAGGTGAATAGGTGGGTGGTGTGAAGAAAGAAAGTTTCGAAACGGCCTGAGCTGTGGGATTTCCCCATTTCTCCCTTTTCCGTTTGTGCGGCTGTCTGCTGTTCGCCGCATTCCACACCATGTGGCAGCCCCAGGACCTCTCAGGAAGATTTGCCCAAGTATGCCATCAACGGCTCTACTGAGAATGGACACGCCCCTTCTAAGCCCCAGTTCCCCTGGAAAGAGAAAGGGTTCCACTTTAGAAGCAGGCGAAGGATGAGTAGAGAGGACCCTTCTAGGATGTCAGAAGCATGATGGGAAAGACCAGGCTGCGCCTAGGAATGAGCTTTGGAGGCCGCTGCTGTTCTGGCCCTAGCATATAGTAGGTTCAAGAAAATAGGTTATTGAGCCGATGATGATGAATTATGTAGCCAAGACTCAAATGTTGAAAGTTCTGGTTTTCTAAATGACTAAGTTTGGTTTTTACCACACAGAAATGTTTTGGATCTGTAATCCCACTCAGTCATGAGGCACGCAAAGGCACTTCTGCCAACTATGGACAGGACGTATGATCCTAGTCCTGTAAGAACGCTAATTTCTAGTGACATCATAGTCATCAGAGCATCCCTGGGTTGATGAGATAGCTCAGCGGATAAAGGCGCTTACTGCCATGCTTGAATTCCACCCCTGAGACCGACAACAATTCCTGAAAGTTGACCTCTGGACTCCACAGGCTCACTGCGACACACACACACACACACAATAAAATAGGTAAATAAATGTAATAATTTTTTTAAAAAAAACACCACAGTGTGGCATAGTGCTCACAGGTTTGTGACAATACTGGTGTAAACAATACGTGCAAAAGTTTTTTTTTTTTTTTAATTTTTTTTTTTGGTTTTTCGAGACAGGGTTTCTCTGTAGCTTTGGAGCCTGTCCTGGAACTAGCTCTTGTAGACCAGGCTGGTCTCGAACTCACAGAGATCCGCCTGCCTCTGCCTCCCGAGTGCTGGGATTAAAGGCGTGCACCACCACCGCCCGGCTACGTGCAAAAGTTTTAAGAGACTGGGCAGATGGCTCAGTGGGTAAGAACACTCGCCAGGAAAGCAAGAGGACCCAAGTTCAAATCCCTGAAACTACATTTAAAAAAAAAGTATGATTGCACACAAATCCCAGTGCTGTACCAGGCAGAAGCTGGAGGATGGCTGGGACACGTCTGCCTAGCTCCAGGGTCAGGGGAAGACTCCGTGTCAAGAGAATAAGGTAGAGAACGGGAGAGCAGGACCACTGATGTCCTCCTCTGTGCTCCCATGCACACACAGGCACATGAACCTGTACACACATGTGCACATACACCATACACACACACCACAATACTCACATACACACACAAAACAAAAACAGATTTTTAAAGTAAAAATTAAACTTCAAAGAAATAATAAAATACTTACAGAACAAAGATACACAGAAAGAAAATATTACTACAAAGAACCAAAGAGTTTTTTTTTAAAGGTGTATAAAGTATAAAGATTACAGTACGCTGAGGTTTATTTATCATCAAAACAAAGCAAAGCAAATTCAAGTTCTACTCATGCTAAGTAACTTATACGGGTTTATCCTTTTTAAAAAGTGTATATGAACTGGAGTTACAGACAGTTATGAGCTGCTATGTGGGTGCTGGGAACTGAACTCTGGACTTGCAAGAGCAGCCAGTGCTCTTACCCAGGGAGCCATCTCTCCAGCTCCAGGTAAATCTTCCTCATCCATTGATTACTGCACCTTTCTACATCCGGTAAGTTAAAACACTTGCCATGCAAACCATCTAGTTTAATTTTTATTTGTGGGCTTTTGCTTTTGTTTTTGTTTTGAGACAGGATCTCTCTACACAGCTCTAGTTGCTATTTTAATTTTTAAAAATGTATGTGGGTTGGTGTGTGAGTTCAGGTGCCCTCGGAGGCCAGAAATGGATCATCTGGACTGGAGTTACAAGCTGGTGTGAGCTACAAGCTAGGAACTGACCTTGGGACCTTCATACTTGCCCTCAACTGCCGAACTGTCTTTCTAGCCCTAGGCATGTAATTTTATAGATTTTTGCTGTTGTCTTAGAGACAGGGTTCTATGGATCCCGACTGGGCTTGATCTCCCTATGTAGCTGAGAATGACTCTGAACTCCTGATCCTCCTGCCTTCACCTCCCAAGTCCTGGGATTACAAGAGCATGCCACCATACCCAGCTGGAAATAGCAATTTCTAACAACCACATTGCAGAAACTGTTCACTTGAAGGTGTAAACTTTTAAATCCAGGATTTCTTTTACCTGCATTATTAGCTCACTAGCTGTCAACAGACAGACATTATTCAAGTGTCTCAGACAATGACATTCATTTTCTATAACCAGGCAATGCAGACTTAGTATCTTAATACATAAACACTTAAGACCACCCGAGTATCTCATTTGAGCTCAAACAAAACCTGAGTACCATTCAAGCCACAAAACACTAGTAAACCTTTCCCAAACCAATATGATTGGCAGTTGCTTCTTCACCAAGTGCAGTGCCAACCTCACTTGGAGTAATCTAATCCTTCCTATACCTAAATCTTCAGATATCCAATCATGGGATTACCCTTGCTTCCAACAATGGACCTGGAATAGAGAATTCCATGTTATTTTCTAAGGGATTTAGTTTCCACTACTACATTATTATATATAGCAGCACACCCAACAGGCATCTGTTCCCCGGCCCCTGGCTGTTTTCTGTTGTGTGAACCTACCAAGAATTACACACTAAATATCTCCTCAACTTTTTTTTTGAGATAGGATCTCATGATGTAGTCTAAGCTGGCCTCAAAAGGCTGGCTTTGAACCCAGGACCTCATACCAGTTAGGGATGCATTACCATTGACCTGCATGCCAGCCCTACTCAATTCCTTAATCTCATACATAAATGTGTTGATGGCTTTGTCTCCACTCATGGGCCAAAACTGACACATTGTGATGACCTACGGTCAGTTGTTATTCAGACAACATTTAGGTCTCTGAAGAAACCTGACAATTTTTTAAAGAATCTTTTTAAAAGAGATTTATTTATTTGTTTGTTTGTTTGTTTGTTATGTATACAGCATTCTGCCTGCATGCCAGATGAGGGCACCAGATCTAATTATAGATGGCTGTGAGCCACTATGTGGTTGCTAGGAATTGAACTCAGGATCTCTGGAAGAGCAGTCAGTGCTCTTAACCTCTGAGCCATCTCTCCAGCCTCTCTTCAGACTTCTTGAATGTAGCAATTTTGCATCTGTCTCTTGGCTTTGTTGACTTGTTTCGGTTTGGTTTCTTGGGGACATGGTCTTGCCCTTGAACCCACAATCCTTCTACCTCATTTCCCAGACAGCAAAACCATGGTCCACGGTTTTTTAGACCCTAACAGTTTTACTAAAAGATTTTACACAATCCCCCACCACCACCACTTGGAATTTCTCTGATTATTTATCTCATGACTAAATGGGGTCCCACGTTTAGGGGAGGATGTGCTAAGAAGTTAAAAAAAAATCCTCTTCATATCTACCATGGTCCTGTTTCACAGTTATCATGACCTACCTTGTTGTTAACCTTTATTCCAATGGTTCTATTGCACTGTTGACATGACCTACTGTTGATGTTGATGTTGATCTGTCAACTGTCCTATCTCACAGGTGAGAAGAGCTATGGCTGGTGTTAACCTGATGAACTTTCTGAGCGAAACACATTAACAAACTTCTTGACATGAACACAGACACAGGCCAGCAGTGAAATCTCAGCAGTTCCCCAAGGAAATTAAGGTGACAAGATTTAGTATTGGGAGACAGGGAGGCCCTGCTAAGAGGGCATAAAGAACTTAGAAACACACTGGAAATTTAGAACATTATTTGGTCTCTACCGAGATAGGGATTTGGTACCCACACTTCACAGATGAAGAAACCCAGGCACAGAGCCAAAGACACCAACAGGAAGATTGAGATGCAGCTGCAGGTAGAGCCCTGTAGTTCAGGCTCTTGTTAATTATGCATATTGCTTCCCTAACTTGGGCATGATGACACAGAGCTCAGTCCAGCACTTGAGTAGCTGAGGCAGAAAGATAGTACAAGGCCAGCATGTGTCTTATGCACAGTGCCTCATTGGCACAATCTTTTCTCATATCCTTATTTCTCTGGTCTTAGCGATAAAACACCATGGTTGGAGCATCTTGGGGAGGGAGGGATTTTGTAGCACAAATAATAAAAACCCAGAGACAGATATCGGGGTTCAACCTGAAGATCAGAAAAGTAAAACAGTCAGCCACTGGCTCTTATCTCTATCTCAGACCGAAAGTGAGTAAGATCCTGTCTGCCCGAACCCTGAAGACTCCACACCCAACACTCCACACCACACTGAGTTCTTGTCTCTCCCCCCTTATAATCCTCTCTCCACCAGGCCATATTGCTCCTGTCTCCACCTCCCTAGAGCTGGGATCAAAGGCATGTGAACCCAAGTGTTCTGCTTCTCTTTTAGACATATTCAATCTTGTGTAGCCCAGGGTGACCTTGAACTCACAGATACTCATCTGCTTCTGTCTTCTGAGTCCTGGGATTAAAGGTGTGTGCCACCATTCCCTGGCCTGTATGGCCTAATGTGGCTGTTTTGCCTTTGTTTTGTTGGTTTTTCAAGACAGGGTTTCTCTGTAGCTTTGGAGCCTGTCCTGGAACTAGCTCCTGTAGACCAGGCTGGCCTCAAACTCACTCAGATTCACCTGCCTCTGCCTCCCTAGTGCTAGGATTAAGGTCATGCACTACTACCACCCAGCTGCTTTACCTTCTGATCTTCAGGCATGCTTTATTTATTAAAACACAAGTAATATACCACTATAGGGTTTATTTGACTTAAATGTCCATATCTCTGTTCATCATTAAAGCAATTCATGACAAGAACTCAAACAAGGCAGGAATCTGGAGGCAGAAGATGATACAGAGGACACGGAGGGGTGCTGCTTACTAGGTTGCTCATCATGGCTTGCTTAGCCTGTTTTCCTATAGAACCCACAATGGTCTGGGACCTTCCCCATTTGTCACTAATTAAGAAAATGCATTCTTTTCCCATTGTATAATTTTGGCTTGTCAAAATTCAGGTGTTCATAGGTGTATGATTAACATCAGGGTCTTCAATTCACTTCCATTGATTGACTTCTCTGTTTTTAAGTCAATACCATGCTAATCCTATCCCTAACCATAATGTTTTTTATTACTATAGCTCTATAGTAGAGCTTGAAATCAGGGATGGTGATAACCTCCAGAATTTCCATTATTGTACAGAATTATTTTAGCTATCCTGGATTTTTTGTTTTTGCATATGAAATTGAGTACTGTTCTTTTGAGATCTGTGAAGAATTGTGTTAGAATTTTGATGGGGATTGCATTGAATCTGTAGATTGCTTTTGGTAAGATTATCTGCTTTGCTATGCTAATCCTACTGATCCATGAGCATGAGAGATTTTTTCCATCTTCTGATAGCTTCTCCAATTTCTTTCTTTAAAGACTTAAAATTCTTGACATACAAGTCTTTTACTTGTTTGGTTAGTGTTACCCCAAAGTAGTTTATAGTATTTGTGGCTATTGTAAAGGGTGTTGTTTCCCTGATTTCTTTCTCAGCCTGTTTATCATTTGCATAATATAGGAGAACTACTGTCTTCTTTTTGGTTAATCTTACATCCAGCCACATCACTGGAGGTGTTTTGTTTTAGCTATAGGAGCACCTTGATAGAATTTTTGGGATCATTTGTGTATACTATCATATCATCTGCAAAAATTATTCAATGGAGAAAAGAAAGCATTTTCAACAAAAGTGCTGGCATAACTGAATATCAGCATGTAGAAGAAAGCAAATAGATACATATCTATCATCCTACACAAAACTCAAGTCCAAGTGTATCATAAATCCAGTTACACTGAACCTGGTCAAAGAGAAAGTGGGAAGTAACCTTAAACTCATTGGCACAGGAGACAACTTCCTGCATAGAGCACCAGCAGCATAGACACAGACTGACAATTAATAAATGAGACTTCCTGGGGGCTGGAGAGATGGCTCAGAGGTTAAGAGCATTGCCTGCTCTTCCAAAGGTCCTGAGTTCAATTCCCAGCAACCACATGGTGGCTCACAACCATCTGTAATGGGGTCTGGTTCCCTCTTCTGGCCTTCAGGCACACACACAGACAGAATATTGTATACATAATAAATAAATAAATATAAAAAAATAAATGAGACTTCCTAAAACTGAAAAGTCTATAAGGCAAAGGGCATAGTCAACAAGACAAAAACAGCAGCCTACAGAATGGAATCTTCAACAATCCCATGTCTGACAGAAGTCTAATTTCTAGACTATATAAAGAACTCAAAAAACAAGACATTAAAATACCAAATAGTCCAATTAAAAATGGGCACTTATCTAACCAGTATCCTTCACAGAAGAATCTCAAATGGCTGAGACACACTTAAAGAATTGTTCAACATCATTAACCGTCAGGGAAATGTTAATAAAAATGACTCTGAGATACCATCTTACACCTGTTGGAATGGCTAAGATCAAAAACACTAATGACAGTTTATGTTGGAGAGGATGTGGAGTAAGGCCAATGTTCCTCAGCTGCTGGTGGGAGTGCAAACTTGTACAGCCAATTTGGAAATTGACATGGTGGTTTCTCAGAAAATTGGAAATTAGTCTACCTCAAGACCCAGATATACCAATCTTGGGCATATACCCAAAGGATGCTAAATCATACCACAAGGACACTTGATCAACTATGTTCATAACAGTGTTATTCATAATAGCCAGAAACTGGAAACAACCTAGATATCCCTCAACCAAAGAATGGATAGAGAAAATGTGATATATTTACACAGTGGAGTATTACTCAGCTGTAAGAAACAATAATATCATGAAATTTGAAGGCAAATGGACAGAAGTAGAAAAAAATCATCCTGAGTGAGGTAACCCAGACCTGGAAAGACATACCATGTTTGTGGATATTATCCATAAGTATAATATATGGATTTATGGATAATATTCATAAGTGGATATTAACTGTAAAATAAAGTATAGCCATGCTACAGTCCACAGCTCCAGAGAGGCTTGGTAACAAGGAAGGTCCAAAGAGGGACACATGGACTTCCCAGGGAAGGGTAAATAGATGGGATCTCTTGGGTTAGCTGGGACCTGGGGGGGGGGTGAGATGGGAACATGAGAGATCATACTGAGCGTGTTGGGGGCAGGATGGGAAGGGAGAGTGAGGAAAGAGCTGTCTTGATGGGGGGACATTTCAAGGTCAGGGAGAAACCTGGTGCCAGGGAAACTCACAATAATCCACACAGATGACCCCAGCAGAGATTCCTAGCAGTAGTGGGGAGAGTGCCTGAACTGGCCTGTAGCCATACTGGTGACTACCCTAATTGTCATCAGAGAGCCTTCATCCAGTAACTGATGGAAGCAAATGCAGAGATTCACAGCCAAGCCTTGTACTGAATCCTGCTGAAGAGGAGGAGGGATTGTATAAGCCTGGGTGTCGATGTCATCATAAGAGAACCCACAGAAACAACAAACTTGGACTCATAGGAGCTCACAGACTGGACCAACAGCTAGGGAGCCTGCATGGGATCCATATAGTCAGGCCCTCTACAGATGTGTGACAGTTGTGTAGCTTGGTCTATTTGTGGGACTCCTAGCAGTGGGATCAATGCTAATGCTTGAGCTGAATTCTGGAAACCTATTCCTCATTCTGAGGTGCCCTGTCCTGCTATGGGATAATGCTTTTGTACACTGTAAAGATTTGTCACTCATATTGGTTTAATAAAATGCGGATTGACCAGTAGCCAGGCAGGAAGTATAGGCGGGGCAACCAGACTAATAGAATTGTGGGAAGAGGAAAGGTAAGACACAGAAGAAGTAAGATGAGAATGCCTTACTGAGAGAAGGTACCAAGTCACATGGCTAAACATAGACAAGAATTATGGGTTAATTTAAGTTGTAAGAGCAAGTTAATAATAATCCTGAGCTAATAGGCCAACAGTTTATAATTAATATAAGTCTCTTTGTATTTCTTTGGGACGGAACAGCTGTAGATCTGGGTGGGACAGAAATTTCTGTCTCCTTTGTCCAGCCTTAATACAAGAGGATGAGCTTAGTCCTACCTCAACTTGATATGCCATGCTTTGTTGATACCCAGGGGAGGCCTACCCCTTTCTGAACAGAAACAGAGTAGGGGGCAGAGGTGAAGCAGAGTGAAGGAATGGGAAGAGAGGAGGGAGGGGAAACTGCAATGAAGATATAAAATAAATGGAAAAAATTAAAAAAAGAAAGTGAAAAAAATAAAAGAAAATGTCCTCGAGCCAGATGTCATGGAGGCGTTTTCTGAACCGAGGCTCCCTTCCTTCAGATGACTCTAGTCTGTTTCAGGTTGACACAAACTAGACAGCACACCTGGTTACTAGTAAGACAGGCGTCTTTCCTTAGATAAATTAGCTATTAGATTCCTTTTTCTTCAAAAAAAAATGCTTACATTTAATAATGGGGAAGGAGCCGGGCGGTGGTGGCGCACGCCTTTAATCCCAGCACTCGGGAGGCAGAGGCAGGCGGATCTCTGTGAGTTCGAGACCAGCCTGGTCTACAAGAGCTAGTTCCAGGACAGGCTCCAAAGCTACAGAGAAACCCTGTCTCGAAAAAACCAAAAAAAAAAAAAAAAAAAAAGAAAAGAAATAATGGGGAGGGAACATAGACCATAATGAGCATGGAGTGGTCCAAAGAGACTCTTTCCTTGTACCAGAGAACCCAGGAATTGAACTCAGGTAGTTGGGTTTGCATAAGAAGTGCTTTTCCCCACTGAACCATCCAGTTGGCCTGGACTTCTTGTTAAGACCCCAGTTTTGGCAGGCGATACAAAGCAACCGGGAAGAACACTGTTTGGTTTTCAGGGTCAGAGTTGGCCCAGGCCTGCCTAGGTGGCACCTATGCTCAGAGGGGCTGGATGGTACCGCTGGCAGTCAGGATATAGAGCGGGACTGTCTCTGGGTTGCTATTCTAAATATTCAGTTATCCAAGGTCAACCTTGATTAGAAATTTCCAGAAATAACTCATCAGTCTTAGACTTTGGATTTGGAATGACTCCTATCGTCCTGTGGTTTGAAAGTTTAATGCCTGGTGAATCAGAGTTCAGAGGTCAAGTTTTGTAAGATAGTTGAATCACAAGGGCTCTGATATTATCAGTGGATTAACTCATCAAAGAAATCCTAAGTCAATGGGGTGATTGGGAAATACTAGATACTTTAGCAGGTGAGTCCTACTTAGAGGAAGTAGAGCACTAGGAGCAGGCCCTAGAAGGGCACATCTTGTCCCAAGGGACCCTCCTTCCATTTAAGGCCACCTCTAACCCCAACTGCCAGGAGGCGAGCAGCTTTGATCCTCCACATGTTCCCTGCCACAATATTCTGCTTCGTTTCAGGCTCAAAGCAAGGGGAGCCAATTGATCATAGACTGAACACTCTGAATACATGAGTCCGGATAACTCATCGCTCCTTAAGTCATATTCCAAGTGTTTTTGTCGCGGAGACTGGAAGCTAACATGAGCTTTACACTGTGTGCCGTTCTGAGAAGCACCAGTCTGGTACTATCCTGCTCCATCTTGCTTGGAATAGGTGATCACCCCTTGGTCCAGTGTACCCACACTGCATAGCTGCTAGCTATGTGTTATTATTCACTCAGATATCAGATGTTTATGAAGGTATAATCCTTATTTTATTTAATGCCCTCCAAACACAAGGGTAATGGTGCTGATCTTTTGAATATGCTGAAGAGAAGACATTAAAATGCTTTGAGTGAAAGGGCTTGTTTGTGAGCGGGTGTGTGCATGTGGGGGCCAGAAGAGGATGCCGTGTGCCCTCCTCAACCACTCTCCATTCATTCATTCAAGCTCCGGAACCTGGGGCTTGAGCCTTTTCAGTTGGACTGGGAATCATCAAACCCCTGCGATCCGCTTGTCTCCAGCCCCCTCGGAGCTGGGGTTACAGGCATTCACAGGGATGCCTGATTTGTCCTATGGGATCTGAGCTCCGATCCACACAATTGTGAAGCTGGGTTGTCTACATCAGGTCCATCTCCCCAGCCCTATACGTTCTTGACATTATGGAAAGAAAGGCAAATACTTACACAAGTGATAGCATCTGTGCAGAAGCAAACCCTCTATTTGTGAAATTATGAAGGTACAGAAATTCATGCCTGTCTCTTTCTTTAATTCTTTTGGAAACAAAGCCTTGCTATGGAACATAGACTGACCTTGAACTGACATTGATCCTCTTGCCTCAGCATCACAAACATCAGCCCCACTTTGACTCCATGCCAGTTTTCTACAGAGCTTCGGTGTTTATCCATCCCGCTCAACACTTTCTTGCCAGCCTGGCTTGGCCTCAGTTCAAATTCGCACCTCCATTTGCTGGTTTCCAGAGTGGTTGCTTCACTCCGACCTGGCCTTTTTTCCTTTCCAAGCTGATAAAAAGACGCGATCCAAGGTCACTGTAGTTGGCATACTTTTCTATGATTGGTAGTCAAGGGTAAAGATAGGGTGCAAAGGGGGAGCAGGGAGCATTTAATGTTTAATGTCAAAGATTACTGCTTTAAGAAACTAGTCAGGCACTGGCAAATTTCTCCTCACTGTGTCCCTCCAGACCTTCCCACCCCCCCCTTCATGTTTCTTTTTATTTGATTTCTGAGATTATAATATAATCACAACATTTCTCCCTCCATCCCTCCCTACAAATCCTTACATCTACCCCTCCCCACCACTTCAAAGCCTTGGCCTCTTCCCCGCTGTTTTTGCATGCACGTATATACATATTTACTCCTAAGTATAGCCTGCTCCATCCATTGCTATCACATGCCATTTCTTCCCTTCTTTCTATAGCTCCTCACTGTTTTCTTAGTCAGAGAAATGGAGCTCCCGCTTTGTATTTTCTGCCTTTTGCATACATGGCAGCTCCCGTGCAGAACACAAGCTGGCGCAGGTTCTTCCCTACAGAAATACCCCAAGGCAGTGTTGCTGCAGGGGCGTGTCTCCCTGCCACCAACTGCTACCCTGTACGGAGCTGACATCCGTGTCCTCGTAGCTCGGCTCCATTAGTCCTGCTGTTCATTGCAGAAGCATAGACTAAACTGATTTACTGTTAGTCATTGAAAGTCAGGTTTTGTTCCCTCTTGTGTCTAAATCTTTTCATTACCAACTCAAAGATATCCTAATTTTTGCTTTAAGTTTTTTTTTTTTCCTGAGACAGATTCTCCAGGCTAGATTTGAACTGGAAATGTGGCTGAAGATGACCTTCAACCAACCTTCCTGCCTCTACTTCCCAAGTGCTGGGATTTATAGGCATGTACCACTACATCTGGGATCCTCAACCACTGTTTTTTGTTGTTGTTTTGTTCCGCGTAGCCCTAGACGTCTCGGAATTCCCTGTGTAGGCTAGGATGACCTTGAACCCACAGAGGTCGCCTGTCCTACTTCTGGTTGCCACCACACTTGGCTTTCGTGAGCAGCTGTTCTAAGAGTGTTTTCTGGTAAGTCTGTGTAGAAACGGCCACACAGTCTTCTCGTTAAACCCATGTGCTGTGACCGAGTGAGAGAAATCAGGCTGAACTCTAGCAAAAAAATGGGTCCAACCTTAGTTTGAAAACATTTTTATTAACATTCATTTATTGTTGTGGGGGGCCAGCGGAACAGGCGTGGAGGTCAGAGGGTTCTCTCCTTCCACCACGGGGGTCCAGATCACTGAGTCCAGACCTTTCCCTTTTCCCATCTCGCTGGCTCCAATCTCAGTTCTGTTGTTCTATGACCCCAGGCACCAGCTCTCTGACACTTACTCTTACCAAATGTCCAATGAGGTGTAGCCCTGACAGGGATGGTGTGAGGGCCATTTTACCCTCTCTTGCTTTCCTTATTTGTTCTTGTTTCCAACACAGGCCTCATTACGGCAGCCTTCTCTGGTTTTGAGCTTGAGTGGTTCCCACACCTTCGCCTCCTGAGTGCTACAATGACGGGCCTGGGTCACCACCTCTAGCCTTGGTTTCGTTCTTTGGTCCTCTCAGGCTACTTTCACTGTTTCTGTTGTCCCTGAGCTCAGTGTTGGATGTCTCTGAGCTCAGCCTTGGTGGTTGGGTCTCATCTCTGAGCTTGGTGTTGGCTGAATCCCCCTGAACCAAAACTCTGTGACTAAGTTTGAGATATGATTTGGCCACACCCAGTTTTCTTATTAAACAACTATGGTAATTTGAATGCAATTGGCCCCCATAAGCTCATAGAAAGTGGCACTACCAAGAGGCGTGGCCTGGATGGAGTAGGCGTGGCCTTGTTGGACAAAGTGTGTCCCTGTGGAGGTGGGCTTTGAGTTCTCCTATGTTCAAGGTACACCCAGTGTCTCAGTTCACTTCCTGTTGCCTTTGGATCAAGATGTAGAATTCTCATCCTCCTCCATGTTGCCCTATGGTGATAATGGACTAAACAGCCACCCCAATGAAACGTTTTTCCTTTATAAGAGGGGTCTCTTTACAGCAATAAAAACTGTAACTAAGACAACCATATTTAAATTGTGCTTCTCATTTTAAAATGAAACTGAAGGTGTTGGTAGGATGGGTCAGTAGGCAACGGCACTTCCTGCCGAGTCTGACCACCTGTGTTCAATCCCCAGGATCCACAGAGCCGAAGAAGAGAACCAACACCTGAAGGTTGTCTCCTGACTCGTGTGCAGTGCTGTGTGCATGCAACTCTTCCCACCAAAATCTTTATAAATGTAAAATGCAGCTCAAGTTGTTAAGTGATTTAATAATGATGTAAGAGCCATGTTCATACCTAATTCGGCTTTTCTTTCCTGGGGGCCACATTTGTGCAGTGGCTGGATTGATAAACCTACAGAGAACATTTCGCAATCTGCTTTACTGGCTAAGACAAAGTAATCAACAAAAAGACAAGCCCCTTGGGCAAATAAAAAGAAGACAAGACAGTGAGCTAAGTCCCTGCAGGAACGTCTCTCTGCCTCCTGACTGCAAACACAGGGAGACCAGCTGCCTAGAAAGCTTCTGGTACTACCACGATGGATCATGAGCCAAGTAAACCCTTCCCTGTTTGAAGTATTCTGACACAGCAAAGAGCAAGGTGACTGAATCTTTCATTTTACAGTCAGAGAAACCGGTATAGGCTGACTTGGTTAACTGCACTCTCACCTTTGGTTCAGAGGCAAGGGCTCAAATTTGTGGAGCTCTGCTGCCACCTAGTGTTAAGTTTTGGCTTGAATGACATAAATGGTCAAAGCCTGGAGAGAGAGTGATTGAGAGTTCTTGTTACTCTGGTAGAGGACCTAGGTTCCATTTCCAGCACCTGAAGAGTTCAAGAATAAGAATATAGAAATGTAGATTCCAAAAATAAGAACGTGGAAATAAAGAAATAAAAAGTTATAAGCCTCAGAGAATGAGAGCAGGCTGTCAGCAGCTTTCTCAGCAGCTTAAGGGTTAACTATTAACAGTGGGTTACTTCGCTTTACAACCATATCTCTGTCTGCAAGGTTGCAAACAAAGATACCCTCTGCAAACTGAGGGTCAGCTTTTATATAAACCCCTGGCCACTCATGACCAGCAATTGATGTGAGTTGAGGTAACTTTTAAATGACGGGACGTACGTGTCTTTTTGGTTGTCCATTTTCCCATACCATTCCCTGTTACACAAAACTGTCAGTATCAGGTAAACACCATCCGAAAGAGCCAGAAGAAAACAATGGGCTAAATACAAACACTAGTCTAACTGAAAAACCTTGTTAATGGAAATTGTAAAAAAAAAAAAAAAAAAAAAAAAAAGGCAATTTGTATCTGAGTTTTACCTGGAGATTATAAAAATTCTTTTGTTCATGCCTAATGCTTGCTTCTTGCTATAAAAAGGGGAGTTCAGAAACAGGTCAAAGTGGAACAGACCCCACTTCTGTGGGCTCCCACAGTGAAAATAAAAAACCCTACAAATGTAAAATCATATAGGGCTTGGATAGAAAGGACAGAACTAACAAAATTTAAAATAGTTCTGTAATTAGAATAAAAGCCTAAGATACTTTTGTTGTTATTTTTTGTTTTCTGCTTTTTGAGACAGTCTCTCTGCCTGTCCTGGAACTCACTTTGTAGACCAGGCTGGTTTGGAACTCACAGAGATCCGTCTGCCTCTGCCTTCTGAGTGCTGGGATTAAAGGCATGCGCCACCATGGCCAGCTGTCTTCTTTAAAATGTGTGTGTCAGGGGGCTGTGGACACGGTTCAGCACGTAGAGTGCTTGTTGTGGAAGCATTAAAGGACCAGAGTTCGACCTCCAGCAGAAAAGCTGGATGCCTGGATGGCGGTCTCAGGCAGGTTCTAGGGTCTCACTTGTCTATCCAAAAGGGTTCAGTGGGAGATCCTGCCCCCAAAACATAAGGTGGAGTGGGCAGTGGTGGCGCGCACCTTTAATCTCAGCACTCAGGAGGCAGAAGCAGGAGGATCTTTGTGAGCTGCAAGCCAGCCTGGTCTACATAGGGAGTTTCAAGACAGGCAGGGCTAAGTAGAAAAACCATGTCTCAAGCGGGTAAATGTGGAGAGCAATAGAGAATGACAGCCAGTGTTGACCTTTGGTTTCTACTCACGAAGACATAGGCGAGCAAATCCTGAAAATACACATGCATCTCACGCACACAAAAGAAAACTTTTGAATGTGTGGGTTAAAAACAGCCCTGAATGTGAGTGGAGATCCTGTTTTCCTCCCCGAGTTATTTAATGAGCTGTGCATATTTGGCCTCCACGCTGGTTCCTGATAGGACTCCTAACGTCCTTGTCATCTCCCTAGCAGTAGGACCACGGTGGCAGTCTTTTCAGTATTTGGTCTTGGCTGGAGTTTCTGACATAGAGTTCCTGTGGCCTCAGTCATTTTCTTAATTGTAGGAGTATTTATTCTAATACCGTGACTTCCAGATCTCTGGTTGCCGGAGAAACCAACTCCATCACGGGAAGCCTTGCCCCTGGCCTTGAAGGAGAAGGACCTAAGGTTGAATGTTTAACCAGTGCCTGATAATTTTATCAATCATATTAATCACACTTAAATAATAAATTCTCCTTAAAGACCCAAAGAGGTGGGTTTGAGGAGTTTCAAGGTGGCTGAAGATGTGGCAGTGTCAAGAGCGGAATGTCTGGGTGGGGGCTGGGAAGCTCCATGCCTGTCCCGGCACACTTTGCTTTATGAGCCTCTGCATCTAGATCACTGTTTGTTTTGTGCTCTCTTTATAGCAAATGTCACGTGTAAGTAAAGCACACCCCTGAGTCCTGTGTGTGCATATGCTTCTCTGTGTGTGCATCCTGGATCCGGGCGTATGGAGGCCAGAGGTCAATGCTACTTGTTTTCCTCTACCACTCTCCACCTCATGTTTTTGAGACCGGGTCTCTCTCTCTCTGGTCCCAGAGCTCACCAAATGGCTACCCTGGCAGGCCAATGAGCTCTGGGGACCCACTTGTCTCCCCTGCACCCCAGAGCTAGGATTACAGACACATCCTACCACATCCCATTTTTTTTTTTTTTTTTTTTTTTTTTTTTTTTTTTTTTTTTTTTTTTTTTTTTTTAGTGTGGGCTCTGAGAATCCAAACTCAGATTCTGAGAATCCAAACTCGGGTCCTCATGTTTGTGAAGGGGCCCAACTCCCCAGTCCCCTGGCTCCCACCTCCTGAGACAAGTAGCCCAGCCTGGCCCCAAACTCTCCACAGTGATATGGTTGACCTTGAGACCCTGATCTTCCTGCCTTTATTTCCTAAGCGCTGGCATTATACCTATGTATTGCCACCCCTAGTATAGTGGTGCTGGGGATCAAACCTAGGGCCTCACGCATACAAGGTAAGTATTCTGCTAGCTGAACTTCATCCCTAGTACCTGTTTCGTTGGGCTCTGGGAGCTTGATTGCACAGAAGGAATGAATCAGTGGTTAGAGGAAGGAGCTTAACAACTGAGGGCTTGAGGTGGGGATCTGAGGTGGAGTAGTCTTCTGAGATCTTTAGGACCTCAAGTGATCCAAAGGATGCCTGCCTGGCATTTGCTGCAGTGGTGGTGGATGGAGCACAAGGCCTACACATTTGGACACAAAGTGTACTGCGTTAGGAGTCCAAGTGGACATTATTAATTAGCTGCTCGCTTTGAGCAAGGGAAGGATGACGCAATGATGAGGGCTGGATACTGACACCACTCCACACAGGCAGGGTGGGCTGGAGAGCCTGAAAGGCAAGCAGGTAGGAAGAAGGGAGAACCCAGCAGCAGCTTCTGAGTCAGGAAGGATGAAGACTCCAGCCTCCAGATAAAGCCCAGACTCTCTGGCGCAGGGTTCTGACGCTTGCCTCTCCCTAGCCCTGATTATCAGCTTCGGTCTGTGCCGCACTGATAAGCAACTGCTCGTGCCCTTCAACACTGTGCAGCCTGCACCGTCTGTCCTTGGCAAAGCCCTCCGCGTGCCCTTCCACTCCTCCCTACTGGTAACACCCACCTTTTCAAGGAGCTCAGTCATATTGTCCCCTCGGGATGCTCTCTTATCCCTTTCCTTCCTGGAAGCCAGAGAGCAAGGCATAGACACTTCCTACTATACTCCCCGCCAGCAGAGTCCACAGTGGTGCGTGTCTCCTTCACTGTGCCCATCTCACAGAAACACCCAATAAACAAAACTAGGCCTTCGGAGCCTGAAGAAAGCCAACTTCTTGAAATCAGCTCAGTGATGTGCCGACACACACAATATCAATAGAACAGGTTTAGTTCTGATTCCTCAAGAGCATGAGATTCAAGGGTGGCAAACAAGGTGTGACACCTGCTGCCTCTAACTTTGAGGACGGGATGACAAGGGTGACCATCAAGCAGCAGGAATGTGACTCACAGCCCTCTCTCCTCCACTACTGTTCCACAGCTACTGAAACGAACCCTACATTTATTGTGTTGTTTAGACGACTTCCCTAACCCCTCACCTATGGTGTCTGCCCCACACCCACTCTTCTGACAGGAAAGGCTGCTGTCTCCTGAGCTCCTGCTGCGTTAAAGCCTCCAAAAGAACCTGGTTTCTCCCCTCCATCCTGCCAGCCCTTCAAGGAAGCACCAAGGTCATGATGTCAACTGTGGATCCAGCAAATGCAGACTGCATGTATTCACAGTAAATACTTGTTAACAATTAAGCATATGAGCCGGGTGGTGGCGGCGCATGCCTTTAATCTCAGCACTTGGGAGGCAGAGGCAGGAGGATCTCTGTGAGTTCGAGGCCAGCCTGGTCTACAAGAGCTGGTTCCAGGACAGGCTCCAAAACTACAAAGAAACCCTGTCTCAAAAAACAAAAACAAAAACAAAATTAAGCTTATGTTTGATTCTACCTGCCACCCATTGAGGAAAGCGTTATAGCGTTGAGCTCTTGGTAGCTTGAGGTGGGAGCCCAGAATCAAGCCGATGGTCACCTAGAACACATGGCTCATTCTAGTCAGTGAGCTGGCTGAAGAACCTTTAGTACATTAGCCAGCACTGCTTTTCTTGGCGAGTTTCTCTCTCTCTCTCTCTCTCTCTCTCCCTCTCCCTCTCCCTCTCTCTCTGCTTGTATTTTGAGACAGGGTTTCTCTGTGTAGCCCTTGTTGTCGCCAAACTCTTTGTAACCAAACTGGCCTCGAATTCATAAAGATCCACCTGCCTCTGCCTCCTAATGCTGAGATTAAAGGCGTGTGTCACTCCATCTAGAAGGATTTTCCTTGACAAATTCAAAGGTATTTAGGATATAGGTTATAATATTTTAAATTCAAAGGTATTTAGGATGTAGGTTATAATATTTTAAATTCAAAGGTATTTAGGATGTAGGTTATAATATTTTAAATTCAAAGGTATTTAGGATGTAGGTTATAACATTTTAAACAAAGCCCATGTGTGGTGGTGTTCACCCAAAGTCCCAGCACTCTGGAGATAAGAGATCTCAAATTCAAGGCCAGCTGGGTGACATGACCCCCTCAAACAAAACACAATAAAAAGGGACTTAGCTACTTGTAACAATCCATTCTGAGGCAGAGGATACTGACCCTAGCCAGAATCCAGACCAGTATGTTTCCAAATGTGGGTACTTTTTAAAAATAGTAAATTTTTATTCTGGTAACTTAGAAATGCAAAAAAAAAAAACCCCTAACATATTGAAAGATAATATAATGCTTTATTTTTTATTTTATGCATAATCAGTGTTTTGCCTGTATGTATGTGTATATACCACATGCATGCCTTGTGCTGTCAGAGGCCAGAAAAGGGCATCAGATCCCCTGGAATGAGGGTTACAAATGGTTGTGAACTGCCATGTGGGTGCTGGGAATTGAACCCATGACCTCATGAAGAGCAGCCAGTGCTCTCAACTACTGAGTCATCAGCATTTTAAACTTGAAATGGCTTCATAGCTACTAAGATTTTTCTGTTTTGGAAGACAATGCTCTTATAAGAATAATCCACACAAGAAAAGCATCCCGTCCTCACCGGGGACAGAGGAAGAGACTGTTTTACAAACGGTGTGAATTCATAGAGGACCCAACAGACCCTGCCCCTGTACACCAGGCCACCTGTACACCTGTTCTGGGACCACCATCAAGGCAGCATCAACACGGACAGGGCTGGAAGAGTCAAGTACTAACAAACCCGAATGTCCTGGGCCTTTCTCTCTCATCCCAGCACACCTGGCGGCTCGTGCAGCTGAGACACTGGTACCCAAACTTGGCACATGGTTCAAGATCAAGCTTATGCCACGGAGTCTCTTGACCAATCAATACCACAGGGGACAGGTGAACCTCAACCTTTATCATAAGATACACGTGCAAGTGTGTGTGTGTGTGTGTGTGTGTGTAAACTGACAAACACGCTGTGTTTGTGTGTGTTACTATACGATCACTTCTCTCCTACATTATTTCACTTCCTTAAATGATGGTTTGGGGGCTGGAGAGATGTTGATGGCTCAACAGTTAAGTCTGTGCTTCGCAATTATGAAAACCCAAGTTAGGATCCCCGAACACACATGTAGCAATCAAGGTGTCCTGAAAACACCTGTAATTCTAGCACAAGGATCCAGATGCCTTCTTCTATTCCACATACACACGCACACACACACACGCATGCACACACACACATGCAGACACGCACACACACACATACACATACATACACACATGCGTGCACACACAGATTTATGCACACAAAGTAAATCCTTAAAAATATAAATGTTGGTTTTTATACTCTACAAGACTGATTTCCTAACCCATTCATGGGTCTTAAATCATAGTTGCAAACACAGTGATACACACATTCTCCTATTATGGAGCATGGAGGTGTTCTGTGGTTTTCTGGGGGGCAGTGTGGCTGAGGACTGAACTCATGGCCTCATGCATGCTAGGCAAGCATCCCATCCCTAAGCTACATCCCTCAGACCTTGTTTTTATTATTTGTTTCTTCTTAAGATAGTGAAGACTGGCCTTCAGCTCATTAGGCAGCCCAGGGTGGTCTCAAACTTGCAATCCAATCGGTTCAGCCTTAAAGAAAAGATTACAGACATCTGCAATCACACTCCAATGACACAGATGACTTAGATCTCTCAATTTGGAATAATAAAATTTTAATCCCATTTTTTGGTGTGTGTCTGTGTGTTTGTATGTACATTCACACATCACAGCACACATGCGAAAGTCAGAACAACTTTTGAGAGTCAGTTCTCCCTTCCATCATGTGGGTCCTGGGGATTGAACTTAGGTTATGAAGCTTAGTGGCAGGCACCTTTCCCCAGTGAGCCAAATCATGGGCCTCCGGGATTTAAATTTCTAAGAGAGAGGAATTTCAGTATGTGGGTTTTTTTTTTTTTTGTGTGTGTGTGTATGTGTGTGTGTTACTCTCTTCTCTGGCATACACACATGAAAGCACTGAAAATCCTGAAGGAGCGAGAGAGATGAGTTTGTTAGGGAGTTCAAGGTGCCCCTGGAGCCCAGCCAACCTGTCCGGAGGCAGACGGAGACTTTGGTATCGATGTGGAAACACAATCTCATTTCCCTTTGGCTAGAAGACATAATTATGAGACTCCTGTGGCTAGGAAGAACCTTAATGTCAGATTCCATTTCCTCCCATCAGATGATAAAAGTCAAACAGCATTTCCTTCAGGAACCATGGGACTAATTCTAGTCCTTCCGAAACAATTAACCTCAATCAGAAGTACAATGCAAAAAGAAGCACTGAGATGGTCAACTTCCTGTTTCTTCTCAAGTACAAATAATACCTGTTTATAGATAAAAACAAAATGTATAGCTTTATTAGTCAAGGGAAAGCAGATAGAGGAGAAACTTAAAAATATATACACCTTAAGACTCCTTAAGGGGCTGGCAATGTAACTCGGGTACGGCTACTCAGTAATAATGTGCAAGCCCCAAGTTCAGGAAAAGTCTCTAAGTACAACATATCTTACACTTTAGTACTGTATCTTATAAGGCCTCTGCTCACTGACTCATCAAAGGTACCAACTTCTAAAGTCACAGATGTCATGGGCTCACTTGTCGATGACACTAACATCCAGTGTCCTCTGGCTCAGGAGACTGTCTTTTGTCGCTGATGTGATCGTTATACTGGCATCTGGAGAGCCCGCTCTGGGTCAAGGACACCTCAAAGCCTGACACTCTGGAAACAGGTGCTGCTCCCCATGAAAACATCCACTGTGGACTCAACAGACAGCGTAGGAGGGCCAGCTCTGTGCTCTCCCTCCCTTCATCCAGCACCTTCCGGCCCCCGGCAGCCAGAGAGAAGGGAAGGCAAAGGCGCGTGAAGGGACTGTGCTCCTGAATCACTGGGGATAACCTGGGTTCTGGAACTTTCCACCACCATCAGCAGAAAGCCATCTCCAGCATTTACAGAGTCCTGTGAGATTTCGAACAGTCCCACCCTCTCTTGTGTTCAGAAGGTGCTCTCCAGCAGGCAGTGGCAGCCACACCCAGTGGGACAGACCTCCTGGGTCCGAAACCATTCCATCATGTGGCTTGTATGGCCACCATGCCCACAGGTCAGGCAGAAGTTGGATGACCCCCGCACAGCCACATGGCAGATGGCACACTGGAACGTGAAACCTTTGCAGATGGCACACTGCGTGCCACGGACCTCGCTCCGGCAGTGACTGCAGTACACACCGAACTCTGCAAATGGGGGGAGATGGGCAAAGCAAGAGGCAATGTTAGTTTGGTTCTAGTAAAAGAAAACTGACCATTAGTGGGTGGATACCTACTCCCCCAGGATTCTAGCAGGTTCCAGCAGACCAGTGCTTTTTTTTTTTCTTGTGTGTCCCAGGCTGACCTGAACAGACTATGGAGCTGAGGATGATTTTGAACTTCTTATCCTACTGAGTTCTGTGATTACAAGTATAAACCACCATGCCCAGTTTTATGTGGTGCTAGAGAATTGCTCGAACCTGGGGTTTATTGCACGATGGGCAAACAGCTCTGCTTTTTTGTTTATTTCCATGTATGAGCGTGTACTGCACGTGTGAGTTTGAATATATGTGTGAGTGCAGGTATATGTGCCCTTGTTTATGTCAGGGCCGATGCCAATGTCAGGTGTCTATCTTTCTTCATCCCATTATTTTCAAAACAGTGGCTAGACTGGCTGGCCAGCAAGAGAGGACCCCCAACTTCCTCAGCCCCAGTAGTGAGGTCACGTGTGTCATCACACTGGATTTTTACTTGGGTGTTTGGGACACAAGCTTGCTTATGTGGCAGGCATTTTACTGACTAGGATATCTCTTCAAGCCCCTCCCTCCCTTCCTTCATTTTCTCCCCCCAGACAAGGTTTCTCTGTGTTGCTGTGGCTGTCCTGAAATTTGCTTTGTAGACCAGGCAGGCCAGAGATCTGCTTGCTTCTGTCTCTTGAGAGCTAGATTAAAGGTATGGGTCACCAGGTCTGGAAGGTCAATTTTCTTTTTTAAATGATAGAACTCCCATAATCCAGATAGTTCTACTAACTAGGAGCTGTCTTTACTACTAGGATGAGGGCAGGGGGCACAGGCAGCATTTGGCTCTCTGAGGTCCTGTGGGAAACCCAGTGCTTTGCAGCAGAGGGTCGTTGCACCTTTACATCTCTATGCACATGGAAGACTTCTAGTCTTTCTACAGACATGCACGCATGTGCACACGGAAGACTTCTAGTCTTTCTATAGACATGCACGCACATGCACACGGAAGACTTCCAGTCTTTCTACAGACACACACACACGTGCATATGGAAGACTTCCAGTCTTTCTACAGACACACACACACGTGCACACGGAAGACTTCCAGTCTTTCTACAGATGCACACGCACATGGAAGACTTCTAGTCTTTCTACAGATGCACACACACATGCACATGCACACGGAAGACTTCCAGTCTTTCTACAGATGCACACGCACATGGAAGACTTCTAGTCTTTCTACAGATGCACACACACATGCACATGCACACGGAAGACTTCCAGTCTTGGGTTGCCATCTTCTTCCATTTCTTAACAGGATTCTTGTATCTCAAAAAATCCACCTCCCGGATTCCTGAACAGCTGTCCTTTCAGCTCTCTCTAGTCCACACCTCCGCCTCCTCGATCTACCTGCCTTTTCTGGTTTCACGGTCTTCTTTGGCCAGCCTGGAGCACCTGCACTAATTTCATGTTCCTGCTTTTACAAATTTACGCAGATCATTTCCCCACCTGGGCCAACTGAAACCCTGACAGCCATACCACCTGCCCACTGCACATCTGCGCCAGGGAGCAAAGCCACCTGAAGGTCCCCACTGAAAGGTGTGTTCCACTTTACATGCATCGGTAGAGCCCAGGCACGGTATAACCCTGCTGCTCCTGCCTTCCTCACACTGCTCCCTTGGCTCACTGCCACACTGCAAATTTCTCCCACACGCCTTGGCTGTTGTCTGCTGTTCTCTCTTCTAACTTCGCTGAGCAAACAGAAGCCTTTAAATGGGGCTGGGGGACCCCTTCATCTTCACTACCACTTCTTCAGATTTCTGGAGGTTGATGGCTCCTCTCCTTCCTTCTGACAGTTTGAACAATCGGACCTGGAGAGGATGGCTCAGCAGTGTAGAGCATCTGTGTTTTACTAAGGACCTGGGTTTAGTCCCCAGCACCCACCTGGTTGCTAAAACCACAAATATACATTCAGCCAAAACACTCATGAACATAAATGAAAATAAATCTTTATCAAATTTAAACTATAGTCGGGTGATGTTGGCGCACGCCTTTTAAGCCCAGCACTCGAGAGACAGAGGCAGGTGGATCTCTGCGAGTTCAAGGCCAATCTGGTCTACAGAACAAGTTCTAAGACAGGCTCCAGAGCTACAGAGAAACCCTGTCTTGGAAAAAGAAATTAAATATATAAGGAAAGAAAATCTTATTTCCTTTCTCCATCGTTATCCTTCATCTTAAGTTATACTTAAATAAATTGAAATAAAACATGCTTTAATGGCATCTAATTACATTTAGCCCTCTAGAATTCAGGAAGAGAAAAGGATCCAATAATAGTTCTTATTACGGATTCTAAAATCACATCGCAGGGAACCATAAGGACAAGAAGACCATAGCAGTCGTTTACGAGTGACCACATCTATAAAACTGCCCCAAATAATGGTCGTGTGTCATGCAAACTGTCTCCTACTGTTTTAAAATAGCTTTGGTTTTCTTATCACATTTATTTGAGTATATGTGCATGGGCGTAGAGGTCAGAGGACAACTTGTGATTTGGTTCTTTCTTTGCACCATGTAGGTCCAGAGAGGGACTAGGACTCAGGTTTTCAAGCTTGATGGCAAGCAACTTTACACACTAAACCATCTTGCCAGCTCCTGCCTTTGCTTTTTAATAAAAAAGCAATTATTTAGAGGAGAGCTGGAGAGACGGCTCAGTGGTTAAGAGTACTTGCTGCTCTTCCAGAGGACCTGCCTTTGGTTCTGCACACCACATGGAGTTCTCACAACCACGTGTACCTCCAGTCTCAAGGGTCTAATGCCCCCTTCTAGTCTCCAACATGTGGTTTACGTAAACTCAGGCAGGCATATACACATAATTTTTTTAATCTTAAAAAAAGAACCAGAATTTAAAAATATAATTAGGTAAGAATAAGTAATTTTTTAATTTAAAGGAACTTATGTGGGCAGATCTGAATTTTTAAGGAGGGAATTATCCCTAAGGAAACAAACTCATCCTAGACCAGGCGCCTCCCTCCTTTCCTGGTGCGTCTGTCTCTGCTCTGAACTGACACTGACCTTGCTACAGAACACAGGCTGGCAGCAGACGCCCCAGCCACCAAGACGCCAGGGTGCACAGTACAGGTACGGGCCACCACATGTGGCTGAGTTGGTGGATTTTGTGTGGTGTCTGCAGATCTGATGACTCTTACAGACAGAACAGGAAGGTAACTGTTGTCTTCCAATGTTTGCTGTGCCCTGTACCTGGGCAGCTAGTTCCTCCAAACTCAGATGAACTGACTCCTGTGTATATTTGCAATCACAGCTTCCACTGATGCTTTTGCCTGTGAGCTTCTTTCATAAGCCTCCTGCTCCCTTTCTACAATCCTGTGACATTGTCTTTATTGGTACTAGGATATGCATTAATTCTGCTTTTGTTTGTTAAGGTTTTTGTTTTGACTTTTTGAGACAGGGTCTCCTGTAGACCAATATGCTGTCAAACTGATATGGAGCTGAAGCTGGCCTTGCGCTCCTGATCCTTCTGCCTCTGCCTCCCAAGTTCTAGGATTACAGGTGTGCATTCCTACACCTGGCAATACTAAGTTTTGACTATCATTTATCTGTCTTCTATTCCAGGCCCTCTGAACTGCACGCATACACACATACCACCCACATCTATTTCTCTGTGTCGCCTGCACAGTCTTGCACAGTGCTTCCGAGCAGGAGGTGCCAACATGGGTTTGCCTGACTGACAACTGACATCAGTTCTATATCTCCATGATGCAGATGTTTTCCTGAGAACTAATTTTAAAAGACAAATTATTCTAGGCTAGCATAAATATCTTCCTGGTACTCTTTCCTGTATTTAGATGCTCTGAAAAAAATTAATACATTGTCAAAATAGAATTCTGTATCTGTATTTCTTCAAGCATGTACACCTTGGTATACCTTACTAAAATAACTTTGCTATTTATTATCTATACTTACAAACGTTTCTCTGGTTTGTTTTCTCAAGTGGAAACTAGAGACACATGCAACATACAGAGTCAAACAATTTTATGTATTTCATCAAAGCCTAAGCATTCCGGCCACTCCCTAGAGGAAATCTCGCCTACTCATCCCACCATTTCCTTTACCGTCTCACGGCTAAAGACTGCTTTATAAAGCAACCCCATACTCATTGCAAATGAATCTGTGTTTCGTAAGGACACTCATGTAAATATAGGATGTACTTTGAGCCTATCCCACCCCTTTTCCCTCCCCTCCCCTTTCCTCCCAACCCCTCTCCTTCCTCTCTTAGACTGTCATGTCATATACATACATGAATTTATGTACATTAAGATCTAGAATCCACAAGTCAGAGACAACATGTGATACTTTTTAAAGATGGAATCAGTTCACTTAAAAGCATAATCTCCAGTTGCATCATTTCCCCGCAAATGACACAATTTCATTCCTGATGGACAAATACGATTCCACTGTGCACATACACCATATTTCCTTTATTAACTCCTCTGTTGATGGAGACCTAGGCTGGGTGCATAATTTAGCTATTATAAATCATGCTGCAATAAACACTGATGTTCAAGCATCTCCATGAAATATTAACTAGAACAAGGAAATACAGCCAAGTGTGGTGGCACACGCCTTTAATCCCAGCACTCAGGAAACAGAGGCAGGCAGATCTCTGTGAGTTCAAGGCCAGCCTGGTCTACATAGTGAGTTCTAGGACAGCCAGGGTTATGTAGAGAGACACAGCTTCAATTCCCAAACACCCCTAAATGCCTCCCTGCAAAAACAAAATAATATGTAAACAGAGGCTGTTCGTTCATTTCCCAACTGCTCAGACCCGAATCATTACACAAAAGCTGTATTAATTACAACACTGTTCAGCCAATGACTCAGGCATATTTCTAGGTATCTCTTACATCTTGAATTAACCCATTTCTATTAATCTGTGTATTGCCACAAGGTTGAGACTTAGCGGGAAGGTTCTGGGTCCTCCTTCGGCAGCTACAATGGTGTCTCCTTGACTCTGCCTACTCTCTCTATATATCTCTGCTCAGATTTCCCGCCTGACTTTATTCTTCTAAGCTATTGGCCGAAACAGCTTCTTTATTAACCAATGGTAATAAAGTGTATTCACAGCATACAGAGGAAAATCCCACATCAAAACAGCACTCCAACATAGGGCAACTACACCTACAAAAAACCTGAGAGAGTTTGGGAAGGAATTTTAGATGCAAAAGAACAGAGTTAAGCACAGTTTCTTGGTAGCAGCATTTTCTCAGGTGGGCTCTGTTTGCTAGGGGCAAGTAGAAGCAAGATTCCTTTAAGAGATGGTTTCCTGCCAGGGCAGTGGTGGCGCATGCCTTTAATCCCAGCACTCGGGAGGCAGAAGTGAGTGAATCTCTGTGAGTTGGAGGCTAGCCTAGTCTATAAGAACAAGTTCCAGGACAGGCTCCAAAGGTACAGAGAAACCCTGTCTCGGGGGGTGGGGGGGGGGGGGGAAGATGGCTTCCTAACTCTGCATTAGCAGCAAAAACTGTGTGGCTCCTTTAAGAGCTGGCTTCCTGGTTCATGCTGGTTCTGTTAGGGAGCACTTAAATGGGGTCTGTGAGCAGCTTGTTACAAATTGCTTAATGGCGACATAGACCTGCTGCATCCATGAAGCTGGGGCAGTGTGCATGGCCCTCAGAAATGGTGAACATGAATCTGCCAGGTTAGACTGGGTGGAACAAACAGGCAGGGCCACAGAGTTGGTCCTAGCCATGACTGCTTAGCATTTTTTTTAAAAGGCGCTCCTGGTCAGAAATGATTACACAATAAAGATACACAATAAAGAGAGATTCAGACATAAATAAACCTCTGAGAGGGTCACAGAATATTTTTAAAATGTATGTAAATTTGGGAGAAAGAGGAAAAAGAGTAGAGACAGTTATAAAAAGAAGTCTTTAAAGAGACACTAAAAGTAATATAAAAGTACAGATAGTCATAGATTAAAGGAGTAAAGAAAAAGAAGCCACTTAAAGATGGAAAATACACAGAGAGTCTGGATTATGCATATTATTATGTGTTCTTTGAATTTTTTGACTAAAGAGACATTTGATTCTGGGGTTGCTAAGTTAAATCAACATAAAGGTAACTTGACTTCAAAATTTGGGCCTAAGGATATGTTGCTTAAGAGGCTCTGCTTGTTTCCACAGAAGATGAGAACCTGAGGCCGGGCAGTGGTGACCCATGCCTTTAATCCCAGCACTCGGGAGGCAGAGGCAGACAGATCTCTGTGAGTTCAAGGCCAGCCTGGTCTACAAGAGCTAGCTCCAGGATAGGCTTCAAAGCTACAGAGAAACCCTGTCTCAAAAACAAACAAACAAACAAACAAACAAACAAAAACCCTACAAGATGAGAACCTATGGATTCCTTCCAGGCTAATGTAGTTTGGTAGAACAAGAACCCCCTGAAAGGTCTCTGTGAATCCTAAAAATACTTAGCCCAACAAACAGCAGGAGGCAGTTTGGAGAAAACAATGCCCAAATTCCCATAATTGCTTGTTTATAAATGTTTGTTTTCATTAAAAGGGGGATATGACATAGAGATGAATATTTTGCATTGGTATGGATCTTGGCCTATTGATACAGATTTAAGGTCAATTTTGTTACACTGTGTATATGTATTTCTGCTCTTGTTTAAGAATTATATGTTTGTGCAGCTCATTTAAAAATGTAATGTATATGAATTAACAGATAATCATCTGTAACAGTCAAACTTGTAGTCACATTAGATTTTCTAGATATATAGAGATATATTTCAGACGGATATATGTTCTTCAAACTGTTCAAAGACATACAGAATATGGCATTTAAAATGTTTTAAGATTTTTTGAGACTTTTCTCGACAGTGAGACATGTCTGCTTCTGGAAACACCAATTACTTCAAAGAGGTTGATGGGCACTGAAGAAATTTGTTATGGAGTTTGCCTTCAAAGTGACAAGGCAAGACAATGCTCTTGCCTGGACTGCTCGATGGTGTGCTGTACGAGCTGGCCGTGCAGGACCCAGAGAAAAGTGACTGAACTTGCCTAAAGAAGGTCAGACAGTCCTCAGGGTTCCTGCTTCATGAAAGAGACTGCCAGACATTTTGTAGGACACAGAAGAAAGTGACTGACAAACTGCCAATATAGGCTAAACAGTCTTTCAAATTTCACGGAAAAGTCTGCCAGGCATTATGGGCCGATACGCTGAAGATGGATGCCCCACTGTTACAGAAGAACTTAGGGTGACTGTCCAGCGGCAAGATGGCTCAGTCAACTCTAGAGCTTTGGAAGTTGCTTACATGCACTTTCTGTTTACTTAGGTAATATTATATCCTTCTGGAGTCATTGATGGAGTTGAAGAATAGTTTTATTTATAGTTTTCCTTAGTTATGATAAAAGATAAACTAGATATAAAACTTCAGACTCACAAGGATATGATAGAGTATTTTTCTTAATTTGCCAAATGTAAATGAACTAAATATTGTAACTATAATTCCTGCTTGATAATTGTTTTGTGTATGTAATTTTACTATGTTAAATTTAAAACCTTCCTTTTATTTAGACAGAAAAGGGGAGGATGATGTGGGATTCCCCTCTATATGCTGTGAATATGTTTTATTACCATTGGTTAATAAAGAAGCTGTTTCAGCCAATGGCTTAGAAGAATAAAGCCAGGCAGGAAATCCTAAGAGAGATATAGAGAGAGACTAGGCAGAGTCAAGGAGACACCATGTAGCTGCCGAAGGAGAAGGATCCAGAACCTTCCTGCTAAGTCACAGCCTTGTGGCAATATACAGATTAATAGAAATGGGTTAATTCAAGATGTAAGAGATACCTAGAAATATGCCTGAGTCATTGTTGTAATTAATACAGTTTCTGTGTGAGTTTTTGGGTCTGGGTGGCTGGGAAATGAACAAGCAGCCTCCATCTACAATAATAAGCCATAAATGCTTCATGAGTATGTGTGTTCCTTGGGCAGGGGCAGGCTAACCTTATATAGAGCTTCCTATTTTAGTGTCTGTGCTGTCAAGGTGGGCATAAAGCTATTTTGTTTTTGTTCTATTCTTGGTTTTTTGTTTGTTTTTGTTTTTGTTTTTGAGACAGGGTTTTTCTATGTAGCCCTGGCTGGCTGGGAACTTACTATGTAGTCCAGGTTGGTCTAGAACTCAGAGACCGGCCCACCTCTGCATGGCAAATGCTGGGATTAGAGATTTGCACCACCATGCTGGACACAAAGCTAATTCTTGAGTACCATATTCAGGCACTGTCTGATGGCTTCCCAGAGTGGTAACTCTTCTCTCCTGCAGTCTCCCTACCACACACAGCACCACCTGGCGCTCTCCCCCCAGCTGTTTTGGCTAGACCACCTTTGGCTCATACATTATTTACCTAAGTGAACATTATTCAAGCCATGTTCTATGACACTTTCTCTTTCTTGCACATTTTGTTTTTCCCAGAATTAGTAACTGCCTCATTCTTTCATTTGCTTAGCTTGCTATGTACTTATCAATAATTCATCTCCAAACTGTCCCTCAAATGTCTGCGTCTTCTATAAATATACTCAACTGTGAAATACATTCAATTTTTTTCAACTTTGTCTCCTGGGCGGCAGCTCCTGGAGCACCTGTCTGCACGGGCCCATGTCTAGGTCCGTCACAGTGAGTATTCTCCATCAACACTGACTCCTTCAGTTCCGGGACTGAATCTAGACCTGTTTCCTAGGTACACCCGAAGTTTACCTCGTACATGGCTGATCACTTGGGTTCCAAATTCCAGGTTAGAAATTCTTTTCCTGAAAATTCTGGAGAGCCTGCTGCCTGGTCATCTAGTAGCCAGGGTCAACCCTCAGAGTTGATGCCATCTATATTCCTCATGCTTCACACTGGAACTCTTTTCTCTTTCTGGGAGCTTCTGGGTCTCCTCTGGGTCCCCAGCCTCTTTGCATTCATTATGGAAGTGGACCCATCCAAACTGCAAACGTGTTTCTCTTCTCTGCAAAATAAGCTTACAGTTTTCTGTTGGGGTCATGACCTGTTCTATAAACGATTAGAGGAATCTCGAGGATCCTTCAAGGGCCATCAAACAAAACCAGCATTTCATCTTTGAGCCCCTCCCAGAGAATTAAGATGCCCCTGATCCCTAAGCCATGGCAGGGTTTGGCCTGTTTTTCTGACTAAATCTTCAGGGTGTGCTTTACTCGGGCCTTAGAAGTCACCTACCGACAACTTGTCCATTTCCCAGCTCCTAAGATTTATTGCCAATATTACTTCTCCTTGTGCAATTAACACCTTTTCAAAAACTCTCTATACAGACACTTGCTAAGGTCTGAGGGAAAAAGGGGAAATGTGTGGCCAGACCACTCCCTCTGGAAGTCTTCCTCTTTCTTCCTGTAAGGAAAGCTCTGCTCCATTTCCTCCATGGAGTGTGACTTCTCACCAGTCTAACTGGTGTCTCATCTTGGCCTTAGCTCTCCATCTTCATCTTGGATGCAACGCCAAGCACTGATTTCTCTCAGAGTCCAGGCTAGACCAGGGAAGACTGTGTTCCCTATATTCTTCCTTTCCAGCCTCAGCTCCCAGATAAATACACCTTTTTTTTTTAAACAAAGTCTTATTATGTATCCCGCTAGCTGGCTTCAAACTCAGAGACATTCCCCTGCCTCTTCTTCCTGGCTGAGGTGTGTCACTAATAGGCTTACATACCAACTGTATAATGAAGATCCCCAAAATACCAGCTCTAGCTGAATACAATCTCTCCTGAGACCCAGATTCAGATCTAACAGACTGTGTGAATTCTCCAGACTGCCGTCTACACACACACACGCACGCACGCACGCACGCACGCACGCACGCACGCGCACACAGGCAATTCTGAATTCCAGTGTCCTTCCATTTGTTTCTATGGCAGTATAAGATTGTTGTCTTTCAGTACATTAGCTGGAAACCCAGGAATCATCAAAGCTATCTTTCTCTTCCTCAGTCCGTCTCCAGTTTATAGCAAACCATACTGAGACTACCCCTTAAAAAAGGTATTTTATGTGTGTGGCTGTTCTGCCGACATGTAATTTTGTGTGTCATATGTATGCAGTGCCCACAGAAGCCTGAAGATGGCTTCGGAGCCTCCAGGTGAAGTTATAGACCAACGTGAGCCACCATGTGAGTGACAGGAATTGGCCTCAGGTCCTCTAGAACAACCAGTGCTCTTAAGCCCTGCGCCATCTCTCCAGCCACAGTATAGTTACTACAATGTTTAATTGATCAATTTTCCCCTCTCCTCTGACACGGGTTCCACTGTGCTCACCAGGGTTGATACCCGGAAGCTGAAAACGTGGATAATCATTTACTATGTCTAAGACACCACTGATAGAGAGTGAATCCTGCTGTAAAATGCAAGGTCTGCAGAAGCTTAGAAAAGGCTCACATGCTTCAAAATATTCTACCTATAAATGAGAAGCTCAACCTTCCAAACCTACAAGCAAATTAGGGCATAGGGCCTTCCAGACAGTGGCAGGAAAAGAAAAACATCCATATTCACCAATTCCTTTGTGAGGGTCAGGGGGGCAGGACACAAACTTCAGCACTTCTGCTCGCTTCTCTCTCAGACCCCAGCGGTAGAGGATCTCTCCGTAGCACTTCTTAAAGTCATCAAACTGCTGGGTATTGGCAGGGTCCAGCAGTCTGGATAAACCCAAAAGGTTCCGTTAGCTCCTTTAAGAGAAAAGCAGTCCCTAACGGCATTTCTATTAAATGCCATCTTCTCAAAGCTTGACTCTAAAGTCGTGAATTCTGCAGCTACAGTTGGGCAAGGTGGCTGGTTACCTTTTGTTTTTATCATGCTGGTCGCGCTCCCGCTCCCGGGGGTCACTGTAGGTTAGACTCCCAAAGCGGAGTTCTTCTGGAGAAGACTCTCCCCAAGGTGAAGACACGTGTTCTGTCTCTCTTCCCGCTAAAGAAAAGCAAAAGAGAAGGGAATATGGACGTCAGAGAAGGCACAGGAAATAGGAAGCCCCTCCCATCTCCCACACCCCGGTAAACATCCACTCTATTCTCTGGAAACAAAGTATGTGAAACTGAAGACTGAGGAAGGGAGTCCTACACTGCTCTTCCCTGGGCATCCCTCTGTGTCCAGGCACTTATCACCAAGAGAACCTGGTAATTAAGTACACATGATAGCTAAGCAAATTACAGCTTAATGATATAGCAGAATGTAATGCAACGATCTGTTATCAAAATGCTAAATGACACGAGAAAATGCTCATGATAAAATTAAAAGCAGATACAAAATAGCATAACTCAAATAACTACCCACCCATACACACACACACAAAGAGGGGGAGAAGAAGAAAATGTTCTCAAATGTTAGCAGATGTTATTAAGTGAGAGACGTGGAGATATCAATCATTGCTGTTTTTTTTTTCTCTGATACTTTTTGTTTATTCTTCTTTACAGGACATGTAGTAGATATATATGTTCTTGGGTAGGAGTGTGTGTGTGTGTGTGTGTGTGTGTGTGTGTGTGTGTGTAGAGAGACAGATCTCTCTATGTAGCCCAGGCTAACCTTAAATTCTCAATCCTCTTGCCTTCACTTCCTGAGTGCTAGGATTATTTTCTAAAATGTAATGTCTTGCTATGTTGCCCAAGCAGGCCTCAGACTCCTGAGAAGTTGGGATTACGGGTATGTATTACTACAGCTGGCTCATGTTCTTGGTGTTTTTTTGTTTCTTTGTTTGTTTTTGTTTTGTTTTCCTGAGACAAGGTTTTTCTATATAACAGTACTGGCTGTCCTGGAACTTGCTCTGTTGACCAGGTTGGTCTCAAACTCACAGAGATCCGCCTGCCTCTGCCTCCCGAGTGCTAGGGTTAAAGGAGCGCGCCACCACCGCCCGGCTCCTGTTCCACTTTTATAATCAAGAAAATTAAGATCATGGTCATTGAGCTGTTTTATTTCTGTCCACTAAAAGGAATCATGGGAAGAAATGGATGACGTGATGTGGTAGATGATAGTGGAAAAAAGGGGATGTGGAGGAGGAAGGGTAAGCACTGGGCTTTATGGGATAGGTAAGTCCCACTGCAGCCTCTCCAGCAGCCCAGAGTAGCACAGTGACCTCCCAGACACGAGTATATTCAACATGCAATGTCAGGCCGTGAGCCGACACTGCCCTGTCCGCTGAATGGAAAGCAATGAGAGCCAGAGAAGAATGTGTGCACCTTTGGGTGGAACCTCCAGCTCGTCCCTCATCATCTGGAAGACCCACACTCCTGTCAGAGAGTCTCCAACAAAGAAAAGGTGCCAAAAAGCCCAGTTCCGCATTCCTGGTGACTACTGCAACTTCCTCCTCTTTTGCCGCCCAAGTGCCCACCTAAGCATTCCAGGTTTTGACCACACTTGGCACAATCTCAGCTTGTGGTGGACATGCCCTCATCCCTTTACTACAGGTCATACAGTCCCCTGCTTTAGTTCAGCTGTGTGGCTTCTCCAGCCTCAGTCTCTAGGGCTGGAGGGCTCACCCAATAGTTGCTTTGCTCAAAATAACCTGTTCTTTTACTTTTTCAATTAGGCTTGATCTGGCTTACTGCATAGGCAGAGAAACCTATTATCTGGGTACAGAAAACCCATTATCTTGATGCCGAAAACCCAGGAGGACTTGAGCCTTCCTGCTGAGTGGGACCAGGTTCTTCGGCCACATGGGGGCCACCCTTCTCCCTTTAGCTTTCTCTCCCCAGATGGGATCAACTTTCGACTAGGAGTAAGTCACCGTTTCCCAGCCACCACCTACAAAGGTACTGGGTACCTTTCTCCAGGTCCAGGATCCTCAGGATCCCCTGCCAAGCTGTGGCCATGCCAGGGCAAGCTGGTCAGTCCTGAAGCAGAGACACACTATGTCCCAGGGGACCTCTGTGTTAGGAGATGTCCTTCCCAAAGGATACCCACCCCCACTGCTCGACCCCAGGCCACTGCGTGGGGTTCCTGGCCCTAGTCTTCGGTCTCTAGTCTTCGGTCTCTAGCACAGGTCCAGAGATGGGCAACGCCAGGTCTAAAACCAATCCTCGGTCACCCTGGGGCGTCTCCTGTGAAATTTATCCAAATTGTGGCTGTCTCATACCATACACCCAAAATGCTGGGTTTTCTTTGGCTTTGTGACCTGGCCTCAGTACACTCTTGATATAACCTGTCAAGATGGCCACCGGAGGGAACTCTTGTCTTTACTATCTTTCATGATCTTGAGAATTTCTACCGGCAGCACATGAACAAGTGGTCGGATTCTCTTACATCCAGCGTTTTTGGTTTCTGCGCCTGCCCCTCCCTCTGTCGTCAGCACTCAACGGCCCAGGTTTTGTTGGCTAGGGCTGCAGCACCTTCAGACTTCCTTTTATCTGAGGACTTGGACCCTGAGCACACCTGAGCCACTGGCATCCCTGCCCCTCCCCTGAACCCTGCCTACCTCTACCCCCCTACACTGCCACAGGCTCCACTTAGTGGCCAATCTTCTTTCCTTTACCCACCCTTCCCTTTTCCTTCCCCGTCCAGGACAAAGGCTGAGAGCCAACCTTCGCTCCTTAGCCACCTTCTTCTCTCCTCTCCCTTCTCCTACTGCCTCTCTCCTTCTCTATCCCCTCCCCCTCTGTAACGCCACAACCTGCACCCTGGTCCCCATCCACACACTGACCTACTCCCCCTGAATCCTCCCGGTGGCTTCTCCAGCCTCGATCCATGGAACTGGAGAACCCACCTTGGAATTGCTTTACTTAAATAAACCTTTTCTTATACTTTTTCTATTCGGCTTGATCTGGCTTACTATGTGAGCAGAGAAACCTATTATTAGGATACAAAAAAAAAAAAAAAAACCCTATTATGCCCCAACTAAACTTCTCATATGAACAGCCTTCTCCAAGCCTCAGGAATAGCCAAAGTACAATGTGGGCTGTGCCATTCCCTCACCAACCTATGTTCCAGCCACCGGTGTTGAACCCTGGGTCTGACATGCTGGAGCAGGACCCCGAGGAGGTAAAGCTGGGCTAGAAGGAAGAGGAACACACACTAGCATCAAACACCATCCCATTTCAAAGTGACATGTGAGGAAAAAACAGACCTCAAGGGAAGCCAGAAAACCATGAGCTTACGTATCGACTGTGGGACACCATAAGGTTAGAAGAACGGTTAGGGAAAGGCCCGAAAGGGTTTGGTAACCCCTGAGGCCGGGACTGGGCTTCAAACACGCTGCACAACATAGCCAAGGTCTGGACATCTCGGAGTTGGCAGTAGTGAGCCAATCTGTAAAATACAAGAGGAGAAAAAAAAAAATAAGCCAAGAGAAGGAATGGAGGAAGGACAGTTACCAGTCATAACTCTACTGTGGGCTAGGCTGGGGGAGGTTCCATCCTTCCTCTGACCTTGTCAGGAACAGGGACTTTCACAGAGCCAAAATCTCACCTACCAGGAGTCTGGCCCCATGTGTCATGGCATAAGTGTTTTCAGAATGTTAGTGACAACCTAGATATCAATCTGAAAGCTTCCAGGTGGCACTCAGGCATGGGCTCTAACATAAGTTCTCCAGCACCTGAGAGGTGGTCCAAACTCTCTCTAGCTCTCCAGCTCCGGGAAAAATCCCCTGTTCTGTGTTTCTATCCATGTCCTTCCATGTCCTTCCTCTGACCTAATACTAGCAGGAGACAGTCCGAACACACAACACACCACAGCATGGCAGGCCGCTGACTCTGCTTCCTGGATTAAATACGAATGACAAGGCATATATTCATCTTCGTCTTAGGTTCTCATTCCCTTTATCTTTCAGACACCATTCTAGAATGTGAGTGTAAGGGTTAAGAAGCCATTGTCTTGAGGCTTATACACACTAAGTAGGGTGACCCCTGCCTTAAGGATGAGACAGTGAGAGCAACATCAGATACCCCAGGTCTGGCCTCAACCAGCAGAAAAGCAAACTTCAACTTGAAGCAGTAGAGTTTCTCTGCTCAGGCCCAGAGCCTCACTGTGAGAAATACTTGAGTGGTTACTTAATGGAACATAATTTTATATAATCTGGCTTTCTGCATTTCCAAGTGATTAAGTTGGTCATAAATCTGGTCCTAGTGATGGGAGAACATGAACACCGACACACAGTTCTGTGCCTGTTCCCAGAGGTGTGAGGCATGGACTGAGACACGCTGATGCACGTGGGACTCTTAAGGTTTCAAAGTCTTCTGGGTGACAAGTATTACGTAATGCCTCAGCTGTCAGAAGTTCATTCTGCTCAGAGGCGATTTCTGTGCTAAAAGTGAAGAGCCTTGTTCCCGTCACTCCTCTGGCCTCTGTGCCCTCACACAATTAATGTGTTTATAGACCCCAAATCCACTTCACTCATTTTCCCTCACTTTTAGCTCTCAGAACCTACAGGGACTCCAGCAGCTGTCGGCCAAATGGATGTCGAGCCCAAGGTGTCTCCAAATCTGGGTCAGACTTCGGACCAAGGCAAAGATCTGTAGCTACTGTGGCCAGCGACCAAACCTGGACAAAGCAAAGAAAGAGGCTCAAATTCAAACCACTGAAGAGATGAACAGAAACTGTAAAGGAGCCCCATCAGCTGCCTGTAACCTAAAGCCTTACCACAAGGGTAGCAAAAGCTTGAGGTGCGGAATTCCAGGCCCCACCCAGACTGCCTGGGTCAGAACTGACATTTTAGCAGATCCTCAGTGACTGAATACACTGTACAGCCTTCAAACCTTCACCAGAAGTCAAACATGTGACTCAGGTTTGCAATGCCAGCATCCGGGAGCGGAGACTACTGAGGGCTAGAGAGGAGAGACAAGGCGAGGAGAGGCAAGGCGACGCAGTGAGTTCTACAACAGCCTACTACCCAGCAAAACCCCGGCTACTAAAATAAGTAAGAAAACCTCTCATGAAGCAAACTTCAGAGAAATGACACAGCATCTCAATTCCAAGGGGCCATTTTCTTCATTGCTCCTGGTGTGTTCTGATGCTTCACTGGTGAACTGGATTGCCAGAGAGCAAACCAGAGCAGTCTGCGGTCCACTGAAGACTGGTTCTTTCTCAAGGAATGGGAAACTTTGTTTCCTCCCAAGTGCTGGAATTAAAGGCATTCGCCACCACTGTTCAGCCTAACTTTGGCTTTCTTTATATTGATACCAAGTCTGATGAACACCCCAAGCTTCAACCTTCACGGAGCTTAGAATCACCAAACTAATGTCCACAAAGTGTCTATTAAATCCAAAGTCTTCAATGCCCATCACAAAGAGCCCCAACCTTCAAAACACTGAATGCTACTTTTAGAAAAATTTCCTCTGTTTTATTTGGTTTTGGAAAAGTAATGCAATCATTGGACCCACTAACTGAAAGACACTACTCTAAACTCAAAAGGAAGAAGACACAAACTTTGGGTCAAGTCTATAATTTGAGATAAGCAAGTAGATAAAAATGCTGAAAAGCAAACATCAGATATGCAAAATCAATAGTATGAGGGCAGCCAGGCATGGTGGGACACGCCTTTAATCCCAGGACTCGGGTGGCAGAGGCAAGCGGATCTCTGTGAGTTTGAGGCCAGCCTAGTCTACAGAGTGAGCTCCAGAACAGCTAAAGATACAGAGAAACCCTATCTCAAAAAACCAAAAGTATTGGTCCAAGGAGGGACATGCAGTTTACAGCCACAACCACGACCAACAACCCACTTCAACAGCTGCTCAAAGAAGTTAACGACTTTTGGGGGCAGGATGGGCTTTCTACCCTGCTGACAACTGAGTCCGTTTCTCCCTATAACATAACACACATCTTGTCTCTTAAAGCCTTCAAGAGAAGGGAGTTCCTGATATTTACTTCTCTGGTAAACATGAGAGTTACAAGACAGTAAGCACCTCTTTATCAAGGGCATGAAGAAAAACAACATTCTGCAAGCACCCACTGTCACTCACGTTATTTCTGTCCTTAAACATTACCAGATTACAATGACAGTCCCAGAACAGCAGGGGAGGCATTTCCAAAGACCAGACAGCTAGGAGAATTCACAAGTTTACTCCATTTAGTTCCTAATGAATTTAGAAGTATTATTCCATTTTATAGAAGGACCCTGGGGTTTAGAAAGATGGGGTGGCTTGCTTGGGATCCACACACAAAAAGTCTGTCAGGGGCCCAAAGCCAAGCAGAGTTTGTCTGAAGACAAGAGTCTCCCCATTTCACTTAGACTGGCCTAGCCTTCCACACCAGTTCTGCCAGAAAAGAGGCAGGGGAGGAGTTGGGAAAAGGAGAAAAGAAAAAGGGAAAGGGGAGGGGAGAGAGGAGATGAGGAAGAGAAACTAAAGAAGATGGGGAGAGAACACACAAAACTTTAAGGAGGAAACTACTCAGAGAATATTATTGTCCTGTCCCTTTAAGAGACAAGCCCCTCCCACCCACCCCCCTCCACCAGGGCAGATCTTCCTATTGTTTCCAGTCTGAGTCCCTTCCTTCAGTCTCTCTCCTTTCTGCCTTGCTCTCTTCTCCCCACTTCTCTCCTCCTCCCCCTCTGCTCTTCCCCCTTCTCCTCTTCCCTTTCCCCCCCTCCATAACCCACTAAATAAATATCCAACCTCACTCTGCATGGCATGCCTATCCATGTCTCTGTCTCTCACCTGCTGCCTGACTCCCTGCCCAGGACCAGCCGCCTTCAGAGACCTGCAGCGTTTTATTTTTACCATTACATTCTCTGCATGGCCTGCCCATCCATCTTGCTCTCTCACCAGCCACACAGCTCCCTGCCCCTCGTGGCCCCCAGGCCACTCGGGGACCTGCAGCATTTTATTAAACCACTACACACAGGCAGCCTTTAAGTTTAGTGACTCATGAACCCCAGAGGGCAATGCTTCGGGTTCTTGTGTGGGAAACCCCCTCCCAGGCTGAGGGTCTGAGGTGACCTGCCCAGGTAGTTCCCTAGCACTCTGAGCCGGACTCGGACTCGGCCTCCCACTCTAAATCCCACACTGTTCCTATCACCTTCTTGGCGTTCAGAGTATGGGGGGGGGGGGGGGCTGACGGAAATAGACTAAATCCATGAGAAGGTTTTTCTTTAAAGGGTTTCAGGGAGAGACGTGGTGATGTTTATTACAAGATGAATGGAAATGTTAGGGATGTTTTTAATCAAATAAAATCAAGGGAAGGTCTTGTTCAGCCTCACCGTCACACTAAAGAACAGAGTGAAGTGGAGACAGGGCTTGACTGGTGGTTGCCCAGGGCTCATGGGAAGAACAGATGGAAGGATGAGGAGTTTCTTCCGTGTGATGAAAACGTCCTGAACAGTTTCCAACGACAACTGCACAACTCCCGCAAAACAGAAATTACCAACTAGCACATTTTAAATGGACAGGCTGCAGGGATGTAGGCTGTATCTCAGTAAAGGAGTTCACAGAACAATACAGGGGAGCTACAAAGATGAAGGAATCTTACACTTTATAAGTATTGACATTTTATTTTTTAAAGTTTTATTAATATAGTATTGTGTATGTGTAAGAGTGTTTTGCCTTCCTGTATGGACGTGTATCATGCACATGCCTGGAGCCAGAAGAGGGAGTCAGATTCCCTGGGACTGGAGGTACAAAAGGTTGTGAACTGCCATGTGGGCACTGGGAACTAAACCAGGGCCCTCTATGAGAGCAGCCAGAGCTCTTACGACTAAGCTACCTCTCCAGCCCCATGATGTCATACATTATTAAAAACTGAACATCTCTACCTAGAGCACTCTGATAAATCTTCTTATGAAACAGTCTTTAAAGTTTTTTTAGAAAAAATAATTCAAGTAAAATGACAAAGACACAGATGCTCAAGTTTACATCTGACAGTCACCGTGGCACCGAAACATGATAGTCACCGTGGCACCGAAACATGACAGTCACCGTGGCACCGAAACAAGACAGTCACCGTGGCACCGAAACATGACAGTCACCGTGGCACCGAAACATGACAGTCACCGTGGCACCGAAACATGACAGTCACCGTGGCACCGAAACATGACAGTCACCGTGGCACCGAAACATGACAGTCACCGTGGCACCGAAACATGACAGTCACCGTGGCACCGAAACATGACAGTCACCGTGGCACCGAAACATGACAGTCACCGTGGCACCGAAACATGACAGTCACCGTGGCACCGAAACATGACAGTCACCGTGGCACCGAAACATGACAGTCACCGTGGCACCGAAATATGACAGTCACCGTGGCACCAAAATATGACAGTCACCGTGGCACCAAAATATGACAGTTACTGTAGCATCAAAATACAATCACTGTGGAACTGAACTATGACAGTCATCATAGCACAGAAATACGTCCCTGTGGTACCAAACTACGACAGTCTGCATGGCACCAAAATAAGACAGTCACTGTGGTACCAAAAAATGACAGTCGCTAGAGCATCAAAATACAATCACTGTGGAACTGAAATAGAAACACTCATAGTTTAAGGAAGAAAACCATTTAAGGATCTCCCCACTTAGCACAATAGAAACACGCATAGTTTAAGGAAAAAGCCAACTTAAGGATCTCCCCACTTAGCACTAATAAGAAAAATATCAAGGATAAAAATTTAGGAAGCTGCTGCAGCCCTACAGACAGGCAAAGAAAATCAAAAAGAAACTTCAAAATAGGGGGGACACCCTGTGAATGTCACTAACTTATAAGTGTTGAGGCCAGAACGTCACCAACAGGAATTTGCAGTACCTGGACAAGATCCTTCCTTCCAACAAGCATGGCCGAAGCGGCGTTCTTCTGGCACGTCTCCTGAGTGTCGTTCACGTTCAGTCTGAAATTAGAGCAGAAAAGACTAAGAAGGCTTCTACTTTAATTTCCCAAGAAAGACTCCTGCTTTAGTGGACTAGAAAGTGCCTCTTTGGTTGTCACTCAAATCTGACAGGAAGAGAAGAATTAATTAGAGCTGGTGCTACCAGGCTGTGGGGCCCACCTGAGGGGAGGGAAATCACTTGCCACTTTCAGGGAAGGAGGAGGCAGTAAGAAAAACACTAATTTGCCACCAGCTTTTCTGCTGAGTTCCCAAGGTTTGGGATTTAAATATATGAAAACTAACTGCGATGTCCACATAAAAAGTATCACACTGAGTTTACTACAAAAGAAAACATTTTCTGTTAGTGTTCAAAAACTCAGGAGGAGCTGGGCGGTGGTGGCGCACGCCTTTAATCCCAGCACTCGGGAGGCAGAGGCAGGCAGATCTCTGTGAGTTCGAGACCAGCCTGGTCTACAAGAGCTAGCTCCAGGACAGGCTCTAAAGCTGCAGAGAAACCCTGTCTCGAAAAACCAAAAAAAAAAAAAAAAAAAAAAAAAAAAACTCAAGAGGACTTAGGGGGCCTGTAGGCCAGACTCCATATGCTGACCACTCTGCTCCTAAGGGCCTTCAACCAAAATAACTCTGCTTTGATTTGCTTTACATATTGGGTGTGTGTGGTGGTCTGAATAGGAATGGCCCTCATAGACTCATGGGTTTCAATACTTGGTCCATAGGGAATGGCACTATTAGGAGGTGTGGCCTTGTTAGAGGAAGTGCGTCACTAAGGGGTGGACTTTGAGGTCTCAGAAGTTCAGGCCAGTTCACTTCCTACAGCCTGAGGATCAAGATGTAGAACTCTGAGCTCCTTCTCCGGCACCATGTCTGCCTGCATGCTGCCGTACTGCCCACCATGATGATAATGGACTAAACCTCTGAAACTGTAAGCCAGCTCTAACTAAATGTTGTGCTTTATAAGAGCTGCCATGGTCATAGAGTCTCTTCACAGCAGCAATAAAACCCTAATAATTCAGTGTGGGAGGCAGAATTCTCAGATGTCCCCAGAATTCCTGGGGAATTACTTTCATGATTATGTTATTAAGCACTTGACCTGGAGTCTGCCAAAATGCAGAATATTCCGTGCGGAGAGGACAGACAGACAGGGCCTTCGAGAAAAAAAGTTCTATGCTGGTCTCAAAGAAAAATGTGCCAAGTGCTCTACAGCTACCTAACCCAGCTTCCTGGACCCTAAGCACTGGAAGAGGGCATGGTGGAAGCAAGGGCATGCTTTCAGTTAGCTGAGACCCTGGGCAAGGAGGGCTCACTGAAGCTAGGTTCCCAACCTACAGGAACAGCGAGGCAATAAAGGCATAGGGTGTGAAGCTGCAGCTTGGCTCAATTTGTTAGGCACCAAAACACTAACACCGAGTTTCCCCCAAAGTGTCTAAAACTTTGAAAAGGTCTGCAGATCTTAACAACAAGCTCAGTGTACCCGTACTTCCTAACTTACATGTACATCTCTCCCAGGGACTTGTGAACTTACATGTACATCTCCCAGGGACTTGTGAACTTACATGTACATCTCTCCCAGGGACTTGTGAACTTACATGTACATCTCCCAGGGACTTGTGAACTTACATGTACATCTCTCCCAGGGACTTGTGAACTTACATGTACATCTCTCCCAGGGACTTGTGAACTTACATGTACATCTCTTCCAGGGACTTGTGAACTTACATGTACATCTCTCCCAGGGACTTGTGAACAGGAAGGAGGCAGGAAACGTCCTGAATGATAACCTTCCCAGCAGCCTTAATGGGTCGATTGCCAGAGTCGGATCCTTCCCGCTTACTTTTCCACCTCCTTGATTTCTAGGGGAGACAACAAGATGTGACTAATGGGGACCCTGGAGAGCGGAAGCCTACAGTTGCAGAGCACATCATATTTGGGTCATTGGTAATTTGCAGAGACTTTAAATTACATCATGCCCACAATTACATGAATCAGCATCTGTAGGAAGTAAAAGGATAACAAATGGCACCAAGCTTTTGATCCAAAATCCTAACAGGAGAACAAGCACCTACTGCAGGGCTATTTACAATCTGCAGGTGCTCAAAAAATAGACACCGGGAAGCCAGAATTAATTAATTAATTTTAAATTAATTAATTTTAAAAATAGCAGGTAAAGAAGTTAGTAAAGGACCCCCAAATGGGGGGGGGGAGGTGCTTTAAGGTGTTCAATACTAGGTTCAAAGTTCTTGCCTGAAACGATTCAAAGCTTTTTTTCTTCTTAGACAATTTCAACAGGGTTTGCTGATATTATAATTCAGACACGGCAGTATGGGCTCTGCAAACCTTAATATATGAAGACAGAGAAACTTGGCAGCACAAGAATTGCCTTGTTTTGTAGCAGGCCTGAATTACTTCTAAAAGCGATCTTTTCTAAAGGTCAAAATTACTTGGTTGGGGAACTGGGTAACAGACATGGGAGACCATGAACACTCGCTTCAGCTCCCAGAGTCGTCCCAGCAAGTGGCGGTGGGGAATCTGCTCATATGGAATGAGAAATGTCCTGGGAAACAAAAGGCAGCAGAGTGTAGCCCCATCTGGTATCTTCAAAACGACAACCAGTCACAGGAGCAATATCCTATTTTATTTCCAAAAATTAAAAAAAGAGGTCACCAAAGTCATTCAACTAAGCAAGGTAGCAAAACCTTTACTAACAAAGGAGGCATAAGGAGCGACTGAAAGGGGCTTGCAATCTGATCAGAAAACCAAGATGCTGTGTGGCCTGCCTCAGTATGGCCCTAGGCAATCTGACACTACTGAGTCATTTGCTGTGGACGGAGCCTCGCCCGCATTGCTCTTTCTGTGCTTCTTGGTCAGGAAGGGCATGATGAGAGGACGGATGCAACCGCATAAACTTAAAATTGCAACCTCAAAACTGCAGTGATGTTCTATAAGTGTACATACATGGTCAGGAACCATCACTATTCACATTACCCACACACTCGCTTTTCCACTAGTGAGTCTGTATAATCATTCTTTCATGACTCAGTCTAGGTCTAAATCCAGGCACTTCTGATCACTGATGTCCCAACCAATGCTCCAGGTGTCCACTGCATTAACTCAGGACCATACAATCAATAGGTCCTGAGACCCACTAAATGTGATCCATGGATTCCAGGCAGGTGAGTGAGGCAGGCTAGCTGGAACATCTAGGAAGTGTTTATAAGAGAATCGCTATCCATCTGGAGCCACAATCCACTGGATCTTAAGAAGTAGTTCTGTTACTATTTGTCACTTCTCCACACCTCTTGACTCTTCAGTGCAGGGGGAACATGGGTCTATTTTTACGAGGTAAGCCTCCAGGCTCCTATATGCCCTGATTGCCTGAAGAACAACCATGTCCCTACTCCGGCACTACTATCCTGTCACCCAGCTGCGTTCACTTAAAGGAAGGACATGTCAGAGTGGGATGGAGCCAGGCAGTGCTACCTGAGCTGAGGCAGAAGCGGTCACGCGAGCACTCAGTGCGGGACCAGTTGCGGGGAGGGTAACTTAGGGTATGGCTATCCGATGGAGTAGCACAAAATGCTCGACTAGCCAGAAACGATATGCCCTCGGGTCCCTGACAACTGACTATTTCAAATGAGATCTAGGATGCTAGATTAAAAAAAAAAAATCCTGACTATGTGAGATAGTTCGGTGATGGAAGAGTCTTCCTGTCCAGCTTGACAACTTGAGTTTGATCCCCAGAACCCATGCAGTGGAAGAGGAGACCTGACTCCCAAGGCTGTCCTCTGAACTCAGATGTGTGACACATTTACACATGTGCGCATGAGTGCACATACACACACAAATGTAAGAAGTTTCACTTTTAATTTCTATGCTACAAAGAGTCCATCTGGAAGGGAATAGGATCCATCTAGTGTATCTTCTGGGTTGGACAGAAGGCGTCTAAAGCACCGTGAACATGAAGTCACTGTGGCTCCTTAGTAAAGGGAAAATGACAAGTGCTCGAACAACTCAGCAGCTCACCAGTGTCATTTAACCACACAACTGAAACCAAACGGAGGCCTGATGAGGGCGAATGGGCCTGCGGGCTTTCAGTGCCCTGAGAACAACCGTGCTTCCCTGGCTTTCCCTGGTGAGGGCGGATGGGCCTGCGGGCTTTCAGTGCCCTGAAAACAACCGTGCTTCCCTGACTTTGAAAGCAAACCTCACAAAAGCACATTACTAATTATACAAAGGCGCGTGGTGCCAGGAGTAGCTCATTTGCAAGACTAGCTCATTTGGCAACAGATCATGAAACAAGTGCAAGTGTCCCGATATCTGACTCTGGATTTAAAGACTTTTCTATTTTTATGACAAGTGTTGGTTCTTGCTGAGCCGGCAGGTGCCTCACTGCAGCTCCATGAAGTGGGGTATTACCTCCATTTTGTAAACGGAAATGTGAACCTTATACAAGGTCATGGTTATGGAGCTCAAATTTGAATAGGTCTGTCAAGCTGCTATGCTTGTGTGTGTGTGTGTGTGTGTGTGTGTGTGTGTCTGTCTGTCTGTCTGTCTGTCTGTCTGTAAGCCAGAGGCCAACGTCTGGTATCTTTCTCCATTAAACATTTTTTTAAAATATTTATTTATTATGTATACAATATTCTGTCTGTGTGTATGTCTGCAGGCCAGAAGAGGGCACCAGACCCCATTACAGATGGTTGTGAGCCACCATGTGGTTGCTGGGAATTGAACTCAAGACCTTTGGAAGAGCAGGCAATGCTCTTAACCGCTGAGCCATCTCTCCAGCCCCAACATTTTGTTTTTGAGACAATCTCTCACTGGACCTGGGGCTCACAGACTGGGACACTGGCTGCCCAGTAGCCTATCTCTACACCCAGTGCTAGAGCTACAGACACAGACCTGGTCCTGTGTCTGGCTTGCATACTGGTGCTAGGGATCTGAACATGAATCCTCAGGCTTGTGTGGCAGGCACTTTACTAAGCCACACACCCAGCCCCGGCTAAGCACATTTGTGTTAACTTGCTTTTCAGTACTGAGTGGGATTTTAAGAATCAACAAAGGAAAAACTCAGTCCTAATTAAGCTGTCAGTAAATACATAAATAGTTCGGTCTGTCTTTAAGGAGATCAATTTCTGTAACTAAAGAGATTGAAATTTGATTCTAGTGATGCCAACCCTAAAACATCCTCTGTAATTACTTTTTCTGTGACTTATCTCTCAACACTATGACTGTATCCTGCTAAATGAGGGTAGTTTGCTGAAGGCCTTGTTTTCTCCTTAAAATCTCACAGGACTCCAGAGTCATTGCTCTCTGTCCAGCTGTGAATCAACAGCACCGGGATTTCTCTTGGGATTCTCTTGTGTAAGAGGCTAGTGACACAGTTTGACAAGCCAGATTCGGCCAATGATACTTTGTCTGAAGGGTTTCAGGCCGGCCTTGAGAATGTGCCTCACGGTTGCATGTGTGTGTGTGTGTGTGTGTGTGTGTGTGTGTGTGTGTGTACATGTGTGCAGCATGTGATCTTTTCTGGGTTTGTTAAGACTAGGCATCTTGAAGAAAAATCAGAGTCCAAAGAGATATCTTAAGACTCTTCCCCTTTTTGCAGACCGGTAGAAACAAACAAATGTAAGCTACCAATCCCTTAGGAAAAACAGAAAAACAATGGTTTTCATCAACCTTCTACAAATGTCCCTCACTGAATTGCAGAAATTCGTCTGTATTTCCTGGGACTGCATGAGACAACAAGTTTCTAGGAGTTTCCATCCAATATGTCGTGGGTGTCTACAAAATGACCTCACACAGCTGCCTCGGCCTGTAAGAGGAGGTTCTCCAACATAAGGCTGCCCGAATTTTAGCTGCTGCTAGCGATAAACCGAAAGTGTGGTCATGGGACAGCACCAGCGTTTTGTTTCTGTGGGGTTCTTCTTTGTTTTGGCTCTTTCATTGTTGCTGTTTTGTTTGTTTTAATCTAGGAAGGAATAACTGCAAAACAGTGCCCAAAATCCTACAGGGGCAAAACAGGTGGTTGTTTTTGCTTTTTTTTTTTTTTTTTTTTTAAATTTTGTAGGGTGGCAGTTTTAAATGTCTCCCCTTCAGGATGCAGGGATCACTCAGTGAGCCACTGGATGGTCGATTATTCTAGAAATTCAAACATAACAAAGCTGCCTAAACGAAGAAATGATGAATCTTGAAACAGAAGTTAGCTGGGGCCTTAAGTCCTGGCTGCACCCTGACGAGGAGGTGAACAAGTTTTTCAGGGAATTTCTTACAACTTTGGGTAATAAGAAACATTCCCACCCCATCCACTTTCCCTAAACCTAACGTTCTCCCTAATACCTTCGGATACTTTAGGGCGGTCTGCTGTCTGCTCAGCTGTCAGGTGACGTCACTGGCTTTCTCTTGGGTCTCTCTGCTTGGAGAGACCACCAACAACAAGGTTGAGGTGTAGTTACTCTGTCCAGGTCAGGGAAGGGCACCATGGTCTAAAACTTTGCCCCTCGCCTCCCTGCACTGCTCCAGTCCCATTCTGACAGGTCTCAAGGTGGAGTCCTTTCTGTACAACAAAATGGGTACCTCTAGGAGGCAAGGCCTCTGCCCTCCTCTCGGGTCTTTTCAGGGCTCCACCAACAGAATAAGCCCTTTCTCACAGATATCATGAGAAGAGACTGAGGAGAAGAGACAAAGCAAGGCAGACAGGTCATCGCATGATGAGCTCTGGGAGGCCCCTGTGCACATCCTGGGGAGGTGGTCGTGGAGGACAGCAGAGGACAGGGTAGAAGGGGCCGGATGGAGGGAGCGCTACATGACAACCACTAGTGTCACCGCTACAATCGAAGGCAACATCGACGCCAGTAAGTGGGTTAAATGTAAAAACAGCCCAAGAATAAGCCACCAACTGCTTCGCAGCAACCCCGTCAACAGTGCATAATCAGCAGAGTGGGCAGCGAGTCAAATGAGCTCCTATTTAAAGAGCAGTAGAAACCAGCGAAACTCAGCAAGGGAGCGACAGAAGCAGCTTTCTGAGGAAAGAGGCCGAGCTGGCGGCTCTACCTGCAAGCTGCTGAGTGGAGGTTCTTGCTACTCCAGGCTCTTGCTTTCAACTGGTTTCTGTAGGAAAGGGGTATTGGTCTGTTGTTCTAAACATTCTTTAGAGCAAACAAAATTGGCACTGGCCTCAAGGCTGCCTTGAGGCCACCTGGGTACCACTGAAACATGAAGGGGGTGGGAGAGGAAGACAGAAGAGGGGAGATGGCCAATAGGAATGAGCAGGAAAGGAAGGAGGAACAGAGGATGTCCACAGCGAATTTTATTATGAATGCAAAATACTATGGTAAGAAGAAAAATTTGTTCCGGAAAATTCCTGAAGGATAAAACCAGCTCAGGTAGTATGCCAATGAAGCAAGTAGGTACTTCCCTCTCTGAACTGGACTGAGACTATAAAACAGAGGCTAAAGGGCAGAAGTCTCTTCTATCTTCCTCTGCTCCCCCCCATGCCAAAGATAGGTTGTTGGAAAGCTCCACGCAATTTGCAGAAGTGTCCCAAATGATATCAGGTGAGCTGAAGTCATTTGATAAGGGTCCCTTCCAAGAACCCAGTAGTGCGTTTCATTTGCAAAGAAGCCCATTCATGATCCTTAAGCGTTTACCCATTTGAAATACCATATACATCTGGCAAGGGGGCAGTCCTTGGTGCCTGCCTCCCCAAGGGGAAAGTTTTAGTGTTGCTGGTCCTGAACAACCAGCCAGCCTGTCTGTTATTCGGGTTCCTCAAAGCCAGGCAGGTGGCATTTTATTCTTGGGCCTTTGGCAGAGACAGGATTAGTCAAGGAGAGCATTTGCACAGCGCACAGTACCGGGAAGTCGTTAATTGCTTGTATGGACCAACGTCGCCGGGCAGAGCGAGGAGACATCTGTGCGTGAAAACGTTACACCCAGGAAAAGGGAAGAAAAACCAAGAAAATTAAAAGGAAAAATATAGAATAAAATGAAAGCTTCCCCCACATCTGATGGATTTACAGGTATATATGCTCCAAAATGGGAACTGGGGTGACTGAAAAGGCCGAGCCTGAGCCAGCAGCGCCTGCGCCCCTCTCCTCCCCTGGCCCACTGGCCTCACGCCCAGCTTCCTTCCGTTATGCTGCTCCCTAGCCACTGCCCAGGGTATAAGGAGGCCGATGTCAGCACAGGTCTGACAAAGGAGCCCAGGGGAAGGTAGGAGGGGCTCTGACAGGACTAAGGTCCTGCTGCAAGTGGAGAAACAGGAAAGATAGTCTCCCCTTCACCTCACAGCTGTGGGGAACACACCAGAGTACACTCTTGCTCCTAAAGCGCTTCTTCATAGGCTCAGTGCCCAGTGTGTCTGGGGAGCAATGAGGCAACTGCGCGTCTCAGCACTGGGGCTGAACACTATTTTCAGAGCAATGCCGGGGAAGGAGGGGCTAAGCTGAGGAGGGAGTTCTCCAGGCGCTCCAGCTAGCCAAGGGGGGGTCTGCAGGTGGGCAGAATACCAGACTGACCACGGAGGCCAGATGTTTCTCTGCTACCTGAAAGGCCTGTCCAGCCACTTACACAGAGCTATTTTAATAGCATAACCTGAAGCAGAGATGAGAGGCTGCAGAATCTGAAAAGTACCTGTAGGTCAATGCTTAGTATTTATTAGAAGTTCTAGACTAGCCACTATTTCTGTGGCTGGTAACCACTGGTCTATTTGACAAGTCTATCTTTGTGAACATCTGTGCTTTATGATTTATACAAGACTTGACAGGTCTTTAGGTAACTCATACTTTTAAGTTTTTAGTAGCAAACCCTGTAATTTTATCTAGAGAACACAGACTGATGCAAATTCAACCTAAGCTGGGCAGATTAAAAACACAAGAGAAATAAACCACTGTCTTTAGGCGCTGCATGAGACTCTGAAATCTCAAGCAATTCCTTCTTGGCAGGCCTTCACGCAGGCACATCTCAGCCCTTCCACCTCCCTCAGGGGCAGAGATCTACAAGGACATAAAAGTACACAGGAGAAAATATGGACACACAAAATTTCAGTTAGCTGGAAATATTTCCAGACCAAAAATAATAAAATGAAATCATTTCTCCTGAGGAGAAAACAGTCCTCAAGAATTACTGTCCTCTTGTGAGAAAGACAAGGCCGCCTAGGGAAGCCAGCATGGGACTTCCATTACTTTAGCTGCCCTGCTCTATTTAAACAGGATAAAGCATGAATGAGCGGCAGGGAGAGATAAGGTTATTTCAGATTTCACAGAACAACTGACATTTGTTTTGGGCATCTTAAATACACTGAACACATGAAACTTTAGATCAAAAGTGGCCAAACAGAAGCAAGTGTCCAGAATTTACCTTCATAATTATTATGTGCCATTCTTTAAATGTGTCTCCCTCCCTCAGGGACCAGAAGGTCTTACAGTCTCCTGTTTTTTTTGATTGGGGTACTTGTTAATTCTCTAAACTACACATTTATGACCAGCTAACATTATTGTGCACATGGTATACAGCAGCGCAAGGGTTTCATGCTACACTGTGATAAAAAAAAAAAAAAGTGTTCTCCATTTTATCTGGTTGCTATGTAAAAATAAACCCTTCCTATGTCAGATCAGACTACCAGCACAGCCCATTTCCTGTGGAGAAAAGCAGTCTAGAAACTGCCCCGCCTGAGCTCTCCTAGTCCTTCCCAGCTGCAGCATGGGCAGCCACATGCTCTCCTGGTGCTTCTTTAGGAATACAGTGCTGGTGGCGCATGGGGCCAGATCATCTTAACCATGAATGCCAGCATCACCGATAACTCTGTCTTGGAACCACAAGCACTCTGAGTACAGATGTGCTTTATGTGAGCACCAAGTCAAACATGTAGGCCAGTCTATCCTAGCCAATCAAACTGCAAGCTGGGTGGTAGCACATGACATGAATCAAAGAGGCATTCAGAACTGCCTCTGACTCGGGGACCTCTTCAAACCAGCCCTGATACAAAGTAAAACCCTCATTTACCTAACCGTAAGTGGCTCTGAAGCCAACTGAATGCTCCAACTATCAAACCTTCTACCCAGTTGCCAGATGCCTTGCAGAAAAGGGGGGGAGGGGGAAGGAGCTCATTTTTTTTTTAAACATAAATGTCTTTGGGGAGATAAAGTTTGGTGGGTGTTTGAGGACAGTCTGTGACAGCCAGCAGGACGGAACCCCATTAAGGAGATGGGGAGAGGGAGTGTGGAGAGTGGCAGGCAGGCAGGAAGGCAGCTAGAACTATATTCCAGATTGACTAGATGGCTTGGCCCAAGACTAGACAAGTGTAAATATCAACTGCTGCCTGACTTCAGCCGCACAAGCCCCGAAACTAGAACTAGTCAGAGCTGGCCAGCCATCTGCGGGAGCTGGAGGCGGACTCCACTGCAACACGTGAAGATACTTAAAATTCTTGACAGAAAAACCATTTTTTTTTTAATTTTAAATGACTCTATTTTTAAGGCTGATTTTGACTACTGGCAGGGATTTCCCATTTTAAAGGAAACCATGAAGAATCTTAAGGATAGAGTGTGTGCAGTGTGCAGTAGGCCAGCAGAAATACCGAGTATTCAGGCCTGTCAGTGCCGATGCCAGGCCCTCACTGGCAACACAGAGAGACTTCTAGGCATTCCGGGCTCGGCAGGTTCCTGCCCGCCAAACGATAAGTCCTATAGGGACTGCACTCTTTAAGAATCCCAGAAAAGCCGGGCATGGTGGCGCACACATTTAATCTCATCACTCGGGAGGCAGAGACAGGTGGATTTCTCTGAGTTCCAAGCCAGTCAAGGTTACCAAGAAACAAAACAAAACAAAACAAGGCTGGAGAGATGGCTCAGAGGTTAAGAAGGTTAACTGCTCTTCCAAAGGTCCTGAGTTCAATTCCCAGCAACCACATGGTGGCTCACAGCCATCTGTAATGAGATCTGGTGCCCTCTTCTGGCTTGCAGGAATACATGGAGGCAGAATGTTGTATACATAATATAATAAATAAATCTTTTTTAAAAAATTAAGGGCAAGTTCAGGTAATTTTTGTTCGAGCTGATCCACTCTGGAAAACCTAGTGATCAAGTAGTCCCAAATCCACCAAGACCTCCAGCTTTCAGAAGCAGCTCTCGGTGTGTGGACAGGCATCAGAATATCGGGATATCACAGAAGAACTGAAGTTAATTATTCTGCCTGATATATGGGAATTAATTCAAGGGATGGGGATTGCCAGGACAGATTTTAAACAAGGAGTAAAGTGCACTCTTGATAGTTCTGGTAAAAGAACAAACCATTTCTCCTTCTACCCCACAGTTTACAATATTTCAAACCAACTGAGAGCAACAGAGCAATGACCTTTCTTATGTAAACTATGAAAGTCAAAGACTACAGGGGGATTACTAATTTAGCTACTGTCCATGGAACACAGGGGACAGGAAACAAGAATGCAGCTGGGTAAGAATGCAAGGCAATGACTCAGACACTTACCCGTTCCTTGTAGTAAAAGGAGCTGATGGAGACCTGCTCTTTCTCGCTGCGAGTTGGGCTTCCACTGTACAAACGCAGGTTCCCAGGGGCCTCGGTGCGGATTTTCATTGGTGCAATCAAGCCAGTGTGGTAAGCAGATAGGGCTGAGAGAGATCTGTGGTTGGAATGAGCGTTATTCATATCGACTGTAGCCTCTAACCCTGAGTAACATTCTTCTTAGGAATTGATGAAACCAAGGGCACGGAACGGGAAGAGAAGGGGAATCCAAACAGAGAAACAAAAACAATCAGCTTTTAGAGATGAAAACTTCAGACTGCAGAAGCAGATTCTTCCATGACTATATACACAGAAAATACAGAGGACTCCAAAAACTACTAGACCTAACTAGTGGCTTTAGATACAAGGCTAATCTAAAAAAAATCTCCTGTGTTTTCAGATACTAGAAATAATCATTTGAGGGCCAAAAGATGGCTCAGCTGGTAAAGACACATATGCACTCACATACATAACTGGACTAATAAAGACATACACACACACAAAAAAATTGAAAAGTTTCAATTTTTATTTATTATCAAAACATATCAAACAGCCAGAAATAGGACTCACACTTGTAATCCCAGTCCTAGGGGAGCTGAGACAGAATAACTACTCTAAATTCAAGGTTAGGCTGGGCTATAGTGAGTCTCAAGGCAGTCTGAGCTATTGAGGGAGGCTCTGTCTTAAAAAAAGAAGAAGAGGAAAGAAGAAAGAAGAAAGGAGGAGGAGGAGGAGGAGGAGGAGGAGGAGGGCAAGAAGAAAAAGAGGAGAAGAGGAAGGAGGAGGAGGAGGAGGAGGAGGAGGAGGAGGAAGAGGAGGAGGAGGAGGAGGAGAAGAAGAAGAAGAAGAAGAAGAAGAAGAAGAAGAAGAAGAAGAAGAAGAAGAAGAAGAAGAAGAAGAAGAAGAAGAAGAAGAAGAAAACAACTTAGGAACAAATATAATGAAAAAATATGCACTAAAAATACAAACTATTCCTAAGAGTCATTAAAGAAGATACATAACAATGGAGAGACACACCATACCAGAGAATGAAAAGATTCCACACTGTTAAAGTATCAGCTTGAGCACACCTTTAATCCCAGAACTTGGGAGGCAGAGGCAAGCGGATCTCTGTGAGTTTGAGGCCAGCCTGGTCAACATAGGAAGTTCCAGTCAAGGCTACACAGAGAAACCCTGTCGTGAACAACCATTTAAAAAAATCTGATTTATCTTAAGTGATACGCAAAGTCAGTATAATTCCAATCAACATGAGCAGGCACTGTAGAAACTAACAAGCTGATAGAATTTTGTGGCGGTACAAAGGCCAAGAATAAGCCAACAAAAAAACTGAACAAAAATAACCTTCAAGAACTTACTCTACCAAATTTTAAGATTTACCACAGAAGGCTACATTCTGAGTAATAAGACATGGGGAAAGACAGATCAATCCAAAGAACAACTAAGTGCTGAAACAGACGACCAATTCTCAGCCATGCAGGAAGGCAGGCTGCATAAACGGTGCTAGAACCAACCGTTGACTTCTATTAAATAAAACAAATGTCCACCTTTCCTCACATCATGAACACCAAAGAGACTGAGACTATGGACCTTAATCAAGGAATTTAAAGCTATAGACTCTCAGAAGAAGATGCAGAAGGGCATTTTTGTGACCTTGATGTAGACTGAGGTTTTCTCTCTCTCTCTCCCTCTTTCTTTTTGATATAATACAAAAATCACTAACCATAAAATTAAAAAATGATGAATTAGACAGTATCAAAATTGAAAACCCTGTTCACTGAATGCTATTAAGGAGGGAGAAAAAACAGCCACAGACTCAAAGAGAATCAATGCCTACATCCAGCAAAAGATCTGCAATCAAAACAGACAGCTAGCACAAATATGTAACAGGGCGCCTGGTGCTTGAACAGACGCGCGTCACAAAAGGAGACACCCAAGTGGTCAACAGGCACACAGAATCTGCTCATACCATTAGTCATCATCGTGCGAACGCAAGTTAAAGCAACGAGATAATATTTCCCACCCACCACAATGACAGACGTTGAACAGATTGGCAAGACAGAGAGAAGATGTGGAGCAATCAATCCCGTGAGGCTTCAGTGAGAAGGGGACAAACGCCCTCCCCGCAGATCACACTTCTCCAAGTTGAGCAGACGTCTGACCTGTGACTCGGCAGTTTCACTCCTGGGTCAGGAAATCAGTATATCCACGAAAGAAGTAAAAAGGGGTGTATGTCTAGTTTATTTTTAATAGCCCCAAACGGGAAATGACCCAAATATCCATCAACAGAACGAATCACCCTGCATTATGTTCATACAGGGCAATTACTGACCCATGCAGCCATTCATATCAAGTTCAATAACATTAAGTCGAACAAAGTAAGTCAGATATAAAACTGTTCATGCTACATGATTCTAATTCAATGAAGTTTAAAAACAGGCAAAACTAAAAGAAGGTGACAGAAGTCAAGGCAGTGGTTTCCTGTGGAGCTTGGCAAAGGGACCAGGAGTTTTTAGGGGTCAGGACAATGTTTTTGTCAGGGAGTAAAACACTTAGAAAGAATCCCTCTTTCCCTTCCTAGTCCTGGGGGTGGGACTAGGCCCCGTACATATACTACCATGAGGCTTACATCCCAGCCCAAAGCTGCCTGAACAACGGCTTTCATCAAGCTGTCTTCCCAGGGCTTTGATACTAACCTTACAGTAGAAACAAGTTAACAAACCTCAGTCTTTGAGGAAAGAATCTCCTAAGAGGAGTTTCACTGGAGAACTGAAATGCACTTTGCAGAGAGACCCTGAGGTGCAGATTCCTGTTGCATCTCCCAGACTCACCTAGGAGTAGGCTCTGTTGGAGACACTGCGCGATGCATCGTCATGGGCCTTGTAAAGTACACCAGGTAACCTGACAAAGGAGACACATGAGCATGGTGGGATCAGTGAGCTGGACATGGGAATCCTAAGGCAGGACTGGGTAGTCTTTTGTTCTTTGAGGCAGGGTCTCACTTCGTAGCCCAAGTTGGACTAGAATTCACAGCAAGCCTCCAGCCTCATCATATTAGGAACTGGGATTAAGGCATGATTAATGCCTGGATTAATAACTACTTAAAAATTTGGTGGTACTAAGGACTGTACATGGGACCTTGCACATGCTAAGCATTCTTACCACCAGCCAGGCAAGGTTTTTTTTTTTCTCTATTTCAGTATACCTGAGGCACATCTCCACAAACTGCCAAGGCTTGTGACTACACTGATCCTTAAAAGGAACAACGTGAGAATCTACAAGATCCAGGAGAGGTAAATGAATCAGGGATCTAGGCAGATGCAAATTCAGGATCATCAGAACTAAACCAGTGAAGACTTCAATTATGGTGAACATTCTTTTTTTTTTTTTTTTGGTTTTTCGAGACAGGGTTTCTCTGTAGCTTTTTTAGAGCCTGTTCTGGAACTAGCTCTTGTAGACCAGGCTGGCCTCGAACTCACAGAGATCCGCCTGCCTCTGCCTCCCGAGTGCTGGGATTAAAGGCGTGCGCCACCACCGCCCGGTTTGTGAACATTCTTTTTTACAAAGACTTATTCATTTTATTTACGTGTCCATGTATGTGTATGCTATGTATGTCCAGAGATGCTTGTTGAGGCCCAGAGAGCCTGTCAGACCCCTCAGAGCTGGAGGTTCAGGTGGTCGTGAGCTGCCGTGTGGGTCCTGGACACTGAACTTGAGTCCCCCCGGAAGAGCAGCAGGAGCTCTGTACTGCTGAGTCATCTCTCTGGGTCCTTGGTAAACGTTCTTAGGCTATATCCACAGACACCAATTTAGCATTACACCATATGTTGTTTTGAGCTCTTGCAAAGTTAAAAACAAACATTTTCTGATAATTATGCAGAAAATTAAATTTCTTAGCTGCACTTCTTCAGAGTTAGAGTCAAAGAACAAAGAGACCTACCTGCTCCACAGAACCTGGCCCCAGAGGTCCTAGGAAAGGGAACATTGGCATCCTGGTATGACCCGTAGGCAGTGGTCACCCGTGCAAATGTCGGTAAGGGTGGTGTGACAGAGTTTGGGAGTGCAAATGGATTGCTAGACGCACTATCCTCTTGGTTCTGAAATCAAAGACAAACACACTAGAGCCCGCAGCCTATCGTTAAGTTGGATTACAAAGCAGCGGTGCAGTACTACAACTGGAGCTGGGGCCTTGGGGATAGGAACTGCAACACGACACTAAAGCACGGCTGGCCCAACAAGTTCCCATTTCCCACCACGAAGGACTCAAGGCAGGAGACGAGCTGGCGCAGGCACGGCTCCAAACAGCTCTGGTTGCGTTTCACTTTCTGCAGGGAAGTGTCCTTTAGGATCTGGAAAAGACCCAAAACACCATCAGGGAGACAATCCTATGTCCATATGTCTCCTGCTTGGTTTTATTCTGCAGAGGCTGGAAGCATGCTGGCATTGGGCGGGTGGCACATGGTCAGGCCTGAGGCTTCTTCTATCGGTTCCCATAGGGGCTCAGGGGAAGAACTTTCCTGAGCCATACACAAAATGACTAGTCTTTCTTTCTGGTGAGTTCTACACAGCTCTACTTCCACACATGAGAAATCTCATCATTTTGGACAAACAATCACTGAGTTGGAGAGAAAACTATTCTGAGTGATATAAGCCAGGGCAAAGACTTCTATTCAGCTAAATTTAAAATGCATCACTCTGTTTTTATCCACTGAAACGGTGACCTCCAGTATTATAAGGTACAGGCTAGAGTTATGAACTGGACCACTGTTGTCACTGCCCGCACAGAGCACAGGAAGTGTGCCTCCTCCAAACTCACATCTGCTGCAAGGAGAAAGTTCACAACAGTACAGAAGGCTTTATACCAAAAATAAAATGTGTAAAGTATCTCATTTTGGGGGTCAACCTAGGGAGTCATGTAGCCCAGGCTGGTCTCAAACTTGCTATTTAGCTTAGCTGACCTTGAACTCCTGACCTTCCTGCTTCCCACACGAGGACTATATTACCCTGTCTGGCTCATTTTCACTAATTATATGTTGACATGATAATATTACTTTAGATGTGCTGAATTAAATAAAAGTACTATTAAAATTAATTTATCTTAAGATTATTTTACACACACATCAGCTTCTGAACCCACAGGGCTCCTTTTCTGAGATTTTTTTTCCCTTAAGATTTATTTATTTATTATGTATACAATGTTCTGCCTGCATGTATACCTGCAGGCCAGAAGAGGGCACCAGATCTCATCATCATGGTTTTGAGCCACCAGGTGGTTGTGGGAATTGAACTTAGGACCTCTGGAAGAGCAGACAGTGCTCTTAGTCTCTGAGCCACCTCTCAACTCCTCCCCAGCCCCACCCCGACCTTTTCTGAGATTTTTAAATGACTATATTTTTTTCCTATCAAATACTTTTTAGCCTCAAAATCTATCTTGCCTACTCTTTCTAGATAACTGAAGTTGCCTTGCTGAGTACATCACCTCAGACTAACGCAGAGCTCTAAATTCGCAAGCACATTCATATATTTGCATGCAATATTTATGAAATCCTTCATATCTAACATTTGTAAAAGCTTTTCTGAAGAAAAGTCAGTTTTTTTAGGATTCCAAAAGACATCCATACCCACCCCTTCAAGAAGGCAGGTTAAGAACCCTGCCCGACTGCTGACCACACCAAACGGGAGGCTAGGACGGTAGTTATGCAGCAGACGCTGCAGCATCAGGCAACTTCTAAATCTTACTGGTCCCGGTTTGTGCTCACCCTACCAATGCCCGTGCTACAGACACAAGGAGAACTTAAAGCTGGGAAGCAGCCTTACCTTCAGCAGCTTGGCCTTCACAGCAGACGTGATAGTGGTAGGGTTAATGAACTGGAAAGACGGAGCAGCATTGTTGGGGTACTGTGCTGGGAACGTTACCAGCATCTTGACACGGTGGTTGCTACAATGCACAGACACTGTGCAGCTCCTGTCTGCAGCGTCCATCTGCAAGACACAAGTCCAAGGTGGAGACAAACTACAAAGGATTTTCAAAGGAAAATACATTTACCTTGTCATATTGTGCTGTGTTTTATTTGCAGTGCTGAGCCTCAAACCTGAGGCCTTGAACAGGCGAGACATGTACTCTTCTCCCCCAGCCACATCCTTAGCAGTATACAAGTGGATTTTAATGAGCAACATAAATGCTCAGGCTCCTAGTCACTGAGTAAAAGGAAAGTCCCTATAAAAACAAGTGAGTCTGAAAGATAATTCATTTTCAGAAAAGATTTTTAAGTTTTAGTACTTATTCAAATAAATTAATATATATATATATATATATATATATATTAATTATACATATGGGTATGCCTGTGCACCACCTATGTGCCTGGTGCCTTTATAAGGCAGAATAGGACCCAGGTTCAATTCTCAGCACCTGCATGGCAGTTCACAGTTGTCTGTAACTCCAGTTTTGGGGGAATCCGAGTGTCCCCTTCTGACCTCCGCAGGCACTGAACACATGTGGTGCTTAGACACACATACAAACAAAATACCCATACACATAAAACTTCTTTGAAAATTAAGATTTTAAAAATCAAAAACAAATATCGCTTCCCACCCAACAGCTGTTGGCCTTTGAGGTCGTTTTGTATCTTGTGTCTCAGTTTCCTCGTCTGTAAAGCACAGTGAAACTACACATTACAGGATGGCGTGGAAGACCGAGCGAATCACAGCACTGCAGTACTTACCTGTCTACAGTGCAGTAACTCTGAGTAAAAGAAAATTAACAAGGCTTTAAAATCCTGGAGTGACATTCAGTACTCTGATGCAAAGAATTTTGAAATACACACACACACACACACACACACACACACACTCTGCTCCATGTTGAGAGCCAGGTCAATCCAAGGCTTCTCAGAGGCCCTGATGAAACCACAAAAGGAACCTAGTTTTCTGTCCTTGCCAAGGGGCAGACTAGGCATGGTCTGGTCTGGAGCTAGGACCTGGGCCTTGAATGAGTCAAGGGTTTTGGTTCCTGGGAACTTGGCTTTTTTCCCTTTGAAGAAACTGAAGTTATCAGTCCCAAGATTGCTCTGTGGTCAGTCTGTGATGTGCTATGATACCCTGTATTTTCCTTGTGCAATACTGCTTGATTAGCATCTTGCTGACTTGGTCCCATTTCTCCCCCTGGAAACAGTATGTAAGATGCTGGACTTCTTAGTAAGTCTGCTTGGCATAAGACACAGATTTCTGTCTTCTCCATCCTCATCTCCTGGCCATGTCCTCCTCAGGACCTGTCACTGAAGAATGACCTTCTGACCCAGGTCTGTTTCAAGTGCTTTGGTCACCTTCTTACTCTGAATTTACATCAAAGGAAACTAGCTCACAAAGGGGAGGTGGAGGAGATTTAGGAGATCTGGCTCCATATTCAGCTCTGCCATTAAGCTCATAATCTTGTCAGTCAGTAAGCCTTCCCAGAGCAAACACCGCACGCAGTGAAATAAGGGGAAGGAGAGGTGAGATGCTGCGGCACAGGGGCTTCAGCAGTGTCTGCATCTGTAAAACCCCTATTTCTTTAGAAAACTTAGGAATTAAAAAAGAAGCCTGGCGCTAGAGAGGTGGCTCAGCAGTTAATACGCTCCCTGTTTTCCCATAGGGCCAAGGTTCAGTTCCCAGCACCTTTGTTGTGCAGCTCAAACTGCCTCTAACTCCAGTTCTGACAGACCCATTACACATACGCCCACACACTGCACCCACAAGCATGAAGTACACGAGTATGCTGACTCACCTCCACATTGACATTCCGTATTTGCACGTTGATCAAGGAGAATTCCTGCTGCAGAGTCTGAGGCAGGCCTAGTTGGTCTGGTTTCCTCTCTTCCAGCAGACTGCTGGGAGGATCTTCCTTTAAGGCTACAGGAGAGACAGTCAGTGCTGGAAATGTTTCAGACAATGAGTGAGTTCTGGGGTACGGGCCACGTAACTCTGGGATGCACAGTGGACCCCTCACCTAGGACATCAGCTGCAGTACCATCATCCTCTCCGTGGCTAGAGCTGGGCTGGTGATCTGTGTCTTGAGTGTGTAGGGTCTTTTCTGGTTCCGGCAGAAGAGAAATGCTCTCAATGAACTCATCAACACCATCCAGTATGTCATTGGCACAGAGCTGAAAGCAAGGGCAGAGGGTGGGGTGGAGAATGTGGCTCAGTGTTAAAGTGCTTGCCTAGCATGCACAAGACCCTGGGTTTGACTGACAGCAGCACTAAAAACACAACAACAAAACATAAGGGTGAAGATGTAGAGCTGGAGAAGCAACAGAAATGATCACTATGTCTGACTAAACAGTTTTGTCTTAAACAATGGGAATCATAAAGGACTGGCGTAGTGTGGTATTTGTGCTCTGACAGATTGCTTGGAGGTCAGAGGGCGGAGCTAGCCGGCTACTAGTTGACCACAAGGCCGAGCAGCAGTGGCTGACACCTTGAATTCCAGCACTCGAGAGGTGGAAACAAAAATGATAAGGTGGGGTGCAGGCAGGATCTCAGTCCTTTTGGATACAGGAAGGAGAGAGGTAGAAAACAACTGGCAACTGCTCCCGCTTCTCTCATCTTCCAAATTTTTACCCCGATATCTGACTCCTGGTTTTTACTGATTAAGATTCATTAGACTGCTGGGTGGTGGTGGTACACACCTTTAATTCCAGCATTTGGGAGGAAGAAGCAGGTGGATTTTCTGTGAGTTCGAGGCCAGCCTGGTCTACAAGAGCTAGTTCCAGGACAGGCACCAAAGCTACTGAGAAACCCTGTCTTGAAAAACAAAAACAAAAAAAGATTCATTAGATTAGCACTTCAGACAGGGATGTGTCAGCTAAGAACTAGTATAATCAAAATAGAGTTTACCCATCACCAACATTCCCTGGTTAAATACAAAGAATCATACACTCTATTACTCCACTCTGGACATTTTCCATCATGATCAGAACAAAAATGCCAAGAAAAAAAAAAGATCAACTTAAATTCCAAGTCTTATTGGAATTATTCAGCTAAATCACAAGCAACGATACCATAACCCTAAGCATTTGAACCAAATATATGTTCTGGAAAAAAAAGATTTAAATAAAAAGCAATGAGATAATAGGACTTAACCAAAATGCTCAGGTGGCGTTAGACACAGTGCTGTGAATTTCACGCAGCATTTCCCATCAGTCCTGGAGGAGCTGCTGTGAGAAACGCTGTTGGATATGAAACACCAATGAGCTGTGTTTCTCACCATCAGGAGAGCCAGCCACCTGGGGAAAAGAAGACTGTCCAATGGCTGCTCAGAGAGGCATGCCAGGTACCATGTCCATTCATGTATGAAACAAATGCTCATATAAGAAAACACTGGAAGGCGCTCCATAGGGAAGGTGGTGCTGATGTGTGAAGGGGCTCTGAACAGAGCACAAGGGCAGGCTTCTCAAGCCATTGAGAAGAGACAGAAATGAAGGGCTAAGCCACTGCTCAGTAGGGTACCCATCCTGTCTCATACTAGGACAAGAGGGAAAAAATAGTCTTTAGCCTCAAAGTGCAGAATACTTTGGTTCTTAAAGACTCCCAAGCCAGTGTGGCATACCAAGCCGCCAGCCCTCCACAGGCATATAAATGTCAGCGTTTATTCTTTAATTTCTTGTATCTTTTGGTTCGATTTCTGGTGTATTACTTGTATTTCTCTATAATAGCACTGAATACATACCCTCTGCATTTGGTAATCCACCCGCCACATCCTCAAGGTCTGATCCCGAGACCACGTGACAAGCTGGTAGTCCTTGGACCCTAGAAATCATCAAATAAAAATTCTAAAAACAAACCCTCTAGATTTGACATCATTTGTTACAGGCAGTGATGGAGTGAGAGTGACTGATTCATTCACTCACTCACTCACTCACTCACTCAGTCATATGTATATACAGCCCACAAATAGCTACTGAACCCTACACTGAACATCTTAGCCTATGGCAGATACCCGCCTAGGCCCCAGAGCAGTAGCATGAAAAAAATCATCTATCTTTATAGAGCTCAAGGTCCCAGTGGTGGGAAAAGACCCGCGAATAAACAGGTGATAAAATACTGGTGGTGATGAGAAGCGAGATTAACACCGGAGAAGAGGCCAGAGGCTGATGAGAGCTCTTTTCAGCTAGGACTCCCTGGGGAAGTCCCATGAGAGCAGAAACAGAAATGAAGTGAAATAATAATTGGCAAATTAGCAGACAGAGAGAGATGCTAAGACCTAATGTCACCTAGACTTCCCGAGGAGCTGGGAGGAAGGGACTCGTCTGCAAATGTGAACTGTTTTCTGTGCATCAGTGCGTCTCAGTGCTCAGAGCAGTTCTGAAAGTGATGCATCTCTTTATAAAGTAAATAATCAACCTGCCAACCCTCTTAATTGGCTGAATCATCTTTTAGATATTGGGTCCAGGGGCTGGAGAGATGGCTCAGCGGTTAAGAGCATTGCCTGCTCTTCCAAAGGTCCTGAGTTCAATTCCCAGCAACCACATGGTGGCTCACAACCATCTGTAATGAGGTCTGGTGCCCTCTTCTGACCTGCAGGCATCCACACAGATGGAATATTGTATACATAATAAATAAATAAATATTTAAAAAAAAAAAGATATTGGGTCCAGTCAAAGGGATGACTCAAAAGAAGTTAAGGGTGCTTTATGAAACAGCGTATAAGAGATGAGGATAACTGGGGTAACCGCTGAGCATCTACAGTCCTTCACGGCCATCTTCAGACAACACAGAATGTACAAAACAGTTCACTCAGTTCCCTCATTTCGTAGCTGGGGACCCCGAGACAGCAGACAGCATGACCTGTACAAGGCAGCAGAAGTGGGCTTTGGCCAAAGGCAAGTTCTCTTTTTTTTTTTATTTATTTATTTTTTTAAAATATTTTATTTATTTATTTATTTATTATGTATACAACATTCCTTCCATGTATGCTTGCATGCCAGAAGAGGGCACCAGATCTCATTATAGATGGCTGTGAGCCACCATGTGGTTGCTGGGAATTGAACTCAGGACCTCTGGAAGAACAGTCAGTGCTCTTAACCTCTGAGCCATCTCTCCAGCCCGCAAGTTCTCTTCTCCATCAGTCCCCTCTCTGCGTCACCACTCCAAGCCAGATGCCACCCAGATGTCAGGGCACATCTGACAAGAAAGCCATCATGGCCATCAGTGCTCTGGCCCGACGTTCATCCTGTTCACACACCCTGGCTAAGTGCCTTATGCTCAGGCCCTCTACCTGCGCCTTCCATGCCATGCCCACACACTCCCAAGGGGCCTTGCCCTCCCACTAACTTCCTTTCTTGCATCTTCTTCCTGCTTTCCCCAACTGCTCATCCCACTCCTCATCTGGGAAGCAACAAGCACAGTCCCTACCTGTTTGCTTCCGCTACCTAAAGATCTGGCTTCTGGCCTCAGTCTGCTCTGGAGTTCTTCCTTACCCATCAAGCTGCTTCCTCTGTGCTCCATCAAATGTTTTATCTCACCTGCATGTTGGTCCTTCAACAACACCCAACCCCAGTGACCACAGCTTCTTTCCTGGGCACTCTTCACCCTTAGCTACCACATCCTGGTCCCTCCCCACAGTGAAAACCAAAGCTAAACCATAAGGTGGTCCAATAAAAATTAACTGAGGAGACACGGTGGTAAAAATATACCAGAGCAACATTAGGTCGCGAAGAAGGTCAAATTTAAAAAACACTCAGGATAATTAATTTATGGAAGGTTCAAAAAACAGTCAAATCTAAATTAGCTTTAGGAATTCACAAATCGATAGTGAAAGACAGGGGCATAGTTCAGTAGCAAGTGTGAGGTTATAGGTTTGGTCTCCAGCACTAATAAATAAACAAATAGGCAAACAGACAAAAAGAAGGAAGGGAGGAAGAGAAGAAGCGCAGGAGGAAAATTGCTATTGATTTGTTGGTTCTGTCAGACTGACCTCAAACTCAGAGATCTACCTGCCTCTGCCTCCCAAGCCCTTGGAATAACAGCGTGAGCCACCCTGCCCTTCCCAATACTGCAACCCTTTAATACAGTTCCTCATGTTGGAGTGATCCCCCCAACATAAAATTATTTTGTTGCTACTTCATATAATTTTGCTACTGTTATGAATCATAATATAAAGATGTGATATGCAAACCCCAAAGGGGTCATGACCTACATGAGGATTGCTGCTCTTCAGTCCTCGGCCCTTGAAAGGATTCAACAAAAAACTCCTCTCAACTGGAGCAGATCTCTTCCAAGTAGAAGAAATTAGAATGGAGGTTGGAGAAGAGAACTAGGGAGACAGAGAATGCTACACACTCCCTTTATCCACCTATGACTAAACACAGCCCTCCCTGACCACTGGCTCCTAGAGCCAGCCCGATTCTGCTACCGCCTCACTATCCCAAATGACTGCTAGAGCTGTCCACGAGAGCTCAGAAGACAAGCCCGCCTCCTTCCTCACTCACCTTCCTTTTGTCTCCTCCACTGGAACTCCAGCACCACATCATCATGCCCCACAAAGGTGTGAACTGGAGTGTTCAAGTCAAAGACATTCCACAGGAGCAGGCTGTTTTCCCTCCGCAGCTGGGGAACCATCACCGTCACTAAGCCGTTGCTGAAAGGCTACAGCCAAGAAGGGGAAAGCTGCGATTACTCCGTGGAGAATCAGACAAAATCAAAGCTGGATTCTTCCTATCTAAAATAAACTACATTGTGGACACCAGGCATGGCGGCCACCAGGCATGGCGGCTCACGCCTGTAATACTAGCACTGAGGAAGCAGAAACAGAAGGATCATGGCTTGCCTGGTCTAGTTACCAAATTCCAGGCCAGCCCAGCCCAGCCATGGCTACATAGGAAGAACCTATCTTTTTTGCTTTTTGCTTTTTTCAAGACAGGGTTTCTCTGTGTAGTCTGGCTGTCCTGAAACTCTGTAAACTAGAGTGGCCTCAAACTCAGAGATCCACCTGCCTCTGCCTCCCAAGTGCCGGGATTAAAGGCACACACCATAACCACCAGGCTAAGAACCTATCTTTAATTTTTAAAATCTATATAAGTTCAAACGCATTTAGAGAAATACCATAAGTTCTCTACCACATACAGCCTTCTCTCTGGTAATGGAATGGAACACAGCAAATGGGAAATAAGGCTGAGCCAAATGTTTAGATAATGTGAGAGCCAAAGTTATCTTGTAAGTTTTAATTACTGTGCCTAAGAGATCTCAAAACAAAACGGCCTCTAACCTATATGTAAGTCCCTTGCCCAAGGATAGGTAATTCCTAAGATGCTAGAGGCTGCTCTCCATATATAACAACAAGCCAAATATTTTCACTTCCCTAAACAAGTTTGGTTGACCCAACTGCTTGGAAAGCTTGATCATCCACAGGCAGGAAGTATGTCAGGATGTACGCTTGTCCCCAATTGAATGAAGGCAGGAAGTATGTAGCCTTATAGGTTTGCCTTTCTGAGCACCTGACCAAAGGAGCTCATGGCCATTTTCTGGGAACCCTGAATAGACCTTGTCAGAGTCCATCATCCTGGCCAGGATTTACTTAAAGCTTCCTTCAAATTTGGCTCAAAATTGAGGTAGTCGTCTTATTCTTGCCCAATGGGATTAACAATAACTCTGAAAATTCTACAGCATGCAAATGCCTCTTTCTATTCCATGTCCTAACTACTCTCCAGATCCTCTCAAGAATGAGTGTGCAAGGCTCACTGGGAAAACCTGCATGCAGCCAGGTCAGGACGCCATCTACATGAAGCATCTCTGTCTCGCCGCCTCGGCGTGACACTGACCCAAAGGAAAACTTAGCAACCCCAGGTCTGCTGTTGGATTTAGCAACACTCGGTCTGTAGGGGAGTTGAGGGCCCATTTGGCTTATAGCCAGGCTCTGCTATCTGAGGAAAAAAAAGCATTGTTACACAAGAGCACACTTATTTATCTCCTCTCCTCCCAATAATACTCCCCAACTTTCATGTTTCTTTTTTAAAGCAAACATGAACCCAGAGACGTCAGCACCTAAGAACAGCGTCTCACTTCTCGGCAAGTGATCCCAGATACAAAAACAGCATAATGTCCAATTATCTTCTTTGCTCCACAGTGTCCCATGGTGACAGACTAATGCATAAATGCAGCTTTGTTCATCCCCACGCTTGCTTTCAAAGTGACATTAAAGGAAATACACTTATCTCTGACTCACAGCTATCTATGTGGCCCTGGGAAAATGGGTGGAGGAGGACAGCAGCCTATTTGTAGTGCTCTGTGATTTACAAGGCACATTCATGTGCATTACCTCAAGTGGAAGGCAGACTGTGATATTTCCAGTGCCACAGGATGGTCCACTTTAGAATGGCGACTATTATGGCAATAATGAAAGTGGGGGCAGGGCTGGAACAGACAGCAGCCGTTACAGGGAACACGCCCAACATCCACAGCAGGAAGCTCACAACCTCCTGTAACTCCAGCTCCAAGGGATCGGTGCCCTCTTTTAACCTCTGTGGGTACCTGCACTCCCACGGCAAGCACACACATGAACAGAAACAACATCTTGGAGCTAGAGTGATGGTTCAGCAATCAGAAACAGTTACTGCTCTTCCAGAGAACCCAAGTTCTGTCCCCAGCACCCATGCTGGCTGACTCATAACTTCCTGTAACCCCAGCTCTCTCCTGGCCTCTATGGGCACATACATGCACATGGCACATACTTACACAGACAGACACAAACCCTTAAAAAGAATTTAAGGACAGAGTGAAAAGTGTCCTTCAACTCTGCAAATCACTGCTTACAACTAACTGTTCCAGGACCACAAAAGCATTAAATGGTAGGGCTGGGCTCCAAATCCTCTGAATCTAAAGCCGGTGTTCACTGGCTTCCTCTCACCCCATCCCCCTCTCCTTCCTACCTTGTTGAACTACCCTTGGTGAATAAGTATCTTCACGAGCTTGCTTCTCTGGGAACACGCAGATAGCCTTCCAAAGGTAAGTGCCTAACACCATGACTGCATTCACCACACTTCAAACCAAGACAAAGGGAGAAAGCAGCCTCACAAAGAAAGCAAGAAAATGCACACTTCAGACAAGAGGTAGGTGGCTCACTCACCGTGTATCTGGCTTTCCAGACAGGCACCTGGCAAGGGAGAATATTGAGGTATTTCCGAGGCTGGCGGTAATCCCAGAACTACAAGAAAATTTGTGAAATAAATGCCATTTAAAAAAAAAACTCCACTTCTGAGGTAAGCGTGGCCTTCAAACTCATTGCTTTTCGTCCCCCAATCAGTTCCACCCCCATAGCATGTACTGTCAGACACACAAAGAACCCTTCCTTTTACATCTATCAACATTGCAGCAGGATTTCTAGACTGCACCAGGGCCACACGGGGCAGATCAACTGCCTATTAAATAACCACTGCAGTTCAAAGGTGAAAATAACAGGTTTCAATCCCACATTACTTTTACATCTAAAAGGAATTTAACAGGTAACACGCCCTGACAACTTACTGCTTCCAGACAGATATTTAAAACTTTTTAATCTCGCCCAGTCTTTACAGCTAACATGGCAGGACATTCCTAATCTTTTTTTCAAATGCAGAATGAGATACGTTTCTGTTTCCTGAATTTGGGAGATTAGGGACAGAAACCTACAAAACCTAAAATAAAACAAACAAGTAACTGTGACACTGAGCCAGGAGATTGACAAACCTCCAGACCAGACAGAGGTACTTTGAATCCTTACATAGAATGGCTTGGACTCAAATTTAGCTAACCAAACCAAAAAGGTTAGAGCTATAGAAATCCAATAAAACATTATAATAATGATCAATGTATGCTAAACCAACTTCTGTGGCCAAGTCCTGACCTGCAGGGATAGAGACTTTGTAATGATTCAGCCACACTGCATGGCTGACATTTCCGAGTTCTAGGGCCAGGAACACCAGGAACACATGCAGACAAGGCCTCAGGCATAAGTGCCTAATGGCTTGGGGGAGGGGGGGGAGAAGATCGGATCTTAAAGGACCCTGCGTGTGACCCACGTACAGCAAGGTTGCATCACCTACATCTGACACAACTGTGTGAGCCCTTGCGTGCATGTGTGAGCTCTGTCATCTGCTTATGATATAAGCACATCATCCCCCTGTGTGCATGCGCTAGGCAGCCCTTAAAAGCTGAATGCGCCATCTTCAAGCTCTCTCTCTCTCTGCACACCAACCTCACCAGGCCTGTACACCCCCCCAATAAACTCCTGAGTTGGTTTGTTCCGTGTTCCGTGTTTCCTTCTCACTCGCACCAGGTAATTTCACTGGTGCCGTGAGACTCGGGAGGCTCTCGTGCCCCTTTCTTGAGGTCCGGATCTGGAACCGGGTATTTTTTCCACAACAACTACATGTTCCATCTGCCTGAGCACCAACTCTATGCGCACCACCAACTTCAATTGGTAAGTTTCCTCATTCTGGTCTGCTTAACCATTTCTCAGAACCAGAGGAATTGACGGTTGGGTGTCTGGTGTTCCTAAAAATGGGGGACAGCTCCCAACCATGGCCTTCACATTCATCTCTGGATTGCTTCCCTTAGTGCCCGCCTCAAATTTTTCTTTTTCTTTTTCTTTTCTTTTGGACCACTCATCAGTGGTCCCCCCTGTGAGAGACCACTCAGAGCAGCCTCCAGCCTCTCTGGCTTCTGAGTCATCCACACCAGAGTCAGTCAGGCTTTAACACCCTGCCTGTAGATAGAGGATGTTCTTCTACAAGCCCTGCGGTGTTCACTGCCATTTCACACCCTGCCTAGAGAGGGGAGACGACCCCCTAAAGCCTTGTGGTGTTGCTGTTTTCACAGGTTTTCAGGTTTCAGCTATGGGCAGCAAGCCATACAAGACCATCAATCCAGCCTCCACCTTGGGATGCCTTTTAGAGGCCCTAAAACCCCAGGCCTTGATGCCCTGCTTACAGATTCCCACACTTGTCCATCTTTGTTCAAAAAATGGCCTCGTTACAGTTTAGATAAGAATTTAAAGTGGAGCCGGGCGGTGGTGGCGCACGCCTTTAATCCCAGCACTCGGGAGGCAGAGGCAGGCGGATCTCTGAGTTCGAGGCCAGCCTGGTCTACAAGAGCTAGTTCCAGGACAGGCTCTAGAAACTGCAGGGAAACCCTGTCTCGAAAAACCAAAAAAAAAAAAAAAGAATTTAAAGTGGCCGCCTAATGGCACTTTTGATCCAGATATTCTATGGGAACTTTCTAACTACTGTCAGCGCACAGGCAAATGGAAGGAGTTTCCTTATATCCAAGCCTTTTACTATTTAAGCTCTAAATCCCAGTCTTATAATCTCACCTTTCATGATATCTATATGATTCTATCTAATAACCTACTTCCTGAAGAGTGCAGGTGAGTTTGGGAGCAGGCCAGACTACATGCAGACGAGATTCAACAAATACATGTAACACACACACACATTCACACACACTCCGGGGGCAGAGGAAGTCCCCAACAGGGACCACACTGGTATTCTAACACCCCAGGTGGAATTTTAGCTAGGGACTGACTTGCCTTCTGGCAGGTCTCTGTAAGGCTGCCCTCAAGTCGGTAAACCATAATAAGCTCTCAGAGGTCATTCAAGATACCAAGGAAAATCCTTCCATATTTTTAGAATGCCTCACTAAAGCCCTGTTACAATATACTAACTTAGATCCAGAAACCACGGAAGGCAGACAGTTATTCATGACTCATTTTTTTTTTTCAGTGCTACCCTGACATTAAGGCTAAACTTAGATGCTTGGAGAAAAGCCCCTTGACCCCACAAGGAAGTCTTAAGAGTTGGCTTTTAAGGTGTAGCATGCAACGACTGACAAAGCCTGCAATCAACATTGTCACATGCTAGCCACTGGTCACTGGGCCTGAGCATGGCCTAATCCTCATCTTGATCCCATGAGACCTTGTCCGAGATGCCACAGGAAAGGACATTGGGCAGTCGATTGTCCTTGTGTACATGATGGCATGGAGACATCAAACCCAGAAAATTCCCAAGTTGACCTTCTAGGTCTGACCACAGACAAGTGAGGCTGCCTAGGCTCCTTTGACCTGACCACAACCGTCATCTGTAACAGGGAGCCATGGGTAAACATCACAGTATTAGGACAGCCCATCTCCTTTCTCTTGGACACCAGAGCCACATACTCAGTGAGGGAATTCTTGAGGCCTACCTCTCCTTCTAGTTTCCCTATTGTCAGGGTAGGGGGACAGCCTTATCTACCTCAGCAGACCCCACTACTTAGCTGTGTTTTGGGGGGTATTTATCTCACTCGTTCATTTTTAGTCATGCTAACCTGCCTGGTACCTCTTATGGGAAGAGACGTGTTTAGCATAAGTAGGAGCTTCCATTTCCTTTGCTCCTTCCATTTACCTTACCCCAGACTCATCAACAGCTCCCCCCCCGTACTCCCAGCCTCTTAACCTCCCAGCTCCAATGAGTCTTTTCCTCTACCAGCCTCTCAGATGAATCCCCAAGTCTGGGACACCCAAATCCCTGTTGCTAAACACCATTCCCCCAAGATTATCCAATTACAAGACCCTACTAAGTATATTACCCAAGCTCAGTACCCCCTCTTTCTTCAGAGCCTTAGGGGACTTAAGCCTATTATCTCTGACCTTCTAAGAAAAAAGCTACTTTGCCCCAACTCTTCTCCCTTTAACACCCCTATACTTGCTGTTAAAAAACCTAACGGAACCTATCACCTGGATCAAGGCCTCCGGCTCATTAACTCTGCAGTGATCCCTCTTCATCCTGCAGTGCCTAACCCTTACACACTTCTCTCCACTATTCCTCCAGGAACCTCCCACTTCTCAGTTCTAGACCTCAAGGATGCTTTTTTCTCTATTTGTCTCAGCTCTCAATTCAAAACATCTTTGCCTTTACCTGGACTGACCCTGACACTCACCTCTCCACACAGCTCACCTGGACCACGCTTCCCCAGGGATTCCGGGACAGCCCACACCTATTTGGTCAGGCTTTAGCTTCTGATCTACTTTCACTGTCTCTCCCTAAGTCTAAACTCATACAGTATGTAGGTGATATTTTATTTTGCAGTCCATCCTTGGAGATTAGTAAAACTAATACCTCCATTCTTTTAAATTCCCTGTCTAACAAGGGCTACAGAGTCTCACCTTCTAAGGTCCAACTGTCTACCTCTCAGATCATTCACTTGGGATTAACTATTACCCCAACCCAAAAAGCTATTACCCTAGACAGAAAAAAAGCTAATTCAGTCTTTTGCAGTTCCTTCTACAAAAGAAGAGGTTTTATCGTTCCTAGGAATACTTGGCTTCCTGCGTTCCTGGATCCCCTCTTTTTCTCTCCTTGCCCTCTCCTTATAGGAGGCAGCTCTCGGCTCTCTTTACAAGCCCCTTCTCCATCCCATTACTAAACCCTTCCAGAGACTCCAGCAAGCCCTTCAGGCCCCAGCTCTTTGTCTCCCAGATTTAACTCGTCCCTTCTCCCTCTATGTAACAGAGAAGGAAGGATATGCTTTTGGGGTCCTAGGACATCAGCTAGGACCTTCCTTTGCACCTGTAGCATACCTGTCAAAGAAGCTGGACCTCACCACTCAGGGCTGGGCACCCTGCATACATACATACATACATACATACATACATACATACCCTGCAGCCACTGAGCTTCTTATTCATGAGTCAGAGAAACTAACCGTTGGATCACCCACCACTGTCTTCTCCCACCACAATCTGTCCCATTTCTTAACTTACAAAGTCTTACAAACCTACCCCCTTCCCGAGTTCTTTCTCTCCAGGTGGCACTGGTAGAAGATACCACACTCACTTTCCAATCCTGCCCACCCCTTAATATCTCAAATCTCCTACCTCAACCTAACATTAATTATTCCCCATCTCATTCCTGCATAGAAACCTTAGAGAATCTACTGCCCTACCCCTCACATATACAAGAGGGCAAACTGTCCCAGGCAACTTATACCTGGTACACAGATAGCAGCTCCTTTTTATGTGAGGGAACCCATAGAGCAGGCTATGCCATAGTGTCAGATACTGGGGTGGTGGAGGCACAGGCACAACCTGCCCAATCAGCAGGCTGAATTAGTAGCCCTTACCTGTGCCTTCCAGTTAGCAAAGGGACAATATTTAAATATTTACACAGATTCCAAATATGCCTTTCATATCTTCCTATCCCATACAGCTATCTGGAAGGAGCGTGGGCTTCTTATGAGGAAAGAGGATTCATAACTAACTCAGGTTATATTATGGACTTGTTAAAAGCCTCCCATCTCCCCAAAGCTATAGGAATTATTCACTGTCAGTCTCATCAGACCTACAGTTCTATTATTTCCAAGGGAAATAACTGGGCTGACCAAGCAGCTAGAACAGCATTATTCCAGAGCCCAAACCTACCTCAATCACCTCAGGAGGTTCATACAGTACAGCCCACATCCTCACAGACACCCCTGACACCCGGCAAATTCTGTCCTATATCAGCTCTTTCATCCTAATAGCAAAGCTCTGTTTCATTTTGTCAAGGCTCACCTCCAACCCAGCTCCGAGGACTTAGAGTTCTTTTTTTTTTTTCACATCAGTGTTTATTGCAGGACTATTCACAATAACAACCTTGGTGTTTCCAAACAGAGGAATGGATAAATAAAACGTGGCATACACAATGAAACATTTTTGTAGCCATAAAGAAATGCCTAATGGCCCTGGAGGATCTTAAAGGACCCTGCGTGTGACCCACGTATGGCAAGGTTGCATCACCTACATCTGACACAACTGTGTGAGCCCTTGCATGCATGCATGAGCTGTGACATAACCACATCATCCCCCTGTGCGCATGCGCTAGGCAGCCCTTAAAAGCTGAATGCGCCATCTTCAAGCTCTCTCTCTGCACACCAACCTCACCAGGCCTGTACAGCTCCCCCGATAAACTCAAGTGGGTTTGTCCCATGTTCCGTGTTTCCTTCTCACTCACGCCAGGTAACTTCAGATTTGAACACAGAAGGAAGGGTAGAGCAGAGAGACCCTGCCCTGCCATTGCCCTGCATGGCTGATGCCACAGCTAAAGAAAACAAAGGGGGAACACTGTCTCTAAGAAAAGTCAAAAATGGCAGGGCTCCTGAATCTTGAGCAGGTCTTAAGTAAGGGAAGGTTAGCCAAACTCTCTCCTGGCAATGCTAATGTCTGAGGTCACAGCTTTCACAGATATGACAATCACATGAGGAACGGAAAGCTTGCCACCATCAACAGACAAAATAGAATCTTGGTGGCTTTAGATTGTGTGGGCTTCTAATCCTTAACTTTATCTCTGCGTATACATCTGGCTTCTTCTCAGCTTCCTCTCAGATAAACCTTTCTGTCTCTGACTTTCAGAGGGAAAGAAAATCTGCACAAATTAAGAAGCTCACCAGTCAGCTGCCACACTATCACTTCTGCTGGTCAGGAGCGCCAGGCTGCCTCACTGAGGCCCCCAGGGAGCACGCGTAGCCATGAAGCACGTGCGGCATACCAGCAAACTGCATGCTTCCTTCCAGAGTGCTAGCACGCATTCCTGATGCCTCCCACACGCAGCTCCTCCAAGGCTCCAGTGGGGGCCACTCACCTTGACGGAGTTATCTTGACTGGAGGTGGCGAGAATGTGCTCGCTGTCTGGGTGCCAGTCCAGGCCATGGATCTTGGAGAGGTGGGCTGCTAGATACTCCACTGCTGTACTGGGTTTCTACAACACAACGACGCTGGGTTTGCTGCTTTTGAAAGAGCTCATTGAATGTCTACCATAGAACAGGCTGCTGGGTGCTGAGGGGACTCTAGATACTGCCAGGACAGTTACAGCCTCTACCCTTCATAAGCTCTCTTTGTTTAGACCAAATAAGGCCAATAACAACAGAAGACTTACCCCGAGCTCTTCCACATGCCCCGGGAGTGAGCCTGTCAGTCTCATTTCTCCCCACTCCAGCCTGACGCATGATTTTAATAAGAGATTCAGATAGTGGCTGTTTCTCATCTTTCAGAGGGGACCATTTCTATCACAAGAGGAGGTACTGTGACAGTCAAAGGGACCCAACATCAACAGTGAGGGTAAGAGCGTATGTCTTCTAGTGACTGAGCACTGTGAGCCCCCAAAACCTCCATGTGCACACATACATCCTCCCACCCGACACACAATTTAAAATGTTAAAAAAAGAAATTTATTAAAAATCTCCTTCTTTGAAGGGGTAATCCAAATTCAATAGAAGATTTAGATTCAAAAGACATTCACATTAGTGTTATTTGGAACTCTAGAATGCCAGAGGCAACTTCTGGAACCAGTAGGTAGGGAGTGATTAAATTGAATAAATTATACTGTAACTATGTGAGCTCAGTCTTGCTCCCCTCGCTCTGTGAGCACCGGGATTTCAGGCATGTGGACAAACCCAGCCTATTAAGAACATTCACTGACACTGAAGGGTATGACAAACTGAATAAAACCAATCACAAATTTAAAAAGGGGGAGGGTGGCTACAGGCCTATGGGCGGACTAGACCAAAGACACAGAAAATGAACAGAAACACTTCCAGTCTGCAAGCACCTTCTCCCAGGAGCCCAGGAGGCAGCACCTTCAGCCAGCACACTGCACAATGCACCCCAACAGGTCCTGCAGCCTATGACAGCAGACAGGATGAGCCACCCCCCAACTTCTACCTTGTTTCCCTCTTTTCTTTCAGATGTGGACAGTATTCTCTGTACAGTCAGAACATTACTGATAAGGGGGAGGGAGGGAAGAGAGCGAGGAGCACTGGGTGTGGCAGCACCCGTGTGCAGGCAGAGGCAAGCGGCTGTCTGGCCTACACAGTAAGTTCCAAGTCTGGTGGGGGTACACAGTGAGACCCTGTCTCAAAAAAAACAAAAAACAAAAAACCAAAGAAAGACAAACAAGGCCAGGACAGCTTGAGGAGTGACAGCAGCTTACCTACTGTGCTAACAGGGAGCAGTAAACTGAGGCTCTGTCTTAGGTCAGGCCAGGTTTATCATATTAACCACTGATTACAATGCCTTACTTTTCTACAGCAATTTGGATGAGAAGCAAATGTTACTTGGTTACAATGACAACTTGTCATGCCCCATAGGATTCTTTAATCTATTGAGACAAGTCCTGGGACTCCATAACACCCTCTCCACGCCCTCTCGGAGAAACTAAATACCAACTACGGGAGAGAGGTCACAGGGAACAGGCCACTCACCCGCTTATCCCATATCCGTACGTCACCATCATGGCTGGTGGCAAGGTAATTAGCGTTTTTCTTATTCCATTTGACCTGGGAGGCACCGGCTGCAAAGAAAAAAACAGGCACAGGAAGAATGCTGCTGCCTTCACGGCTCCCTGAGGCAGAGCGGCGCATCCAGGGGAGCTGGATAATGAGCTCTGATGCCGGGAGCAGAGAGTCCTTCCAGCTTCTCTGACTGCACCGCTCCACCAGGACAGATGAAAGTATTGCAAATGAGCAAGTTAACACATGGGAACAAGATCACAGGGGAGGATCACAGTCACCTATGGAGGAGACAGTCTCTAAGGGAAAAGCCATAGGGGACTCTGAGCACAGTCAGCGGGGACAATGAGCTGCTTACAGTAGCAATAGTAGTTTGTTTGGCAACAAACAAACTTGTCACAAAAATCTGACTCCCGAATAACAACTCTCACTCTGACCCCTGCCCACTCTATTTTCCCAGAGTTGCTTTGCACAACAGTCTTAGGGAAACACTGACTCAAGCTTTAGAATCAGCCCCAGTTTGGGCAGCACACCACTCCCACTTTTTTTTCCTTTTCTTTTAGTTTTCTGAAACAGGGTTTCTCTGTGTATCTGTTTTGACTGCCCTAGAACTAACTCTGTTCTCAAACTCAGAGATCCGTCTGCCTCAACCTCCCGAGTACTGGGATTAAAGGCATGCTCCAGCATCACCTGGCTCCTTTTTTTTAATTTTTGAGACAAGATCTCACTATGTAGCCTAGCTGGCTAGGAACCTGTTATGTAGAACAGGCTGGCCTTGAACTTACAAAGCTATGTCTGCCTCTATGTAACACCACAACCAGCCCTACACATCCCTCTTGACTCATCACGCCCTCAGCAGTTTTAGCCTCTGCCACTGTGCTCATGAGATCAGGGTGACATGAACCAATGAGCCCCAAGGATCCTTCTGTCTCTGTCTCCCTAGATCTGGGATTATAATCACACACTACCATACCAGACTTATATGAGTTCTGGGGATCAAACTGGGGTGTCATGATTAGATGGCAAGCACATTACCAACTGAGCCATCTCTCTAGCCCTCAGAGGTTCTCTCTCTCTCTCTCTCTCTCTCTCTCTCTCTCCCTCTCTCTGTGTGTGTGTGTGAGAGAGAGAGAGAGAGAATATGAGAATACATCATAAAATATTTGAAGAAGTAATGTAATATACAGATTTTGCTTCAAAATAATCACAAGGGGAATGAGGGTGAGACAGGATTGGATATAGGATGACAATTATTGAAGCCAATGGTGAGAACAAGGCTGCAGATAACCTAGGACCAGGGTTAAGGTTAGGACTCAGCCCAGAGCAAGTGTCTTGGAACGTGGGACTTAGAATTACAGGCAGCCACGATGGAGCATGGGCTGTGAATAGTCAGAGCTGTGAGAAGGATGAGTAGGAAGGGACCAAGAAAGCCAAGCCAGGGTGTACACACTTACCTACAGCTGACAGGGCAACAGTAGGTTTTCTTGTGTCTCTGAAACAGACAAACAGAAGCCAAATGCCTGACTCATTGTATACCAGCAGCCAAGACTGCCACTCACCCTTTATGTACATTTCTTCACTCTCCTCTAGGAGAATTTAGACTTAACATTGTTTGAGGACCTTTGTGTGTGTTTTGGCACACACCTTTAGTCCCAGCACTCGGGAGGCAGAGACAGGTAAATCTCTCTGAGTTCAAGGTCAGCCTGGTCTGCAGAGTGAGTTCTAGGATATTCAGGACTACAAAGAGAAACCCTGTCTTTAAGAAAATTCAGAATCCCTTGTTGTTGCCATGATTCCTAGCTGCAACAAGGCAACAGTTGCAGCATAACCCTGACAAGACCTTCCTAGTCAGTACTCAAAACTGCTATGGGAGCTGGCATCTACCTCAATGGTAAAGTACTCACCTTGCATGGGAAAGGCAGAGATGAGTCTCCAGTAGAAAGGAAAAAAAAAGAAAAGAAAATGCCAGGCATAGTAGCACATACCTATAACCTCCGTACCCAAAGGCTGAGGCAAGAGGATTGTAAACTCAAGGCCAGCCTGGTCTACACAAAAAACCCTGTCTCGCTGGGCGGTGGTGGCGCACGCCTTTAATCCCAGCACTCGGGAGGCAGAGGCAGGCGGATCTCTGTGAGTTTGAGACCAGCCTGGTCTACAAGAGCTAGTTCCAGGACAGGCTCCAAAGCCACAGAGAAACCCTGTCTCGAAAAACCAAAAAAAAAAAAAAAAGAAAAACCCTGTCTCAAAAAAAAAAAAAAAAAACAACTGGGGAAAAAAAAGACACTGAATTGGCATTCCTTCATTGGTTATTTAAGTCGCACCTGATTATGTGGGGGGTAGGGTGGGGGGGTAGTTAGGTCCTAAAACATTTGGCAACAAGAAAAGATTTTTCAACAGTGACAAAAAAAATTAATTCAAAATCAAACAGAGAATGAATCTAAGGTGTTTTGATTTTATACCTGTTTTATAAACCTGTGAACCCCAGGGTTGCATGAAAATTTCTTAGGTGAAAAGGGTATGTCAATTCAGGAAGTTTAAGACACTAAATAATAAGCTTCCTCAGCCCCAGGGAGTGTCTGGTTCCCTCACATATCCTCTGTGGAAAAAGTTACCCCTGACTTTGTAGTTAACTGCTGTACTTCTTTGTATCTGTGGTAATTATTCCTCACTAAAATCGTGATGAAATAAACCACAAAATTTGTCACCCTAACCATTTGAGTCTGCCACTAAACTGTGCTAAGTACGTCTACACCCTTCTGCCACTTGTCTCCAAAGTGCCGCCGTGCAGATCCACACTTCACACATTAAACAACTCTCCATCCCCTCCAGCGCTGGAACTGTGCACTCGACTCTGGCCAACAGCAGTTGCACGTAGCAGACTTTCTTTGGGCCGCCAACCAGCTCCCAAATCATGACGTGGAGACTTATTAGTTACGAATGTTTGTTCTTAGCTTAGGTTCGCTTCTTGCTGGCTCTTAGAACTTAAATCAACCTCTCGAGTGCTGGGATTAAAGGTGTGCACTACTACGATTGGCTAATTCAGTGTCTTTAAATGAAGGAAATACTTGTTGTATGTACATGAGGGGTGTTCCCTAACCCTGCCCCTTGGTTCCCTGAGGACTTTCCATTTGTTGAAGAGCTCTCCTCTTCACTTCTGGATTCTTCTCAGGTGCAGCCCTTAGACCCAAAGGCTCTAGGGGTTGGTCTACAGGGAAGGTGGCTGTATTTTATCAGGCCAGACACACACACCTTACTGCCCCAGAACACTTTTGCTGGTCTGACGAGCCTGTTCCCCTTCCATCTCTGGCTTGTCATCTGCCGACACTCCCTGTTTACTGGCAGGGTAAAACAACTCCAAGTTACTGCCACGAGGGAGGCAGTGACCAGGCAGCCAAGGGGCCTCCAGTACAGCATTGTCTACACACAGCCCCCTTGGAATGATCAGCTCTAACCATTAGCAACAGCAGCACCGTTTCTAGATAAGCCAGACCTCAGGCTGGGAGCCCCTTTGACCCTACTTTAGGAGCTGTAACCCTGTGAGGAGGCCATTAGCCCCTCTTTGACAGCAGGGAACAGAAGCCTCACAAGGAGCCAGTAAGAGCTAAGCAGATGTCTTAGCAACTCATGACTGCACTTCAGCAGACCAGCTCGACTTGCAAATGCCAGCGTCTGTGCTGCTTTGCCACAGGGATTCGCCTGGCCTCGGAGGACTGCTTTGCAGAACCCTGACAAGCCGAAGAGCTGGGGAATCCAGGCTGCTGGGGGCAGTCATCAGCTGTGACTGTGTACTCTGCTTCTAGGCCCTCAGTGGTTTCCCACCAGAGACTGACGCCCCTCAGGAAGTCTAGGCTCTATAGTGATGCTCAGGGAGGCCAGACCTGCTCTCCACAGCCTTCCAGATCTGCCTGTCTCCATCCCTGGTGACTCTTCTCTTACCTCTTACTTTATCTGCTCTCAAATCCCTGTCTTGGGAATCAAACTAAGACACTTAACCTCTAACAGTTTGCAACTGTCCCCCAGCTAAGTGGCCACGCCTCCTCGCTGATCTTACTTGATATCCCAGATGTAGATGTAGGTGTCCACAGAGCTGGTGACCAGGAGATCTGGCTCAAACACTGCCCAGTCCAGGTCACTGGCAGAGACAAAATAAACAGAACAGAAAGGCAGAGCTTCAGTGTCTGGTTCCAAAGCGTTAACAAATCCATCTCTAGTGGCTTTGCGGGGTGCAGGCTAACATGGCTCGGGGCAAGGCACTAAAGGTCTTTGCAGACGAACAAGAGCTAACTGATCTCAGAAGGAAACTCAGGTCCTGCTCCTCAGAATTGCCAGCCATAATCCTGTCTGCTCCCGAAAAGAAATGGGGCCTTTCAACTTACAACATGCACAGCTGCGGACGTGCAGATGACACAGAGCTGCAGTGAGGTTTTGCTGGGCCTGCCCTTTAGCTCAGAGAAGCACAACTTTGCCTTTTCTTCTCTCCTCTCTTTTGTTTTTCAAGACAGGGTTTCTCTGTATAACTCACTCTGTAGACCAGGCTGGCCTTGAACTCAGGGATCTTTCTGCCTCTGCCTCTCGAGTGCTGGGATTAAAGGTGTGCGCCCATCATACCAGCTCCTTCTAGCTCTTTCTAGGCATGCTTTCCCTAACACTTTTTACCTAAAAATCCTGTCCTCACTGCAGGTGGCTGACCCTCCATGCAGGTTTAATTCAGACAGCATGGCCTCTTCTCTTTCTCTTCTCCATCTTCTTCCCGGCAGCACTCAGATCTACAGCTTGCCACCCTGGGGTTTTCTTTTAAACTCTAATAAATTAAATTGTCCTTAAGCTTCAAAAACAACAGCAAACAAGACATAAGCTCCTTCCCTCTAACAAACAAAGTGTACAGGAGCCCGACTCTTCCTCTCTCTGCTCTCTGAATAAACAGACAAAACAAAGAGGAAACAGACAGAGTCATCTCTACATTTTCAACCACGGGAGCCTTGGGTAAACCCTCTTAAGCAGGGGCAAACTTCTTACTTCCTGCCTGACGCCCTCAGTCCTAGAAAAGGCTGCACTCTCTACACACACAAGTACCTAAACTTTCCTGTCACTTCCAGTTCATCTTCCCAGCCCTATGCTCCCTGCTACTCTCCAGAAAAAGGAAATAGTGATCCAGACGAAAAGAGGCTCAAGGAACACTCTGGAAAGCCCCACATGGAAGGCAACTATGTGATGCAGGAGTTCCGTGAGACAATCCATGGCTGCTGCCTGGTGTACCCTTGCACTCCTGACCACTAAGGACCCTGAATGGGAGATTCTGTTGTATAACAACTTCTCCTTCCTTAAGCAACAATCAGCCCTGACCCTGTACTTTGGACTGGGTTGTAGCCAAGTCTTCTGGGATTCAGGTTATACTAACTAAATGTTAACAGGCTGTTTTCTAGATCACTGGTCAGCACTGTGCCATGAAGACTGAGGCCCTGTTGGCGATTTAGGGCGAATACAACCCAGCAGGTCAAGCATGGAAAAAGGATGGCATCTTCATGGCACCCATCAAAGTGAGACAGGCCAAGAAGCTGCCCGGGGCAATGCCTACCTGATTACTCGAGTGTGGCCTTGTAATGTTGTACCAACTTCCCCACTGCCATCTTTCCACTTATAAAGATCAACCCGCTGATTACTCTGAAAAGAAGCAAGGGTGAGAGGACAGTGAGTGGCACAGCGCACACGTTGAACAGAAGTTCTCGCCTCTATCGCTTAACATAACGAAGTGATAAAGAAGGCAGCTCGTGTGGCAGAGATCCTACAGGGTAAACAAAACAAACGGACAGAAACGTCCAAGGAGTGCTGTGGAGACAGCTCAGTCAGTAAAGTGGTAGCCACACAAACGTAAGGACCCGAATTCGATGCCTGAAACCCACATCAAAAGCTGGGTGCAGAATCTCTGTGCTGGGGAAGTGGGAGAAGAGAATCTCTGGGGGCTAGCGGCCACTCACCCTAGCCAAATTAGTGAGCTCCTGGCGCAGTGAGAGACCCTGTCCCTAAAATGTAGGTGGAAAATGATCAAGGAAAACATTCCACACTGACCTCTGGCCTCCACATGTATGTGTGTATGTATACACACATGTATGTACACACACATGCAATCATACACATGCACACATACAAACACATATCTACATGTACATACACAAATAATAATAATAATCATAAAGGGCCAGGCATGGACATCTACAGCTGCTCTAGAGCACACAGTTCTCAACCTGTGGACTGCGACCCCTTTGGGGGTCAATGACCCTTTCGCAAGGGTCACCTAGGACCATTGGGAAAAAAAAGATATTTATGTTACAATTCATAAAAGTAGCAAAATTACAGTTATGAAGTAGCAACAAAAACAACTTTATGGCCAGGGTCCCCACAACATGAGGAACTGGACTAAAGGGTCGCAGCGTCAGGAAGATTGGGAACCACTGCTCCACAGAAAATGATGACAAAGAATCAGGAGAAAGACGCCAGAGACGACACAGCCCAAAATCTTCTGAAGTGTGATAAGTTTCTCAGGAAGGAGAAAGAAGCTGGGTGTAAACCCTGGGGAACTGACATATAAACAGGCACCCAAAGTCTGCAGAGGTTAACCAGTCTAATGAACTCCATATGGAAGGAATCCCACCCTTGGGAACAGAGAAGGCATTTTGTTTTAGTTCATTTTATTTTCAACTGTCTATGTGTGGGAGGGGGTGCACGCATGTGAGTGCAGATGTCCACACAGGCCTGCAGAGGCCAGAGGTCCCCTGGAGCTAGAGTTACAGACAGCCAAGGTGGGTGACAGGAACTGAACTTAGGAACTCTGAAAGGGCAGTACTTGCTCGTAACTGCTGAACCGTCTTTCCAGCCGATGGATGAGGTGTTTGATCCCTCTAAAAGCACAGAAGGCTAGCTCCAGACCAGCTGACACTCCTCTCCTTAGAGTACCTTTCTGAGCATCCGCCATGCAGGCCCTGGCTAGTCATACTGTCACTAAGGAACACAACTCCCTACACAGAAATGAAAGCACCTACCTGCTTCCCCCTTAACAATCTGAATTCAGTCCCTAGAAATAAATACAAAGGCTGACACAGACTAGGGGCCAGCAAATTAATTATACACATACACAAGTACATGTAAAACACACAAGACAATTTGCCTCATCTTTCAGAAGCAGGCAAATCTCTTTTTTAAGATTTATTTATTTTTATTGAATGTGTTTGGGTGTTTACCTTCGTGTACATCTGCATAGCGTGTGTGTGCCTGGTGCCCACGGAGGCAGATGAGGGCGTCAGATCCTTCAGGACTCAAGTCACAGACATTTATGCTTGTGAGCCACCATGTGGGTACTGGAACCAAACCCAGGTCCTCTGGAAGATCATCTATCCACTGACCTTAAGCACGAGCCATTCGCCAGCCCCACAAACCTCTTTTTCTTTTAAACTGAGCAATGAAGACTACGTTCTCTTCTCTATACAGGACAAAGACCTGCAGCCCTCAATGACACATTGAAAAGACCACTCACCGACGCTGCGAAATAATGTGCGAAGCTGTCATGAGGATTCCACTGCACAGCTCCAATGTCCCATTTGCTCTGGCGGGAGATTTTGCGGTGACCTTCAAAAGGGGCATCTAGATTGACGATGTACAGGAATCTTCGGCTAGAACAACATCAACATTGTAGCAATACAGCAACATAGCAGCATGCATGTCATGATAGAGGAGCACATCCTGCACTGTGTGCACCTTGTAAGCACTGCTCCGACACTCTCAGATACACACGGCGACTACCTACTCTGAAACGCATACAAATGACAAGTGTCCCAAAGCTGAGGGTTAAGCAAAGGGGAATAGTATCCCTGAGAGAGCTACTGTTATATTTGGCTTTCACTACCCATGTCTATTCGCGAGAGTGCTTCTGCTGTCTGCTCCCTCTGTGTTCAGCTCCAACCTGCTCCTCTCCCAGCTTTTCCCAATGACCCGGCTAGGATCGAGTTCCAGTTCCACGGTAAATCCACTGCAGGGTCTACATTTCAACTGTGTTTCCTCTACAAGAAGGCTACCAAGTGTCAAGGCTCTTGTCTCAATTCACCTGCATATCTGGAAACTAAACCATAGCTAAAATATCTTTTTAGGCCCAATATCACCAGGCCCAATATATACAGTAAATAAGTAAATCTTTATTTTATTTATTTATTTGTTTGTTTGTTTGTTTTTTGGTTTTTTCGAGGCAGAGTTTCTCTGTGGCTTTGGAGCCTGTCCTGGAACTAGCTCTTGTAGACCAGGCTAGCCTCGAACTCACAGAGATCTGTCTGCCTCCGCCTCCTGAGTGCTGGGATTAAAGGCGTGCGCCACCACAGCCCGGCTAAAAATCTTTATTTAAAAAAAAAAAAAAAAGGCCAGGGGCTGGAGAGATGGCTCAGAGGTTAAGAGCATTGCCTGCTCTTCCAAAGGTCTTGAGTTCAATTCCCAGCAACCACATGGTGGCTCACAACCATCTCTAATGGGGTCTGGTGCCCTCTTCTGGCGTGCAGGCATACACACAGACAGAATATTGTATACATAATAAATAAATAGATAAATAAATAAATAAATATTTTTTTAAAAAAAAGGCCAGAAAAGAATCCACATAGGAGAATTAACACTAACACTATGAAACAAAGAATGAGGAAAGAGAAACTAGAGGGGAGAAAATTATCAAGGGTATAAGGAAGGAAAAATTTTCCAAACTAAAGAACACATACTTCACACTGGAAGGGCCTTCTAATGTGCTAAAAAAAAAAAAAAAAAAAAAATACTATAATTTAATTAGAATGGTGACTTCATAAGCATATAGATTTGTAAATTTATTTGAGCTATTACTTCATATTAGTATAGCCCATCATCTCACTACATATATTTTTAATTAATTTTTTTCTTTTCATCGAAAGTAGATTCTTAATAGGACAGTGGTGGCACACACCTTTAATCCCAGCACTCAGGAGGCAGAAGCAGGCAGATTTCTGTGAGTTCAAGGCCAGCCTGGTCTACACAGTGAGTTCCAGGACAGGCTCCAAAGGTATAGAGAAACCCTGTCTGGGGTGGGAAAGGGAGGTAGATTCTTTTCTTACACAATATATCCTGATTACAGTTTCCTCTCCCTCCACTCTCTACTCCTACCCGCTTCTTCCCCTCCTCCCCTCCACTCCCTTTGTCTCTCATTAGAAAATAGGCTTCTACGAGATAACAAACAAACATGACAAAATAAAACAGATGATGCTCTTCAAACCAGCTATCATACTGAAGTTGTGTGAGAGGAAACAACAGACACAACAAACTGTAGAGAATCCCTGCTAATGCCCATGTGGTCCTTGGGATGTGAATACTAAACCCTTTTGTTGTCCTCAAACATAAGGGTCTTTTCCAGTTTCCCAGAAACTTAGAACGTGTTCCCCAGAACTTATGGCCGGCAAACGCTGAAGGTTCACTTACCCAGAAAGCACCGCATGCTGCCCAAGACAGTCCACAGACATGGCAGTTGCCTGTGAGAAAGAACACAGTTTCAGTTCTGCCAGCAAACAGTCAGGGGAGAAGACTGACCCTACCTGGAGCTCTTCTTCCTCTCAGGCAGTCCCCGGCTAACAACAACCATGGTTCTCAACCTTCCTGACCCTTTAAGACAGTTCCTCACACTGCGCTGACCCCCAACCATAAAACTGTTTTTATTGCTGCTTCATAACTGTAATTTTGCTGTTGTTATGAATCATAATGTAAATATTTTTGGATACAGAGGTTCATCAAAGGGGTTGCGACCCACAGGTTGAAAACCAGTTTTAAGCCCTTTTAGTTCCCACCTGAATCTCGAATTCACTTTGACAACATGACAGCTTTTATTTCACACAGAGAGAGAGAGAAAGAGAGAGAGAGAGAGAGAGAGAGAGAGAGAGAGAGAGAGAGAACAGGATCATACACAACCAAGGCAGTACACCCTACATTAAGAAAACACAGGTTCTGGAACCCTCAGAGAATGACTAGCAGTCTCTCCCAAGGAGAACCTAACCTGGGACACTGCCTCCTAGACACTCAGAAAATATACTCATTCCTTCCCGTAACATGTGGAACCTGCTTGAAGCCATATGGCATATTATTCAAATACCATCCCTGCTGATCCAAGGTTTTATTCTTAATATTTTAGCTATTTTTTTATTATACAGGATTATATAAGGCCATTTCCATGTGAGTTCATAATGTACTTCGAATATATTCCCACACATACCCCTGTACGCCATTCTTCTCCAAGGTAATATTATTGTTACTAATATGTCCCATTCACATTCTCTGAAATTGCATCTCTCAGTTCCTAGTGAACACAATCGTCATGATTCAATACCTCATCTCCAAAAGACCGCACCAAGTTACAGCCTTACATTGTCACATGCATGCCATCTATTTGGTCACTAAATGCTCTGAGTTCTTTCCCAGACAGCATGCTGGAAGAATTCCCTTCATGCGTGCTGCCATAATCACAAACTATAAATGGCAAGCACCAACCCCTCCCCTCACTCTCACTAGCTCTACTAATGGTTTTCTCACACTTATCTACCACCTAAAAGCCATGGCATCCCTAACACTGGAGACATGGAGCCAGACTGCTCTCCCAGAACGGAAGGTGGTTAAAGGCACCCTTCATATTTTTGCCCTGGAGTCCTGAGCAGAAAGAAGCCTGGCTACAAAGGCAAGCCAGATGCCATGCCGTCTCTAGAGCTCTGCTGTGGGATTTAGGTATTAAAGCTGTAAAGAGGATAAGATGGTTTCTCCAACAGGGGGCAGAGTCTTTCTAGAGGGCATCTGGTGGCAGAATCTTACCAAGATTCCGGGCTCCTGATGCACACACCTTCTCTCTGCTGTACAAGGCTAACAAAATACTACCCCAGCTTTCAATGGATTAATGTTACAAGTATGGGGGCAAATCAGATGGCCCTAAGATACAGAAAGTTGAACAACCAGTGTATTCATCAGGAAATAGATGGGAGATAAAAGAAAATGTGCTCAACAACACAATGAACTATTGTTCAGCCTTTAAATGCATGGAAATTCCGATAGAGCTACAACACAAATAATTTTTTGTAAAGATTTATTTATTATGTATACAATGTTCCTCCTGCATGTACACCTCCACGCCAGAAGAGGGCACCATATCATTTTACAGATGGTTGTGAGCTACCATAAGCTTGCTGAGAATTGAACGCAGGCCCTCTAGAAGAGAAGTCAGTGCTCTTAACCTTTGAGCCATCTCTCTAATAGGGTCTCTAATAACCCAAGCTGGTATCAAACTTGCTTTGTAGTGGAAGATGACCTGGAACTCCTGATCCTCCCTGCCTCTACCTATGAGGTGCTGGTATTACAGACTTAGTCTTTGTGGTGGTTTGAAAGAAAGTGGCCCCCCAAAGGGAGTGGCACTATTCGGAAGTGTGGCCTTGTTAGAGGAAGTGTGTCACAGTGGGGGCAGGCATTGAGGTTTCCTATGCTCAAGATATCCCCCCAAGTAAATCAGTTGGCTTCTTGTTGTCCACAAGATGTAGGACTTGCAGCTACCAGGACCACATATACCTGCATGCTGCCATGCTCCCCATGATGATAATGAACTGACCCTCTGAAACTTTAAGCAAGACACCCAATTAAATGTTTTCTTTATAAGAGTTGCCATGGGTTGGGCGATAGTGGAGCATGCCTTTAATCCTAGCACTTGTGAGGCAGAGGCAGGCGGATCTCTATGAGTTTGAGGCCAGCCTGGTCTACAAGAACTAGTTCCAGGACAGGCTTCAAAGCTACAGAGAAACTTGTCTCAAAAAAAAAAAAAGAAAAAAGAAAAAAAAGAAAGAAAGAAAAGAGGGCTGGAGAGATGGCTCAGAGGTTAAGAGCATTGCCTGCTCTTCCAAAGGTCCTGAGTTCAATTCCCAGCAACCACATGGTGGCTCACAACCATCTGTAATGGGGTCCGGTGCCCTCTTCTGGCCTGCAGGCATACACACAGACAGAATATTGTATACATAATAAATAAATAGAAAGAAAGAAAGAAAGAAAGAAAGAAAGAAAGAAAGAAAGAAAGAAAGAAAGAAAGAGAGAAAGATGAAAAAGAAAAAAGAGTTGCCATGGTCATGGTGTCTCTTCACAGCAATGAAAACCCAAACTACGACAGTATTCATTCCCACCCCCCTTGAGTATCCTTGGCTGTCCTGGAATTTACTCTATAGACCAGGCTGGCCTTGAACTCAGAGATCCACTTACCTGGTATGGGAAGTCCTTCTGTTATATGTGTTGCTTTTATTGGTTAATGAATAAAGAAGCTGCTTTTGGCTAATGGTTTAACAGAATATAGCCAGGCTAGAAAAGATATAGAGAGAGAGTAGGTGGAGTCAGGGAGAAGTCATGTAACCTCCACAGGGGACAGACACGCCAGAACCTTGCCAGTAAGCCACAGCCACATGGCGATACACAGATTAATGGAGATGAGTTAGTTTAGGACATAAGAGCAAACTATATAGCTTAAGCTATTGGCCAAACAGTATTGCAAATAATATAGTTTCTGTGTGGTTATTTCAGGTCTGAGCTGCCAGGAACTAACAAACAGCCTCCCCCAACAGCTCAGTGTTTAAGAGAGTTTGCTGCTCTTACAGAGGAGCTGAGTTTAGTTTCCAGATTGCTCAGAGCCTCCTGTAACTGTAGGTCCAGGGAATTTGAGACCCTCTCTGGCCTGTGCAGGCACCCACATGCATGTGTGTACAAACACATGTGCCCCCCACAGACAAAGTTTTATTATTTTTTGTGTATTTTGCCTATTTATATGTATGTTTGTGAACCATGTGTGTGTCCCGTGCTAGAAGAGGCCAGAAGTGTTGACTCCTCTGAAGTGGAGTTACAGACAGTTGTGAGCTGTCATACGGGTGCTGGGTACTCGGGGGATTTGTTGTTAACAGTCAGGTACTGTAACACATGCTTGCAATCCCAGTGCTGAGGAGATAAGGAGGCAAGGACAGGTGGATGCTTCCTGAGGACCAAAACCCAAGGTTAACCTCTGGCCTCTACATGCATGTGCACACACACTTAAAGATACATATACACGTAAATGTGCATGTGTGTTCCCAGATTCATCCCAAACCAACGCCTAATTTATATACAGGCTGAACCAGTGAGACTCGACACACAAAAGTGTGGTTACCAGATGCAAATCATTTTGAAACTTGTCTTGGTTGCTCTTCTAATATCCTAAGTCATCATTCTCTGTGACTGTGGGACCAGAGTGACTTTGAAGGCCACTGGATTTCCAAGATCCCAGTACTGCAAGCTAAGCTCACCAAGAGCTGAGAAACACTCCATCAAACTTGAAGATACGACAGTGCTTGTGGGGCAAACCTGAGTTAGTTCCCCAGATCTCACAGTGGGAGAACAGAACTGACACATGAACGTCGTCAGCTGAGGCAGGAATGGTGGCACACTCCTGTAATCCCAGCACTCAGAAGGCAGAGGCAGGCGGCTCTTCTGCAAGTTCAAGGCCAGCCTGGTCTACAGAGAGAGTTCCAGGACAGCTACAGCAGTTACACAGAGAAACTCTGTCTTGGAAAAATAAAAAATAAAATAAAAGCTGCCATCTGACTGTGCATGTGCTGTGCACCTGTGGACTGCACTCATACAGACCATTGGGAGCTGCCATGTGGGTGCTGGAAATCAAGCCTGGGTCTTCTGGGGATTTTTGTTTGTTTGTTCCTAACAGCCAGCACATGCTTGTAATCCCAGTGCTAAGGAGGTAAAAACAGGTAGATTACACACATATATGCACATAATAATGATAATGATGATGATAGTCAGGTGGTGGTGATGCACACCTGTAATCCCAGCACTTGGAGGCAGAGGCAGGTGGATCTCAGAGAGTTCAAAGCCAGCCTGGTCTACAAAGCAAATTCCAATAGAGCCAGGACTGTTACACAGAGAAACCCTGTCTCAAAAAACCATAGGAAAAAAAAAAAAACCTAGGGCCTCAAGCATGCCAGAAAAGCACTCTCTCGTTAGCTACATCCCTAGCCCTAAAGTAATTTTAAATTTCTAAAACTTACATCTATTTATTTGTGTGTGTTAGGGATGGCAATTGCGCATGCCACAGTGCCCCAATGTGGAAGCCAGAGAAGTCAGTTCTCTGCTTCCCCCATGTGATCCCTGGGGATCAGACTCAGGTCACCAGCATGACCGCAAACACTCTGGCCTATGTCTTAGTTATTTTTTAATTGCTGTGACAAAACATCATGACCCAAGCAATTTATAAAAGAAAGCCTTTAATTTGGGGCTTATGGTTTCAGAGAGCCAGAGTCCATGACTCAAGGCAGGGAATGTGGCAACAGGCAAGCAGGCATAGTGTTATAACAGTAGCTGAGAGTTTACGTCTTTTCTGGGGGGGGGAACAGTTTTGATACAGGTTTTCTCTGTGTAGCTCTGACTGTCCTGGAACTCACTCTGTGACCAGGTTAGCCTTGAACTCACAGAGATCTACCTGCCTCTGCCTCCTGAGTGCTGGGATAAAAGATGTGCACCACCACAACCTGGTGAAAGCTTACTTCTTAAACCTCAAGCAGGAGGCAGAGAAAGCTAACTGGAAATGGCATGGGCTTTTGAAACCTAAAGGCTGACTCCCAGGAACACATCTCCTCCAAGGCCACACCTCTCCAAGGCCACACCTCCTAATCCTTCCCAAACAGTCCCATAAGATAGGGGCCAAGCAATCACATATGAGTCTGGGAGATATTCTTATTCAAACCAGCACAGCCTACTAAAATTATTTTTTAGAATATAAAATAAGAATATGGTACCAGGTAGTAGTGGTAGCACACACCTTTGATCCCAGCACTCGGGAGACAGAAGCAGGGAGATCTCTGTGAGTTTGAGGCCAGCAAGGTCTACAGAGGTCTAGGATAGTCAGTGTGGCTATATGGAGAAATTCTGCCTCAAAAAGATAAAATAAACAAACAAAAAGAATATGGAGCATTTTGAGAAGTTTACTATTCTGGCCCTCTTTTTTAGAGAGGCAACATGAGGTTTTGACTTTTTCTTTCTATGTAGTAGAAAAGTTAATAAAATAGGTTTCTGCCTCTTGCCAATCAGCATCAGAAAAAAACTGGCAAATTCACACTCTATATATACCCTTTCGACTAAATAGAAAAATCCAAAGGAAAAACAGAAACTCCCACAAGGCAGTTAAATTACCCAATTTACTTTATTCTCCTGCCATGTCAACTGCTGTTTAGGCTTAATTATTTGTTCCTACTTCCTAGCACTCCAATATAGGTGTCAGAACCCTCTCTGCAGGTCTCTTCAGTGACATCTCTATAAAGAAATAGGGTGAGACTTCCCAGGTTTCTGTGAGAATTAAAAGATTTATAGATTAGCATCTTCCAAATTAGCAGGCTTAGACATGTGATACACGTTCAGTTCTGTCCTGATCCCCAGCAAAAGCAATTAACAAGAAGGGTAACTGCAATATGTTTTCCCCCCTAAGAGTCTGGCACCTCCCTTGGGAAAGCAGGCCTCACACTGACAATGCTGACAGTACCAAGTGTTTCAAGATCCCTTAATCCCTTTGATCTCTGTTGGTCAAATTCTCCACGGTGTCTACTTATCGGAGGGCACCCGGAGCAGAGTGGTGGGTGACTCCTTCACATAGTAGTAATCCTCATGGCAAAATACAGGATGGGGTTTTAAGAAGACCTGCATCACCCACTTACTATAATCTAGATTTCCCTCAGTGTAAAACCAGCTGGAGAGCAATACTGTGCCTAGCACAGCATGCACCCAATAGGAGCTCAATAAATCCTTATTCTTTTTTAAAAAGGGGATAGAGCTGGGGGAATGGCTCAACAGTAAAAAGACTTGCTTACAATCATGAGGACCAAAGTTCTGATCCCCAGAAAACCACATAAACATTGAATGGGCATGGTAACCTTTCTGTAATTCTAACTTTGGAAGGCTAAGATAGGGGACCTCCAGAGCAAGACTAGCTACACTGGCAAGCTCTGGGCTTCACTGGGAGACCCTGCCTCAATGAATAAGGTGGAAAAGCAATCAGGCTGATTCCTGACATCAACCTTGGGCCTCCACCTGCATGTGCACCTACACATGTGTATATACATGCAAAAGCATGCACACACACATACAAGCACACCATGCTCATAAAAGCTGAAATAAAGCCAGGCAGCGGTGGCGCATGCCTTTAATCCCAGCACTCAGAAGGCAGAGACAGGCAGATCTCTGTGAGTTCGAGGCCAGCCTGGTCTACAAGAGCTAGTTCCAGGACAGGCTCCAAAGCCACAGAGAAACCCTGTCTTGAAAAACAAAAACAAAAAACAAAACAAAACAAAAAACCTGAAGTAAATCAATCAGTCTTCATTAAATAAGCAACTGGATAAGTCTGGAATGCAGGAAGTATTCAGGGCTAGAGATGGCTCAGCCCTAGGTTAGTATTACAACAAAAAATTATAAAAATGTATTCAATAAATATTTGTTGGATAAATAAAAAGAAATTGCCAAGAAATGTCCTAGGTAACAGGAAAGGGAGATGTTATATTTATTATGGACCTATGTGTGACACATCATGAGCTATTAAAAGATGAATTAATACAATGGGCTCTGGGATCAGAGACTGTGTCCAAATCCCAATGTCATCAGCTACATACAGGAGACCTTAGCCAGGTCTCCCACGATCAGCCAAACAGGAGTCAGCTTCCCATTTTGGTATAATAGGATAATACCTACTTAGCCTGTATGGCTCTTTCATTAAGTAGAAAAAAGAATATGTAGAGAAACTGCCTAACACAAAGCTTGGCATATGGAAGACTCAGTATAGAAAAATGGTAAAATATATAGGGATGTAGCTCAGTTAGTATTGTGCTTGCCTAGCAGGCACAACCCTGAGTGCTGCGTGCTACTAAACTATTTGTAGTAGTGCACACCAATGACCTCAACACTCAGGATGTAAAGGCAGGATTAGAAATTCAAGGTCATCTTCAGATACACATCAAGCTCAGAGTCAGCCTGGGGTACATAAAACTGTCATTAAAAATAAATAAATAAAAGGAACACACAGCTTTAATCCCAGCCCTTGGGAGACAGGCAAGAGGATCTCTGTGAGTCTGAGGCTAGCCTGGTCTACAGAGACAGCCAAGGTTACATATGAGATCCTGTCTCAAAAAAAAAAAAAAAAAAAAAAAAAAAAAAAAAAAAAAGAGCAGGAAAGAGCAGGGCCGGGGGAGGGGAGGCAGGAGAGATGGACCTGGTGGTTAAAAACACTGGTTCCTCCTCTTCCAGAGGACATAGGTTAGATTCCCAGAACCCACATGGAGGCTCACAACTGTTTGTAACTACATGCCCTCTTCTGGCCTCTGCAGTTACCAGATATGCAAATGGTGCACACACAATCATACAGGCAAAACAACCATACACCTAACATTTCAAATGGGTGCCTTCAAGATGGCCCACAGGGTAACAAGCCTTGCTGGAAATGACTGCTGACCTAAGGTGGATGTTCAAATCCCACAGCAGCAGAGAACGGCTCCCAAGGGCTGTCCTCTGATCTCTATGTACCCACACTAACACATCATACACTCACTATAATAATATCATTTTTTTAATTTAAAGAAAGACAGAAAAGAAAAATGCTTTAAAAATTAAATTCAGGGGCTGGAGAGATGGCTCAGTGGTTAAGAGCACTGGCTGTTCTTCCAAAGGTCCTGAGTTCAATTCCCAGCAACCAACCACATGGTGGCTCACAACCATCTGTAATGAGGTCTGGTGCTCTCTTCTGGCCTGCAGGCATACACACAGACAGAATGTTGTATACATAATAAATAAATAAATATTTTTTAAAAAAATTTAAATTCAGCCAACGCAAACTTTTTTTTGGGGGGGATGGGGTTCAAGACAGGGTTTCTCTGTGTAGCGCTGGCTGTCCTGGAAATCGTTCTGTAGACCAGGCTGACCTTGAACTCAGAGATCCTTCCGCCTCTGCCTCCCCAGAACTGGAATTAAAGGTATGTGCCACCACTGCCTGGCCTTTTGTTTAATTTTTAAATTCGTTTATCTCATTTATTTTGTGTGTATATGACAGTGAGCACCCATGTCTCGCCATACATGTGAAGGTCCATGAATGATTTTTGGGAGCTGGCTCTGTCCTTCTACCTCACGGGTCCTGGGAATGGAACTGAAGTCTTCATGCCTGAAATATTTCCAAAATTCATACTAACATTTGAAGGTATATTTTATTATGCTTATTAATTTACTGTGTATGGGTGTGCCTCGGCATGTGTACGGAGTGAGAGGACAAGGGGCTGGTTCTCCTTTATGATATGTGGGTCCTGGGGGTTGAACTCAGACTGCAAGCTTGGCAGGAAGTGCCTTTACCAGCTGAGCCACCTTGCCGGCCTCCAATGTTAGCAGTTTTTGAGGCTTGCCATATGCCCATCACTATGCCACACATCTTAAAATTCTCATAAAATTGTCACGCCAATCCTGTAAATATAATGACCTCCCTTCTAAAGGTAAGAAAACTGATGTGTAAAGAGGGATGTCAGGCATGGGCTACACAGGTCTCCGACCTAAGCAATACATGCATTTTGTCAACGGCAGAGAATTTTCCACATTACCAGCTACTTAGGTCAGGGGCTGAAACAGAGGCTTTGCAAAGCAGTATTTCACAAATTCACCCCCAAGATGTTTTAAAGCAAGGTTGGTTCAAGTAACGGGGGCTCAGAGAAGTTTTGCAACTTTCCCGAAGTCATCAGCGGACCGCCTCAGGGAGTGGACACCTCCCGGCTCACTACCTTGAACAAGGGAAGAATCCCTCCAGCATTTACTATCGCTGCCACGGTGTCCCAAGACGCTTAAGCCCGTGTTTCCTAAAACCCCGTATGCACCTGTCCTAACTGCCCTGACCATTTATCAAAGCTCCCCTAGACACTCCTGACTCTTGAGAGCTCCAAGTCAGCACCATGTCCATCTCCCCATCCTGGGCAAGGGGATGGGTGGGACGGCGTAAGGTTTGGGGGGGGGGGGGAGGGAAAGCCACGGAAGGCGCATGTCCAGGCAGCTCCATTCACGCACGGCTCACCTGAGAGTCCCGAAATTCCACCACCACGTTCTCGCTGCTCCAGCGCGCTGCCATTTTCTTATCCCGACCGTGGGGGTGCCTGTCGGCGACCCCCCCCAATCCCCAACCCTGAGACTTCCCGGGCTAGTAAGCTCCACAACGCCTGGCAATAAATTTAGCCACGCCCATTTCCCCGCCTTCCGCTTGACCGTAAGTCATTGGATAACCCAATGGTAGACCCCGCCCCTTGTGCTCTTTCCCCCAACGGCGAACCTCGCCTGCCCCAAAACAGGAACGCCCCCTTCATTCCGTCATCAGTAGGAGTCACCCGGGCACCGCGCGGCTGCTGACACGCCCCTTTGCCGTGAGCTCTGCCGGGAATTGTAGTCCAGGGTCAGCATAGAGTCGGTGACTCGCGAGGAGCCTGAGGTTAGAGGGCAGATGCCAGTTGTCCTGTCTACTTTCTGGTTGGTTGATGTTCCCGTATTCTCCTTCACACAGCCTATAAACAAAACCGATATCCGTACCAAAGGAAAACACCTCTTCTGACGCCTGCCGTCAAGGATTTGAAAAAATTCAAACGTATGCGGATCTCTGAGTTCGAGGCCAGCCTGGTCTACAAGAGCTAGTTCCAGGACAGGCTCTAGAAACTATGGGGAAACCCTGTCTCGAAAAAACAAAAACAAAAACAAAAAAATTCAAACGTATATTTTATTGTTTCGTGCTGTTCCGCCGTGCCTCTTAAGTATTCAGGGGCTCTTGAGGGTCTCCGCGACACTTTGGGGGTGGGGAGGCAAGTCCCTAAAGGTAAAACAATTTCATAATCCTACTAACACGTTACTTTCACTTTCTCTCACCAGTGTGCGGTAGAGTTCTCCTATTGTGCAGTGCATAACCAATAGAGGGAATGTACCCAGAGAGGTGATTTAAGCAGAATGGTAAACGACTTGCCACTCTATCGATAGCATCGTTTTGGTTTTGGAAAGTATAATTGTTGGGTTTTGTTTGTTTCTTCACTTAAGATGTGTAACTAAGCCGGGCGGACGTGGCATACACCTCAGAGGCAGGCAATCTCTTTCTTGAGTTTGAGGCAGCCTGGTCTACTGAACGGAGTTCCAGGACAGCCAATGTTTGTCACACAGAGAAAAGATGTGTAATTAGTATTAATGAGAGTTGCTATTTAACCATAACTTTTTGTTCACGACTTTAATTTCTAATAATTACTATCAATACATTAATCCACACAATGGTTTTTTGGCATCTTAGATAATTTTTGAGGGTGAAATAAAAAATAATCAAGAAGGTTAGTATAATAGATAATAGTTGATTTCTTTGCAGAAGTGGAAATGATTTGTCTTATTTAGCTGTTGTAAGAATCCACAGAGCCTGACGTGTTGTAAAGGCTCAAGTATAAACTATTATTCTTACTATTACTAGTATGCTGTTGGTTGTTTTACTCTTTTTGGCTTTTTCCCAAATAAACGCACAGAGGCTTATTATTACTTATGAATGCCCGGCCTTTGCTTGGCTTGTTTCTAACCAGTTTTTCTTATCTTAAAGTATCCTGTCTATCTTTTGCCTCTGGACTTTTCCCTTTCCTTGCTTTTGAATATCTTACTTTACTTCTTTCTCTGTGACTTGCTGTGTAGCTGGGTGGCTGGTCCCAGATGTCCTCCTCTCCTTGTTCTATCTTGCTCCTTCTTTTATTTATTCTGTCTGCCAGTCCTGCCTATCCTCACTATTGGCCATTCGATGCTTTATCAGACTATCAGGTGTTTTAGACAAAGAATCACAGCTTCACAGAGTTAAACAAAGGTAACATAAAAGAATGTAACACATTTTTGCATCATTAAAACAAATGTTGGCACAGCAGAAACAAATGTAACACATCTTTTTTTTTTTTTTTTTTTTTTTTTTTTTTTGATTTTTCGAGACAGGGTTTCTCTGTAGCTTTGGAGCCTGTCCTGGAACTAGCTCTTGTAGACCAGGCTGGTCTCGAACTCACAGAGATCCGCCTGCCTCTGCCTCCCGAGTGCTGGGATTAAAGGCGTGCGCCACCGCCACCCGGCAAATGTAACACATCTTAAAATAATATTCTACAATACCAGTGTTTCTTTTTTATTTTTATTTTATGTGCATTGGTGTTTTGCCTGCATGTATGTCTATGTTACAGACAGTTGCAAGCTGTCCAGTGCTCTTAACTGCTGAGCCATCTCTCTAGCCCCTATTAGTAGTATTTTTATGTGCAAGTCATTGTATGAATGGAGAGAAGGTGTGGGCTCCTTTACCCTGGAATGCAGGTTGTTAAAGGTTAGGGTGACCATTATCTCTCTGTGTCTCTGCCAGGAACAGTCCAGATTTTAGAACCATATCCAACAACAGCCAAAAGAAAATGCTTGCATTCCAGAAAACTGGAACAATTGATCACTACACAGTAGATAAATACTCAGCAGAAGTGAATTAAATAATAGACTTGTAAGCAATGTGTCAGGATGGAATAACCTAAATTGAGGACCTGAAGTGGAACCTTGAAGGTGACATTTGAGTGTCTCAGTATATTAAGATTTATATAGGGTTCACTATTCAAAGGGAAAGTACTTCATTAAGACTGTGAACAAAGTGCCTGGTGAGGGAGCACATGCCTTTAATCCCAGCACTTGGGAGGCAGAGGCAGGCGGATTTCTGAGTTTATACCAGCCTGGTCTACAGAGTGAGTTTCAGGCCAGCCAGAGCTATACAGACAAACCCTGTCTTGAAAAGCAAAAATAAAAATAAAAGAGGGTGAACAGAGACCTTGGTGTGAAGAGTGAGTTGTGTTCCAAAGATAGAAGAAGACTGGTCTTCAATTTAACTCTTTTGTGGCACTATACTTCTTTACGTCAAAGTGCACATTGCTTTTTAATTCAATAATCATTTAATATTTCCGAACAGGACCCTGGTGCATTTTGTTGGGCCCTGCTTGTTACTGCATGTACAGTAAGAAGCAGATGGCCATGCTCCCAGACAGCTTTGTAGGTTGGAAGGACCTTCTGTGAAGCCAACAGTAACTTCAAGGCTGCCGAAGCCCTTCATGTCTGACTCTCTTTTAAAAGACTTATTTTATTTATTTATTTATTTCGTTATTTATTTATTTCGTTATTTATTTATTTATTTGTGTGTGTGTGTGTGTGTGTGTGTGTGTGTGTGTGTGTGTGTAGGAAGGAAGGTATGTGGAGGGGGAGAATAATGTACAGTTAGAGGAGAAGACCAGAAGAGAACATCAGATCCCCTGGAGCTGGAGTCACAGGTACTTGGTGATCCTTTGGTGTGAGTCCTGGGAGTGGAGCTCAAGTCCTCTGTAAGAGCAGTGTTTGGATGGGTCATCTCTCCATCCCTGTGAAATTCTGTACATCTAGGAGAAAACATAAGGTTGCCAGTTATTTTCCTGAATTCCTTCTTTCCCCTCCACCCATCAGCTTTCTCTCACACACTGAAGTTCCTTAAAAGAACAAAAACAAGAACAACAACAAAAAAAAACTACTAGAGGACTAGAGAGAGATGGTTCAGTGATTAAGAACACTTGCTCTGAAATCACGATGGCCAGAATTTGGATCTCAGGCCCATGTAACAAACCTAGGCTCCGGTGTGTACCTGTAGCCCCAGATCCTAGTTGGGTGGAGACAGGACAGGAGAATCACTGGAGCTCACTGGCATTCATTTTCACTGAGAAAACATGAGCTGTAAATTCAGAGAGAGACCCTGCCTCAAAACAATAGGTGGGGGAAATCTTATGCCTTCTTCTGGTCTCCCCATGCACAGAAGCAACTGCACATGAGTGAGTACAAACACATATACCAATGTACTCATACAAGGAAATGCATGCATATATTAAAGAAAATCTTCTAGAGTGAACTGTAATGTTGAGTTTTAGTCAATCCCAGAACTTAGGGTACATTATCAAAACAGGGTCTGGAGAGATGGGGCATTGGTTAAAGCGCTTGCTGCTCTTCCAGGAGTCTAGAGTGGGGCTGCTCACAAGAGCATAATACTTCAGCCCTAGGGGACCTGATGCCTTCTTCTGGCCTTCGTGAGTACCTGCATACACATGGCATATATACACACACACACATAAACAAAAATTTAAAAAAACTTTAAAAAAAATTCAGGCGTGGTGATACATGGCTTTAATCCCAGCACTCAGGAGGTAGAGGCAGGTGGATCTCTGTGAGTTCAAGGCCAGCCTGATCTATAGAGCAAGTTCCAGGACAGCCAGAGCTACATAGAGAGACTCTGTTTCGAAAAACTTTTTAAAATGGTTTGGGGGATGGATAAGATATTACAAAGCTCTGTTTGTCCAAATACAGCCTGGTAATGTGCTGGATCACCTGGTGTGGGCTTTTCTGCAGTACTTCCCCACTCTCGGCTCCTTCACCCACATTTCTCCAGTTCTCCCATTCTTTTCTTTTTAAAAGACATGTTCCCATGTAGCCCAGGCTGGCCTGGACCTCACTGTAGCTCAAATGATTTTGATCGGATTCTCCTGCCTCCGGCTCTCAAGTGCCAGGATAACAGGCTTGTGCTACCACACCCGGCTTCCAGTTCTCAAAATCTGCATGTCACCTGCTAAGAACACGCAAAGTACTTTGGAACTGAGATCCTTGGCGCTCCCTTCCTCAAAGCTCTCTTCCTTTCTATAGAAAGAATGTCAAGGAGCCACGCATGTGTGCCCCTCCCAGCTGCCTCCTCAGGCCCCTCGTTAACATCTTCCACCCACACCGTGTCCCCCCCCCCCACAGTCATGTCATGACTCTGCCATCAAAGCCTGAGGACTCTGAAGCAAAATCCAAAGCTCTCTGGCTGCTTTCTCGTTCTTGCGCACATCTGAGAGTCACGAGTAGTGTCCTGTCTGTGACAGAGGCTGGGGAACATTGGCGGTCCTTGTCACATAGACCTCAAAGTACTGACCACACAACAGGGCTCTTACCTTCCTGTCTTTCCAGGTCACTTCATTAGCAATCCAAAGAAAAGCAAGATACACAGAGACCAGGAAATCCAGGACCTCAGCTGGCTTTTAACAGCAGCTAGCCACAAAATTTCAACACAGCTGTGTTTTCTTTTTCACTGGGTGCTGGAGGGTGGCTTAGTGGTTAAGAGCACACACTGCTCTTGCAGAGGACCCACATTTGGTTCCAAGCACCCAGGTTAGACAACAATGCCTCTGACCTTCATTGACACCTGAACCCACAGATAGACACCATACACACACACACACGAATCAGTACAAATGTAAAAAAAAAAAAAAAAAAAAAAAAAAAAAATTAAAGGTAGGTTGATCTGTAACTTAGCCACTGGGACCAGACCTGCCGTGAACACTGGTGTGCCGGAACCTGTGGGACAGACTGACATGGAGCCTTTTTGGTAAATACTCAGGAGTGGTATTGCTGGATCACATGGTGGATCTATTTTTGGTGTTTTGAGGAACCGCAACACTGCGATACTGATTTCCATACTGGCTGGACTAGTTTACATTCCCACCAGCATTATATAATACAAACCCTCTCTTCCTAGTTTCCTGTTTCCTCTTCTGCAGGATGTAGAGGTAGCTCACTGCTCCCCCTCCACCACCACCGCAGAATCCTTTTACACCTGGAAACCTTGGACCCTTGCTCTGAGACCCACTAGTAATTTTTCTCTCTTTGTCAATCAGCAAATATTTGAGGATGTGCTCACATGCTTAGCCCTCTGGCTTTGCACATTTGGTTGCTTGTTTCTCTGCTCAAGTTTTCTCTTTTCAAATAAAACAATAAAAACATACAGAGCTCTGAGAGGGGTCAAGAGGACGTTTCTCAGGGGAAGATTTTTATCTTTCCTAGGGGAGCTGACTCTCTCAAAGGGTGGAAAACCCTTCCATCCTGTGACTCATAAGAGACAGGGAGAAGTTCCCCATTGTTACCCAGGAGCTGGCCCTGATAATCCATCCCCTTTATTGTTTGAACTGTGCAAGCCCCAGACTTCTTGTAGATTTCCTAAGGTGTTGAAACAGGGCTTTGCAGCTGCGTTGCCTGTGTTTTCACTTTTTTTTTTTTAAATTTTTATTTTTTGGTTTTTCGAGACAGGGTTTCTCTGCAGCTTTAGAGCCTGTCCTGGAGCTAGCTCTTGTAGACCAGGCTGGTCTCGAACTCACAGAGATCCGCCTGCCTCTGCCTCCCAAGTGCTGGGATTAAAGGTGTGCGCCACCACTGCCCGGCCTGCGTTTTCACTTTTGCAGTGGGCTTTTGCAACACCTATTCTATCAGCTTTCTCCTGCCGGTTATAGAAGGTGGGTCAATCAATATTCATTAACCCTGCTGCACGAAAGCATGCCATGAAGCAGCTCACCCATAAGCAGCAAGAACATAAAGATGAAAGGAAGGAAGGAAGGAAGGAAAGAAAGAAAGAAAGAAAGAAAGAAAGAAAGAAAGAAAGAAAGAAAGTCAAGGACCTGTAGCAATGGCTAGTGGTTATTGCTCTTCCAAGAGAACCCCCAGGTTTGGTTTCCACCACCCATGCAGGGCAGCTCACAACTGCCTGTAACTGCAGTTCCAGGGGATCTGGCGCTCTCTTCTGGCCTACCCAAGCACCACTACACACATGGTATAAACATAAATAAAATAAAAATCTTTTCTTTTTTATAGATAGAGGTCCAATTCAAATAGGGCCTCTCCTATTATGGGGGGGTTTACAGAATACTGGTAGGTTCTGAGACTCCATTGTCTCTTGTCCCCATGAGGACCCTTCTTCCACTCATATCATCTGAACACATAGGAAGGGATTTGCTGCCTTTCCCAGACCCATTAACCTTTTCCCCCTGTGGTGCTAGGAATCCAACCCAGGGCCCTGAGCTACACAAGTGCCTGACCACTGACCTTTTTTTTGTTTTGTTTTGCTTTGCTTTGTTTTGTTTTGTTTTTTCAAGACAGGGTTTCCCTGTAGTTTCTAGAGCCTGTCCTGGAACTAGCTCTTGTAGACCAGGCTGGCCTCGAACTCAGAGATCCGCCTGCCTCTGCCTCCTGAGTGCTGGGATTAAAGGCGTGCGCCACCACCGCCCGGCCCACTGAGCTTTTTTAAAAAACAAACAAACAAACAAACAAACCCCAGATTCTTGCTAAATCACCCATGCTAGCCTTGAATTCACTCTGTAACCCAGGGGGTCTTAAACCCCAATTCCCTTATCTCAGCCTCCCAAGTAGCTAAGATTACAGTCATGTGTTGCCAGTCTGACTTCATACTATGTGGGTGTAGGTGTGTGTGTGCCTGTCTAAATGTTCAGTGCATGTGGGCATACGTGTATGGGAGTGCAGGTACACATATGCACTGGAGGCCAGAGAAGAAGATATACCAGGTGTCTTTTCTCTATCACTCTCTACCTTATGTATCTCTCACTTGGACCCAAAGCTTGCCACTTTGGCTAGTCTAGCTAGCCAGCTTAAAATGGGGATCCCCTGTCTCCACCTCCCATGTGACTGGAGTACAGGGAGGTTGCATGCCCACCTGGTATTTACATGAGTACTGAGGATCCAAACCCTTCTTTCACGTTTTCCTCATGCTGGCATGGTAAGTGCTTCACCTGCTGAGCCATCTCCCCAGTCCCTTACACTGGACTCTTGATGCAGCAAATGACAACATGAAACTCCTCTAAGACCTTAGGACTGCTCGTTGCAATGTCATGAATTACTGCCAGGTAAAGGAAGGGCTCAAGTGGCTGAACCTCAGCTCCATATCATAACGTCACTTCCAAGAGAAAAATTGTAATTGGGTACATGTACAGGGCGGTTGCAAGGGCAGTCTCTTAGGAGGGCACCGAGCTCAGCATTAGTGTGTTCCAGAAAGAGGGGGCTTCGCTCAACTGTTTAAGTGGCAAACCTCTGAGCAGCAGCCTTTTAATAAACAGTAAGATATAATATAAAACTACAGGCCAAATGGCTCATTTGCAAAAAGAAATATAGCTTGAAGCAGTCCTAATCTTTGTCATTTTGTTTAAAAGCATACAGAGCAAACAAAACTGTCATCTGGAGATTTCATGATTAGCATATCCACTTTAAAGCACTGAAGCTCAGTTCTATTCCTACTGGCTGTGGGACTTTTTCGTGTACATGCGGCATGTATTTTCTGTCTATCCATCTAAATTTATAGGGCACAGTGAGCATGGCAGTAAACACCTATAACCTTGACACTCAGAAGGCAGAAGCAGGAAGATCAAGAACCCAAATATATCCTGTGGGACTGCACAGTGAGATTCTGTTCCATAAATAAAAACAAGGTGCTGGAGAGATAGCTCAGCGGTTAAGAGCACGAGTTGTTCCATCAGAGGACCAGAGTTCAGTGCCCAGCACCTGCACGGTGGTGGTTCCCAACCAGTTCCAGGAGATCTGACTCTCTCCTCTGACTGCTGTGGCACTGCATGCATGTGATGCACATATGTACACACAGGCAAAACATTTACACACATAAATCTTTAAAAACGTTTAAATAAGAAATTTATATGGAAAAGAGCCCAGAATACTAAGACATATATTATGTGGACAATGTTTTTTATCTGTTCTGTCACCCAGAATGCCTAGCGGCCACTGTCTCTCTCCCAAGGGGACTGCTACGTTGCTTCATGTATCTCTCCAATTTATGTGTGTGGATATACATAAATATCTTCATGTATGGGCTGAAAGTACATAGATCTTTAGTTGGGGAAGAGGGAACTTGTCTTACTTTAAAAAGGGGGCCAAGTTCAAATTTCTCAATTTCTTCAAGCTTTGGGATAACCCCTCCTTCAAGGCATGACTGGAGAAAAATACATGGAAAATGTATTTAAAAGCTGAGGATGGCATTTAACCCCTGATCCTCTACTTCTCGTGTGCTGAGATCATAGGTGTATCCCACCATATGTATACCATATGTATACCATAGTATACCACCATACTCAGTTCATGTAATACTAGCACTTGAACTCAAGATTCTGTCTCAAATAATGCTGCAGCCTGGTGCGGTGGTGCAAGCCTGTAATCCTAGTACATGAGAGGTAGAGGTGTGACCATCAGAAATTCATGGCCATTCTTGTCTACACAGGGCTATGTAAAATACCTGGATTATGTAATAATACCTGGTCTCCAAAACACAAAACAAAATAAAAGTAAGCCTGGAGAGATAGCTCAGTCAGTAGCACTTGCCACACCTAGTAGGATTCCTATCACACACCTAAAAATCCAGACACACTGAATGAGTCTGTAATTCCAGTGCTGGGGAGGTGGGACCAGGAGAATCCCTTGGGCTTGCTGGCTAAGGAGTCTAGCCAATCCGTTAGTTTCAGGGTCAGTGAAGAGCCTATCTCAAAGAAGCTAGGCAGAGAAGTGATTGAGGCAGATACCCTATATCCATCTCTGGTCTCCACATGCTTGTGTACCCCCACACTCGGACAGGTATGCACACACACACACAAATACACATGCACACACAAAACCAAGTAATAAGGCTATGCACATTCCTGTATAAGTTCTTTTGTGGATGTATGTTTCATTTCCTTAGAAATATACCTAAAAGCCAGCTGTAGTGGTGCACACCTTTGATCCAAGTACTCAGGAAGCACAAGCAGATGAATATGTGAGTTCAAGGCCAGTCTGGTCTACAGAAGTGGTTTTAGGACAGCCTGACCTACTCAGACCATTCCTGTCTTGAAAAACCAAAAAATAAATAAAAATAAAAACAAATATTTATACCTAAGAATGGAATGGCTAGGTTATATTGTATCTTTTTATTTTTGAGACAGGATCTTATTTGTATAGTCCTGGATGGCCTGGAACTCACAATGTAGACCAAGCTGGCCTTAAACTCACAGACAGCCTTCTGTCTCTGTTTCCCTAGTGCTTGGATTGAAGTTGTGTGTCTACCATATCCAGCTCTAAGCTTTTTGAGGATCTGCCAGGCTATTGTCTAAGCAATCAACCATTTAATGTTTCCAGTATGAAGATACGAAGGTCTGGTCTCTCCACTTCTCTGTAGCTGTTACCATCCCTCTCTGACTATAGTCATTCGAGAGGGTGCAAAATGGCTGTCCTGAAGTTTATGAGAACGGGAACTCCATCTGCCTTGTTCATCCTATATCCTAGATTCCAGAAGAGTGCCTGGAACTTCTCAGATATTAAATATTTTATTAGGGGATTGGGTATAGCTCACTGATAGAATACAAATCCAGCACATACAAAGCCCTAACTTCAATCTCCAGCGCCTGAGTTGGGGGGATAACTACATAGGTGTACACATACACACACACACACACGTGTGTGTGTGTCTGTAGTAAATTAATAAGATCAAAAACCACTTTGTTAAGAGGGTTATAGTGTATTTAACTTCAAAAATAGAAGGATCAAGAATCTAGCTTTTTTTCTACACCACTTAAAATTGATGAATGTTCCCTTTTTGTGTGTGGGTAGGTGGTTCAAGACATGGTTTCCCAGTAGCTATGGAGCCAGTCCTGGGACTCATTCTGTAGACCAAAATGGCCTTGAACTCACAAAGATCTGCATGTCTCTGCTTCCTGAGTACTGGGATTAAAGGCATGTGCCACCACTGCCCGGCTGAATGTTCCCTTTTTTATCATGTGTTTGTATTATTTTTCTTGATGTGTCTGTGTTTACATGAGTGAGTGCTATTTATGTGTGGGTGCCAGTGGAAACCAAAAGAGGTCATCAGATTCCTCGGAGTTAGAGTTGCAAATCAAACTCAGGTCCTCTGCAAGAGCAGTACACTTTCTATTGAGCCATTTCTCCAGCCTCTGTAATTTCCTTTTCTATTTCTTCAGGTCACGCTTTTTCTCTTTTAGAAGTGCACACATTCCTAATTTAGACACAGATGATAGATATCCTCCATTTTATCTCAATGTGTTTGTTATATATTTACATTTTATGAAGTTTTAGATTTACCTGTTTTTCGTGTATGACTGCCTTGCCTGCATGCAGGTAGGTGGTGCATCCTGAGCATGCTTGTTGGGTACCCTGGATCTGGGGTTACAAATGGTTGTGAATCACCACATAGGTGCTAAGAATGAACCCAAGGCTTCTGCAAGAGCAGCAAGTGCTCTTGACCCCTAAGCCATCTCCCTAGCCCAGACACACCCACCCACATTGGTTTTTCAAAACAGGGTTTCCCTGTGTAGCCCTGGCTGTCCTAGAACTTGCTTTGTAGACCAGGCTGGCCTCAAATTCAGAGATCCCCCTGCCTCTGCCTCTGCCTCTGCCTCTTGAGTGCTGGGATTAAAGGTGTGTGCCACAGCCCCGGTATTTCTTGCATTAGTTTTTCTTACAAAACTCTCAAATTCTTTGTTCAGAGCTTTTTGCTCATCCCCAGATACTCTGTAGTTGCAAATAGACATCTTCTTGTGGCCTTCCAGGTTAGCCACACTGGAAGAGACAGATCTATTAGACCTTTTTATCTCTCTCCAACTCCACCCTCCACACTCCATTTCTGGAAGCACCTGGCACACTTGACAAAGAGACAGAGAAGCTAGGGACTAGGTGATGCTCACATCCAGCGCTGAGGACTTGAAAAATTATTTGTCCAATAAATAAGATAACGTGGATATATGAGAAAGACTGGGTCTGAATTGGGAAGGTGATTGTTGCAAAATGCAGTTTGGTCAACAAATATTTATTGAGTGCTCACTGTGTCCTTGCCTTGTGGCTCTATTTCAAAATACATGGTAATCAAAAACTGGAGTCGGCCTTGCACAAGGAGTTTCAAAAACCACTTCTCAGCTGCATCGTTCTATTTCCATGCTTTTTATCCACCTATTGATTTTTGAGGATTATATTCTAACCTAAGGAATTGACTGGTTTCCTTAGACCCAAAAAGTTGGTTCTGATTTGTCAGCAAAACCCTGATTCCTATATGCCCCCAGGGCACTGTTGTATCTCCTAACAGCTAACCCTAAATGTTAAGACTCCCGATGTTTGGGTCCAAGCTAACTGCCCCCCAAATGCTAAAACTTCCTAATGTTGGTTGGGGTCCTTGCATGGGAACCTCCAAACGTACGCACAGCATATCCACCAGAGGGTGCTGTGAGGGCAGGTTTGTGGCGGGAGGGGGCTCGCCCAATGACCCTCAAACCCAGGTAGGCGTCTTAGTTGGTTTTCTTTCTTTCTAGTTTTCTTCCCACCCGCTAGATCCGTTGCTGCCCCTCCCCCACGCAAGGATTCTTCTTGAACGTAATGACTCGACTTTCGCGGCGACTCTAGCCGTGCTTGGTTCCGGAAGAAGTCTGGGCCGCTGTCGCAGACGCCCCGCGGCTGGAGCTTGCCGGTTCCCGGACCGCCAGGGGCGCAGGCGGCGGGTGGGTGGGGATCTCCAGGACCGCAGCGGTCCGCCCAGCCGCAGGGGCCGCGAAAGGGTTAACCCGGCGGGGGGGAGGGGGGGCGCGGGCCGCGCGTGCGCTCTGCCGCCCTCCATTGTCTCCACGGCGGCGAGGAGCGCCGGAGAGCGCAGCCCGGGACCGAGCGGGGCGGTGCGGCTGGCTGGCGGGGCCGGCGGCGGCTGGAGCCGGAGCGCGACCCCACGCGACCGCGGCTTCCAGAGCTCCGCCTGGCTGCCCCACCGCCGCGAACCCTCCCGAGGCCTGAAGGAGTCCGGGCCGTCGGCCCCGGTCGTCGAGTCCTGAGACCGGGGACGCGCGCGGCGCCCTGAGCCTCCGCCGCTTCCTGCTGCGGGCGGGCGGGCGGGCGGCCTCCTCCGGCGCCTCCCTCCCTTCGCTGCGGCTCCTCAGGCTCTCGAGCCCGGGGGCGGCCTGTGGCGCGCGGCGCCCGCTCCGGACCGCGCGTCTTCGGACCTTAAGAACATGCATTCGGCTTGGACTGTTTGAAATTCTTAGTTTGGGGTCCCCGCTCGCTTGCTTTTTCCGCCCCGCGGATCTTCTGAGGTTTTTTTTTTCTCTCTCTCTTTTTCATTTTCTCTCTCGGGGCTCTTTTGTAACCCCCCCCCTTTATGTTCGCCCAGCCTTCCACCCGCTTCTGAGTAGTGGGGGAGGGTTTCGGCCTCGAGGTTCCCGCCCCACCGGGGCCCGGGCGAACATGGGGGGCAAGCAGAGCACGGCGGCTCGCTCTCGGGGCCCCTTCCCGGGGGTCTCTACCGATGACAGCGCCGTGCCGCCGCCGGGAGGAGCGCCCCACTTTGGGCACTACCGGACGGGCGGCGGGGCTATGGGGCTGCGCAGCCGTTCGGTCAGCTCGGTGGCGGGCATGGGCATGGACCCCAGCACGGCCGGAGGGGTGCCCTTTGGCCTCTACACCCCCGCTTCCCGCGGGACCGGCGACTCAGAGAGGGCGCCGGGCGGCGGAGGGTCCACGTCGGACTCCACCTATGCTCACGGCAATGGTTACCAGGAGACAGGCGGCGGTCACCATAGAGACGGGATGCTGTACCTGGGCTCCCGAGCCTCGCTGGCGGATGCTCTACCTCTGCACATCGCACCCAGGTGGTTCAGCTCGCACAGTGGTGAGTCCGCGGGTGACGGAGGCCTTTAAGGGTGGAGTGCCAAGGCAGGGCGCGCCGGGGTTCCCCAAACCTCTAAGTGTGCTAAGCTATGGGTATAAAGCTAACTCCTGCCTTTCCCTTGGTTCCTTCTCTACCAGAGGATGAATAGGATCAAGTGGGATAACTACTGCCTAGGGAAGACGCTGTCTACCAGGCTGCGGAGTCGGGCATTGTAGGACTGCAGGCATGTGTTCACTTGTGGAAGGCAGAATGAAACCTGCCCATTGAAGTCCCATTTATTAGCATCATGATCCTCAGAGAAGAGGTCTTCTTGGCTGTCTTGGACAGTTCATTTCTGCCACTGCAGCGTGGTGCCTACCTGTCTGGTTAGGGAGGCAGTGTCTTCTAAACAAAGAGTGAGAAAAGAAATGAAACTAGGGGGCAAGTGGTTCCTTAGCCTTGCTAGCTTTTCCACCCGCTGGGTAACTGTACAGATTGTTTAAAATGGAGCAGGAGGCTGGCTTAGACAGGTGTGGTCTGCAATATGGAAAGCCTCCCTCCCTGGGTTCTGGTCTCTGATACTGCATTCAGCAGACTTGGCTCAGTGACTCTCACATCCTTCCATCTTTTTTTCTCCTGCTCCTTACTAAGTGCTTGCTCTCCCCGTGAATCTGCATTTTCTTGGTTTTTTTTGTTGTTTGTTTTGTTTTAAACAAAGCACCGACAAGGTGGGGCATTACTGCCCAGCAGTTGGTACGTGACCGGGAAGAGGAAGGTTGAGAGACTCTGGATGGATTCAGTCTGTGTGTGCATTTCTGGTGACAGGCCAGGAAAAGGCTGGAGGGGGATTTCCCAGGCTCTGGCTGGTAGGGCAGAAAAGGCCTGGCAGGCACTTCAAGAGGAAAACAGGTCTGTCTGCATGGCTGTCCTGGGAAGGCAGGGCAGGCTTCTGGAAAATTGGTCTAAAGGGGTGTGAGACCACTGTGTGCTTATTAGCAGTTGAAGTGAAGAAGTTACATATTCAGACTCCTTTGGGTGAAATTTTAGATACTGTGTAGGAGAAAGCTTTCTCAGGTCATGGAAGATTTACCTGTGGGTTTACTCTTGTAGCTATTTCAAAACAGAATAGGGTTTTTGGGTCTCTCTTATTTTTCTCTTTCTTTTGGTCTATTTCATAATCTTAAATTTTTGAAGAAAACTTTGGTGGGGTATAGTAGCTGGTTGGAGCCCCTTAGACTGCCATTAAATTGTTGGAGTCAGATACAAGGCACACCTGCCTTCGCAACCTCTAGGCATTCAGCCTGCGATGGGCATCTTGGAGTTAATAATCTTCCTTAAGTAGTTGAGTCCAGAAGGAGTCCACTGTATTTGCAAGACTGTCATGATTACATTTGTAAATAAGCTGTCACCGGTCTGCCTTTAAAACTGAAAACAGTGTAAATCAGCTCTCTAAAGTCACAGAATTTTATAAGGGCTTGTATGGAGGAGTGAGAAGAGGAATTACCTTTTGGGTGAGATTTCTTAAGTCTGTCTCTTGCTAGAAACTTCTTTATCCTTGTTCCACTGCCAGGTTCCCTGATAAAGTTAGGAGCTTACCACTGAGTTCCAGATTTTCACTCTCCAGCTGTGAAACCTTGGAGTTCTTCCCCCCCCCCCCAATCAGGCCTACAATCAGGGAGCTCCACTGAACAAGGAAAGTTAAAGATGTTAACCTTTTCAGTGTCTCTAATGTATGGGAGGGAGGCTCTTATTAACATTATAGGTAGTACATTTATTTAATTTTATTATATAGGACCATTCTGTCATTTTGCAAGACTTTGAACCTATTGAATACCCAGGGCATCCTGCAGTTCATCTCAGACTGCCTCCACGAATTCCCAGATGCCTTTTACTGGGGTGGGTGTCCCAGCCTGACCGAGAACTACTGTTTAAAGGGATTTGTTCTTTGGTACAGATAGAGTAATTAGCTTGTCCTGTGCTGTTCACTTGAGGTGAGTGCTCATTCGCATCAGTGGTTCTGTCTCCTGGAACAGGCCATGGAATTTTCTGGGGCATCCTTCTCTCTCTCATTCATGGCTGCAAGAAGAGAAACCGTTTCCACTTCGGAGCTGTTGAGTTAGGCTTGAGCTGCTTTTGTTCTTGTGTGGTAAGATTCCAAAGGTGGGGCTTGATTGACTGGAAGCCGATGCAGTGTTATTACTTGGGTTTTCAAGGTGTTTCAGGGACTCCTCACAGCGCAGGAAATAGAATACTGAGGGGTTCCAGCCTTCTTCTGAGTAGCTTTGACCTTGGACAAGACACAGCACCTTTCTCTAGGCTCATCTTGGTAATTTTAAAAACAGATGTGGCAATCCTCAGTGGTTGCAGTTTGTAACGGTTGTTCTCCGAAAGGCTGTGAGAGGACACACCGCGATCGCTCTTGTCTTCCGTGTTCCTGGGCCTTCCTCATGCTGTGACCCTTGCACGTCTTGAGTTCTTTCTGACGGAAGTGTTTGTTCGTCCATTCTTCACATAGATAGCTCCTATGGACCCCTTAGGGCTCAACAGAAATTTCTCCTCAGAGGCCACTCTTAACATCTGGCCCTTCCTGTGACTGTTTCCAGTTATTTGTGGTAATCTTAATTTTTTTTAGCATGTTTTAAAAGCATTTATTTATCTGCTTACTTATTTTTCTTGGAGTTTGACTAAAGTCTCAGCTCTGTGAGACCAGAACTATCTCTTGATCACTGTTGTAAATCTTACACTGTGCCTGGCACAAGTATTTGCAAATGAAGAAATGAGAATGGTTTATGTCCATCATCCCTTTCGTTATGGTAACTCTACTCCCCGTTTGCAGGGGAGGTAAGGACCCCAGAAGCTAGCTGACAGGTAGCAGAGATGGGACTGGTGTGCTCGCCTGACAGTGCCAGAACCCTGGCTCTTTTCATTTAGTATGTTGTTGGTTTGATTATTTATTACTTGCTTGTTTTGAGACAGGGTCTTAATATGTGGGCCATGACTGACCTCAAACTTGTATATAATACAGATTGGCTTTGAACTCTTAGTTCTTTTGCCTTCTCCTTCTGAGTTGTTTCAGTTGTAGTCATGTGACCTATGTCCAGCTGTCCCCTACGGCATCATTATGGCCTCTCTCATCGGTAACCTACGGAAGTAGTATCCTGGAAACTTACTAGCCAGTCAGTGGGAAGGCTAGGCTCAGGGTAAAGTGCCTGATTTATAACCTTGAGCAGACGAATCATATAAATCCCTGGTTTATTATATGTTCATCTGTAGATGTCTGTCCTGCAGTCATTAAGGGTCTTATGTGACAGTATACACAAAAACAAAGCCAAAGGAAATCCAAATGGAACACATGGTGGTGTCTTGGAGACAGTACTATTTTTCTATGCCTTCTCTGTCTCCTTAGAACTTGATGGGCAGAGAGGTCTACAAGTATGGGAACATAGCTAGGCCCCAGATGGAGGCTGGTGCTGCCTGGAGTCTGACCTACATCTACTTCTCCCATAAATACTACTGAAGAAAACTACTTTTGAAAAGCAGTTGAGTTAATGTTCAGCTGCTGGTTTTGCTCTGAGGTGAGGCTGTAGCTTTGGTTTCTGATGGCATTCTGGAGGTCATCCTTCTGTAGTAGTTCTGCTAACCTTGGAATAGGGTTTTCCAGATGTGGAGAGAAAACGTGAAGGATCCACCATGTTAGGAGATGTTGCTGTTTTCTGAGTTCTGCTGTAAAATGGCTGGCTATTGAGGGCTTTGGTCTGGCTTCTTAGTCTCTCATATATATATGTTGTATTTTCACCAAACCATCAGCTGAGGTTGAGATGGAATGACTTTGCTAAGTGTCTGAATATGCTAGCAGGGTATCTTCTGAGTTCTATTTGCTGTCACACTAGCATTTTCAAAAGGTTTGATTTTTTTCTGTTCTTAAATAATGAGGGACAGTTACCAACTCTTTTGGAGCGGACCAGAAAGCCTCTTTGTGTCTCACTGTAGGTATGCTGGAGGTAATGGGCCTTTGTGAGCTCTCTGAAGAAGGAAAAGCATTCAGTGGTCCCTAAAGAGCTAGATCTATTCTCTGCCCAGCTTTGCAATAACGTTCTAGCCTTAGTGAAGACTTTGTTTTTAATGTAGGATTTTTAGCTTTCTATTACCGTGAGGGGCTTATTTTCTATGCTTCCTTCCGGCAAAAATAATTTCCTAAGAATCTTAGTTAACTATTCCTTGTGAGATCTGAAAGGCATGGGAAGCAAAAGTGGTTAAATTCTTAACATGGTTGCTTTATGGATGTGTGTATTTTTATATTAAACAGACTCTTCGCCAACTATTGTGAGCCAGGGCATCTTTAACCAAAGTACTAGCTCCATTCTTGGGAAGGAACATGCTGTGTATTTTACAAATGTGATGATAACCCATCCAAGCTCAATGGGCACTGAACTCAAGTTTTACAATAGCCAGTTATAGCCAGCAAGGTGGCGTAGCAGATAAGGGCACCTGCCACCAAACTGATGATCTGAGTTCAGTCCCCAGGACCCACATGGTGGAAGGAGAGAATCAACTCTCTTAAGTTGTCCTCTGACCTCCACATGTCCATATACACACGCACACACATACATGCACACAAATAAAGTAAAACTTGTGATACATTCAAATTTGGCAGGGAAAACCTCATACGGAACCAGTGTTGACTTAAGTGGGATATTGGTTCTGCTCTTATTTAGCCTTAAGTTAGGTTAACCATATAGGTCTCTGAGATTGTGGTACCTGGATCTTGAAGTTAGTCCCAAACTTGAATCCTAACCTTAGTCTCTAGAATGATAGATTAGTGTAGATTTTTATTCATCTTCCCACACCCCAAGCTTTGCTGTGGGCCAATCCAAATCAAATGGTTGCTTCTTAGCAATCCCTTCCTGCCCTTTTGGTTTTTCAAAACAGGGTTTCTCTGTGTAGCCCTGGCAGTCTTGGAACTCATTCTGTAGACGAGGCTGGCCTTGAACTCCGAGATTTTTTCTTCCTCTGCCTCTCCCAGGCTAGGATTAAAGTGTGCACCACCACGGGCCTGGCTGGTTCTTAGCTTCTTAACATTATAGGTTTAAGTACTAGAAGGGGCTTATCAGACCTAGTAGTTTGTACTTCTCAATCTTATGTTCGCATAGCACCAGGTGGCTGTGTGGACTCACACCTTTAATCCCAGCACTCAGGAGGCAGATGCAGGTGGATCTGTGAGTTCGAGGCTAGACTGGTCTACAAAGTGAGTTCTACGACAGCTAAGGCTGCACAGAGAAATCCTGTCTCAAAAAACCAAGGGGGGAAAAAGGAGAGAGAACCAGGTCTCTCTTTGCATTTGGAATTGGGTTCTTGTCTCTGGTGTGCTGTTTGGATAAGGGGTGAAGACCAGTGATGGAGTTAATAAGGAATCAAGTTTCATCTTAAGTCAGCAGCTGGGACAGTCTCTGGACTGGTGGCAGTTTACCTTGAGAGCTCCCTAGCTTTGTCAGTCTTGGAAGGCACGTGAGAGAGTGAAGGCGCAATAGCCTGGTGTCTCTGCCCAGGTGAGGTGAGGCATGATAAGAATTTATAGTGCACTCTTGGACATATAACAGGAACAAAACGGATATAGACAAGAGCTCTCCTGGTAACTGTGAATGGCTCCAGAAGAGTTTTAAATTTGACTGCCTGGTATTCTCTCGGGAGCTGCCTAACAATGCAGATGACTGGACCCCAATCCCAGAATTTGGTAAAGCTGAGGAGAATTTGTAACAGATTCTGGGAATGTAGTTAGTGTAGCATCTACTCAGCTCTGTCATGGATTTCATTTTTTCTTCTGAAACTGAAAGAACTTGGTGGTATTTTTGGTGCATTCATTAGTGTTGTTTTCCGATACTTCTAAACTAGTTACATATTTTCTTAGACAGGATCTGTACAAGTGTTTTTCACCAAGAGATTCTTCTTTTTTTTTTCCACACAGAACTAAACATTTGTCTCCTACATAATAAAGGCCTAGGCCAATCTGCCATGGTCTTGGGAACTGAGCGGCTCAGAACAGACAGTAACTGTAGCAGTGTCCCCTTCTGTGCGTGCCTTCCCCCTGATTGTTCATATAAGGCCCAGCTGCCTCTAGCTGCTGGTCGCACTGAAGGGCCTACTGAGTTGTGGCCTCCCACATGCAGGCCCAGCCGGGAGTCACAGAGGTCAAGATCTAGGATAAATCATGACACTAAAGTGGATACATTACCTAGCTTCCAGGTTTCCCTCACTGTCTCAAAGCATGAGACTCCTGCCTGTGTAGAGACTGATTGCACTAAAACATTCATTTAGTCCATTGATATTTATTGAGTACCTGCTACATACCAGGAGCTTTTGTAGGTGCCGGGAACATCTTAAAGATTAACATTCTTTTCAAGAATCTTTGCTTGCTTTCTTTTTAAGAATCTGGCTGTAGATTTTATCTTCTTTATCAGTTCTATGTTGCATAACCACACTCAGGTATGTGTGAGGCTTCTGCAAAGGTGTTTCTTCTGAACTCTTCAGTAACTTCGTTTTTGACTAAGCCCTGTTTCTGAGCTAGGCAGGTGATCTTTGTGTTGTGACAAAGCAGTGTCTCGTGTGACCTAGAATAAGGTGGCTCTCTGTCTTCCCAGTGAGAACGTCTAAAGAAGGGCTACTTTTCAAAACTGTGAAGTTTATCCTTGGACTTCAGTATCTTGTTATCCCTTTGTTTTCTGGTCTTTGAATATTGTTTTTCTAGAAGCATGACTCACCACTTTTTAAATCTGTCTTTGTTGAGGCAATTTCCCCCTTGGTTTGCTAAGTGTAGGTTTTTGAGCTCCATAGTGTATCAATTCAGTGTGCCCCACACCAATTGCTTTTTACTGTGGTAAAATATGTGTAATAAAATTTACCAGCACCTTTTTTGGTTTTTCAAGACAGGGTTTTTCTGAGTAGCCCTAGCTGTCGTGGAACTCACTATGTAGACCAGACTGGTCTCTAATTTACAGAGAGCCACCTGCCTCTGTCTCCCAGTTCTGGGACTAAAGGTGTGTGCTACCACCGCCTAGCTCATACTCGCCATTTTTTTGTTTTGTTTTGTTTTTCGAGATAGGGTTTCTCTGCAGCTTTAGAGCGTGTCCTGGAACTAGCTCTTGTAGACCAGGCTGGCCTCGAACTCACAGAGATCCGCCTGCCTCTGCCTCCCGAGTGCAGAGGGTGTGTGCCGCCAATCATCCGACCATCGTCACCATTTTTAAGTATGTAGTTGAGCAGAGCACTAAGGACACATGTAAGTAATTGTAAAGTATTTTCGTGTGACTATCTTCTTTTTAAAGATTTATTTATTTATTATGTATACAACATTCTGCCTTGATACATGCTTGCATGCCAGATCTCAGTACAGATGGCTGAGCACCACCATGTGGGTGTGGGAGTTGAACTCAGGACTCCCGGAAGAGCAGCCGTGCTCTTGACCTCTGCATCTCTCCAGCCCTGTGACTCTCTTACTTCACTTAGCATGATGTCCTTAATCTTGTCTTTGTTGTTGCGTCTCCTGCCAGAATTTCCTTCCCTTTTAGGGTTGAACATACACCACACAACGTGTGTGACAAAGTATATGATATAGAATGTATAGCACAGTTGCGTCCTCTGTGTCTGTCGCTGACACATGAATTGCTTCTGTGTTATGGCTAATACTGCTGTGAATGTACAAACTGAGGCCCTGATTTGACACCGCCACCACCACTGTTCCACTGTTCCAGGGACGGGGTGTTCCTAGACTGTACACCACTAAGACATATCCCCAAGTTTTTCACATATACCTAGGAGTAAAATTGCTAGATTGTATTTTTTTTTGAGATAGTGTCTCATATAGCTCAAGCTGACAAACTCACTATGTAGCTGAGGATAAATGTGATAAATCCCCCTGCATTCACCAGCTCTGAGAGCTAGAATTAGTTGCCTGGTTTGTTTGTTGCTGGTGATTGAACTTGGTGTCATACATTGACGGCAAAGACTACTAAGATGAGTTATGTCTCCAGCCCCTCTGTTTCAGAACCATTATTTCTTTTCTCTCAGGTCTTGCTATATATTGCTGGGAGATGTTCTGGAATTCACTATTTAGACCCTGCTGGTTTAAACTCACAGAGCTCTACTTGCCTCTGCCTCCTAAGTGCTGGGATTAAAGGTGTGGAATCACTGTATCTGGCCTTTTTTGTTTGTTTGTTTGTTTTGTTTTTTTAGATAATAGCTAACCTATTAAGTGTGATGTTGTAGTTTACATTTCTGTTGTATGATAAATGTTTTTTCCTAGCCATTCATGTATCTTTGTAAAAATATGTGTTCATGTCATTTGCTTATTTAACATTTTTATTATTATTATTTCATGTGTATGGGTGTTTTGTACCACATTTGTGCTTGCTACGCTTTTATTCCAGTCTCCCAGAACTGGAGTTACAGAAGGTTAGGAGCTGCTGTGTGGGTTCTGGGAATTGACTCTGGGTCCTCTGGAAGAGCAGCAAGTGCTCTTAACTGCTGCCCCTCCTCTGTCTATTTTTGAATCAGGTTGGGGTTTTTTTGTTGTTGTTCCTTTTTCTTTTATCTCTGGTTTTAATGCTGTTTTCAGTAATTTACTAAAGCCTTGTGTGATAACCAACACCAGTGACTATTATTCTCCAAGAATAACTAATAAACCTTTGTTACAAAGGGCACTTATTGCTCAAAATGAAGAATTTAAAAGGTTCGTGTTAAGATAGCTTTTTCTTTTTGTTTTATTGAGGAACTATGACAACTGACAAATAATGCCTTGATTTCTGAAAGGTGCTTGTGCAGTGTTGGTGTGTGCGCACATGCATGCACATGTGTGTATGTATATGTGTGAGTGTACTTTGCCATCGTGGTCTTGGTGAATTAGACTCGATCATGGCCCCAGACTACTACTGTGTAGTACCCTTCTCTCTATAAAATAGGATTATTATAAAAAAGTACTCACTTCCATATTGTGTGTTATACAATATTTTCTAAGGCCAAAGGTGATATCTTAGCATGTGGGAGAAGCGGAGTTACTTAGATGATTTGGGACAGAACTAGAAAATCAGGGCTGGAGAGATGGCTCAGCGGTTAAGAGCATTCATTGCCTGCTCTTCCAGAGATCCTGAGTTCAATTCCCAGCAACCACATGGTGGCTCACAACCATCTGTAATGAGATCTGGTGTCTTCTTCTGGCCTGCAGGCATACATGCAGACAGAATACCGAGAATACTGTAAACATAATAAATAAATCTTAAAAAGAAAAAACTAGAAAATCCCAGGACCCCAAGCCTGTGTGGTTATTTTGCTCATATTTCTGGGCTCTTTGGAGACATGTTCATTTGTCTCCATCTCCAGTAACCCTTTTTCCTTAGAGAAGAGCTGGTTAGGATTTGTTTATCTTGAGACTCCCTCATGGACTAGAAATTCTATAGGAACCTAAAGGAACCCTTGGGATTCCACACTAACAAATTAGTTTTGTGAAATATTGTTTATTCTGTTTATCTGCACCCTCAAAGATATACTACCATTTAAGCTAGATAGAAAGTTTTCTAAAACACTAGTCACTGCTGTCACAACTGTGCCCAAATACCAGTGTAAAACCATCAGCTATTGGGTGTACTCAACCCTGGCTAGATACTTCTGAAACTTTTTTGGTTTTTCGAGACAGGGTTTCTCTGTGCCTTTGGAGCCTGTCCTGGAACTCTTGTAGAACAGGCTGGCCTCGAACTCACAGAGATCTCCCTGCCTCTACCTCCCGAGTGCTAGAATTAAAGGCATGCACCACCACTGCCCAGCTGAAACTTTTTTTTAATTGATATTTATTGAGCTCTACATTTTTCTCTGCTCCCCTCCCTGCCTCTCTCCTCTCCCTTCAACTTTCCCCCAAGGTCCCCATGCTCCCAATTTTCTCAGGAGATCTTGTCTTTTTCTACTTCCCATGTAGATTAGATCTATGTAAGTCTCTCTTAGTGTTCTCATTGTTATCTAAGTTCTCTGGGATTATGGTTTATAGGCTGGCTTTCTTTGCTTTATGTTTAAAAACCACCATGAGTGTGATAATTGTCTTTTTGTGTCTGGGTGACCTCACTCAAAATAATGTTTTCTAGTTCCATCCACTTTCCTGCAAAATTCAAGCTGTCATTATTTTTTTCTGCTGTGTAGTACTCCATTGTGTAAATGTACCACATTTTTCTTATCCATTCTTTGGTCGAGGGGCATTTAGGTTGTTTCCAGGTTCTGACTATGACAAACAAAGCTGCTATGAACATAGTTGAGCACATGTCCTTGTCGCACGATTGAGCATCCTTTGGCTATATACCCAAAAATGGTATTACTGGATCTTGAGGAAGGTTGTTTCCTAATTTTCTGAGAAATTGCCACACTGACATCCAAAAGGGCTGTACCAGCTTGCATTCCCACCAGCAGTGCAGAAGTGTTCCCTTTTCCCCACAACCTCTCCAGCATAAGTTGTCATCAGTATTTTGATCTTGGCCATTCTTTCAGGTGTAAGATGGAATCTCAGAGTTGTTTTGATTTGCATTTCTCTGATGACTAAGGATGTTGAACATTTCTTTAAGTGTCTTTCAGCCATTTTAGATTCCTCTGTTGAGAGTTTTCTGTTTAGGTCTGTACTCCATTTTTTATTTGATTATGTGTTCTTTTGATGACCAATTTTGAGTTCTTTGTATATTTTGGAGATCAGATCTCTGTCTGATGTGGGGTTAGTGAAGATCTTTTCCCATTCTGTAGGCTGTCGTTTTGCCTTGTTGACTGTGTCCTTTGTTTTACAGAAGCTTTTCAGTTTCAGGAGGTTCCATTTATTAATTGTTTCTCTCAGTGTCTGTGCTGCTGGGGTTCTATTTAGGAAGTGGTTCCCTGTGCCAATGCGTTCAAGTGTACTTCCCACTTTCTCTTCTATAAGGTTCAGTATGGCTGGCTTTATGTTGAAGACTTTGATCCATTTGGACTTGAGTTTTGTGCATGGTGATAGATATGGGTCTATTTTCATTCTTCTACATGTTGATATCCAGTTATGTCAGCACCACTTGTTAAATATGCTTTTTTTTCCCATTTGATATTTTTTGCTTCTTTATCAAAAATCAGGTGTTTGAAGATGGTGGATTGATATCTGGGTCTTCTATTTGGTTCTATTGGTCCTCCTGTCTGTTCTTATGCCAATACCAGGCTGTTTTCAGTACTGTAGCTCTGTATTAGAGTTTGAAGTCAGGGATTGTGATGCCTCCAGAAGTTCTTTAATTGTACAGGATTGTTTTGGCTATCCTGAGTTTCTTTGCTTTTTCATATGAAGTTGAGTCCTGTTCTTTTGAGGTCTTTGAAGAATTTTGCTAGGATTTTGATGGGCATTGCGTTGAATCTGTCTGTTGAAACTTCTATACTATTGTAATCAGATGCTCTGGAGAGCTGTAGGTAAGACCTGTGGCTTACAAGCTAGCTGCCTTTCATCATAATCTCCGACAAGCCCAGTTATTTTTGCTGAGTTTAATCAATCAGTTTCTTACCTGTTCTCTCGACCGGAAGGCCAAATGCAACACAAAAAGCTAAGTGAATATAAACATCTCCTGTGTTTGGGTATAGGGATCTCCAGTGAAGTGGCAGACCTATGAAAAATACTATTATGAGCTGTTCTATTTTGCTGTGGCTTTGGAAAACCTTTGGATTTCTTTACTGAAATTTGTTTGGGGGAAAAATCTTTTTAATGAAACAGTGTGAGTCACAAAGCAGCCACCCCTTCTTATAATAGCATTTCTCACCAGGGGAGTTTTTGGTAGCTGGTGGGGGAGGGATGTGAGTAGGTTGTGGATGATACATCCCTTGGTAGAACACAGCCAAAGGCTGCTGCATGACAGCTCTGGTGCTTTCCTTGCTGACACCAAGCTCTGAATTCAAAATGCAGGACAGCGGAACAGAGCAGAGAAACATGGGCTAGTGAATGGATAACAGCTGCATGAACAGTGAGATTGGAGCCTCAACACTTTAAATCCATCCAAATCCCATTGCAGTCTAAAAGCATCATGAAAGGGGCTGGGGCCAGAGCAATGGAAGCCATATGGAGGCAGAATATCTGCTTTCTGGGTTATGAGATGACAATGACGCCCTTGTGAGGGTCACAAGTAGTGTCTTTGCTGTCTGCCTGTATCCAGGTTGAAGTTGTGACTCAAAGAGTGGATTTGTAGAGCTTCTTTGCCCTTAAAACTTTTGGTTCAAAATGGGGTCATATTAAATTATAATGCTTCTGCATAGTAAGAAAAGTGATTGCCAGGCCAGCCTGCTCCTCAGAGCGAGTTCTGGGGCAGCCAGGACAACACAGAGAAGTCCTGTGTTGAAAAAAAAAGATAGCTTATAGAATGAGAAAAATCTGCCAGCTATTGATCCAACATGAGATTAATATCCAGAATATGTAGTCACAAAACAAACAAACATAAAACACTTAGCCAGGTGGTGGTAGTGGTGGTCCATACCTTTAATCCCAGCACTCAGGTGGCAAGGGGCAGAGGCAGGCAGATCTCTGAGTTGGGAACCTGCCTGGTCTACAAAGCAAGTTCTTGGACAGCCAGGAGTACACAGAGAAACCCTGTCTCAAAAAAACTAACAAAAGAAAACAAAAAAGAATTTAGAGTAGGGCTGGAATGCTCTGTGGTCAGGAGCATTTTCTGCTCTTCTAGAGGACCCAGGCTCTGTTCCCAGCATTCACGTTGTCACTGTTGTGTGTAACTCTGGCTCCATGGCGTTCCAGTGCCTCTTGTGGCCTCTGTGAGTGCTGCATGCATATGCTGCACAGACGTACATAAAAGCAAAACGCACATTAAGTACATAAATTAATTTAGAATAAGCCAAGATACCAGTATTCAAAAACATTTGCCAAAACCTTTCTCCAAACCTAAGATTAAGTTTGAAAGTTTTAGGGGGTTGTGTTTGCTTTGAACTAGGGTCTCATGTGTTCCAGTCTAGCCTTTACCTCCCGGTATATATAGCTGCACTTGACTTTGAACTTCTGGTCCTCCTGCCTTTGCCTCCCTACTGCTGGGATAGCAGGCATGAATAACTTCCTGGTTATATGGCTCTGGGAATTGAATTTAAGGTTTCATGCATGCTGGCAAGCATTCTGTCAACTGAGCTAACTCCCCATCTCTTTCTTAGAGACAATAAGGTCTTGCTTATATTGGCCTATAACTTTGTAACCCATGCTGGCCTCAAACTAACAATCCTCCTGCCTCAGCTCCTTGCGTTGGGTTTATTGGGTTTATGAACCACCACAGCCATCTCTTTCTGAGCCTTAGTTTTAATTGTCATCATCTTCATTGATTGACAGTTCCACAGGACTTGTTTCTGAGCCACTGCTTTATGTAAGGTGTAGACACAGGAAAATCTGAGAAGTTTTACAATTGTTAAGATTCAAAAAGTCAGCTGGGCTGGGCGATGGTGGTGCAGGCCTTTAATCCCAGCACTCAGGAAGCAGAGGTAGGGAGATCTCTGTGAGTTCATAGGACAGACTGGTCTACAGAACAAGTGCCAGGACAGGCTCCACAGAGAAACCCTGTCTCAAAAAAAAAAAAAAGAAAAGAAAAGAAAAAGAAAGAAGATTCGAAAAGTCATGGCTGACTCCTATTGTGTTTTCCTGACTTTGTACTTTTTTTTCCCCCAAAGCCTCATACCAGTTCCAAGTTTCCAGTTTTCAAAAGGGAGAAACAGGAAGTCTGTATTTGATGCATGAGAGCCAGCAACAACTAATAGAGAAAGGGGCACCAGTACTTGGAGGAGAGTTCTAGGCCCTGGGTGACCTGTACCAATTCCTATACAACTTAGATTGTGTAGCAGAAGCTTAGCTTTTCTTTGATGACATCGTTATATTATAAAGTGTCTTTTGTTTAAGGAGCAGAACACTCAAGGACATCATGTATTTTATTTAGCAATAGGAGTCATTCTCTATTTTTCTCCCTTGGAGGTTGCTGGATGCTTACCTTAGGATCCCAGCTGCAGCCTGAAGCCCCTTCCTTTTTCCTTCCCTTTACTCTTAGTAATGAATTCGGAAGATTGTGTCTTGTGGTTGGTGAATGGGTCAGTCAAATGGTCAGTGCTGTTTCATTTGTTTGTTTGTTTGTTTCATGTGAACGTTTCAGGAAATCAGATAGTGGCGTGACTGAGTAGGAGCTCTTTGATGCCTTATGATGTTTTCACACTAGGAGGTGATATACTTAATAGGCAAATGATAATTAAAGTATTATAGACATAATTGTGTATGTCCTTTGCATTCTCATTTTCTCCATCTTCCTCAACAATAACCACTTCCCTGACTCTGCTGTTTATTCTGATATGTGTGTGTAATATATAATCACGTACATATATGTCATATATTATTTTTGCTGCTTACGTTTGTTCAGAACTGTATTTATTGTACCTGTTAATTTTCTATACTTTGCGTAGCCTGCATCCTAGTGTCTAAATATGTGTGTGTGTTGTATATATGCACAGATTTGCAATGTGTAAATTGGTTTTAGACTTGCTACCACAGCAATCCACTGTCATCTTTGCGTTAACATCTCTTGTTCCCTTTTTAATAAATAAGCATGAAAGTTATTTCCACTTGCTTAAGAATGTTTTCATGTTTCCTTATACACTTAAAAAAAAAACAGTTATGTAGCCCAGGCAGGCCTTGAACTCATTTTATATGACTGGAGATGCTCTTGATCTCCTGATCCTTCTGGTTACCTCTCCCAAATGCTAGGATTAAAACATGCTGCCACCACACCTGGCCTCCCTACATCCTAATGAGTTTTTCTAGGGCACAACCTTAGACATGAATAGCTGGGTCATAGAGGTGTGTATATGTGTATCTTTAGCTCTTAGTTAAATTGTACCCAATACATATCCAGTGTGCTTGTCACCCATTTGTGCTCTCATGATAGCTTATTTTCCTTGCTTCATGTTTTTGTCTAAAAGCTTAATAGGATTGGACCTGTGGTGGGTGTGAATGGCATATCATTATTTGTTACTGTATTTGCTATTTATACATTTGATAAATATATTTACATATTTGTTAATATTGTATATTTAAGCATCATTTTTTAACTGTGAAGTACTTGCTCATTCACTCATGTTACTATTAGGTGGCTCATCCTTTAGCATCTTTCCCTTCTTTGTTTATAGCATGTATATGCTCACGGTTTTGTGCTAGAGTTTTTGTATGGTTTTCAGAGGACAGCTAGGGTTTCTGGGATTGAACTCAGGTTGTCAGACTTCGTACCAAGCATTGTTATCCCTGAGCATCTCTCTGGACTGTTTCTCCTTTGGTTTGCTTTGCTGTCATTTGTAATATAGAAGTGTCCTCTATTTGAGTTTATTTCTTTTTTTAATTTCATGTGGTTCACTCAATTTTAATATGACTGACTAGTCATATTTTCTTTCATGGTATATGCATTTTGTGTGGTAAATATTTTCTTTCCCTGAGATTTTAAAATACTATTTTATATTTTCATCTAAAAGTTTTAAGATTAATATATGGAGAATTAATTTTTGTTGTTTTCTCAGAGTTGGTTTTTTTGTTTGTTTGTTTTTGTTTTCGAGACAGGTTTTTTTTTTTTTTTTGGTAGCTTTGGAACCTGCCCTGGAACTAGCTCCTGTAGACCAGGCTGACCTCGAACTCCCAGAGATCTGCCTGCCTCTGCCTCCTGAGTGCTGGGATTAAAAGCGTGTGCCACCACCACCCAACGTTTTTTCAGAGTTTTATATAACCCTGGCAATACTCAAAATTTGCTACGTAGCCAAGGACTGGTACTGTAGGGGTACACCACGACTCCCAATTTTGAGAATTAAATTTTTTTAATAGGTTTTTTTTTTTCATATGAATAACCAGCTCTCTCAACGTCCTGCTAACAATAGTTAAGTCTTTACCCTCTGGTTTGTAGAGCCATCTCCTATCAAGTCTTTGCAGGCATATTTCTTACTGGCCTGTTTGTTCTGCTCCATGGGTCAGTTTGTCTGTCACTTTACTGATGTGCTGATGCTGTCCTGATCACTATGTTGTTTGTTTTTGAGACAGAGTCTCTCTATTGTGTAGCTCTGGATATCGTGGAAGTCGCTCTGCAGACCAGGCTGGTCTCAGACTCAACAGAGATCCCGAGTGCTGGGATTAGAGGTGTGCGCCCCCACTCCTAGCTATGTGGGAATGGCAAATCCTTTCAGCTTACTAAATTATTTTTCAGGAGGACTGTTGGTTAAGTGAAACTTTGTAGGGTTACAGTAAGAGATCAAGATCGGAGTAACAAAGTGAAGTACAGAGTTCCCTGAATTGCTGTTTATAGCTGGGTTCTTAATGACAGGCTATCTGGTGCCGCCTTAATGGGCGGTTTCACTTTTTCCTCTAGTGTGCCGCACAAATAACAACATTCCCTGTGTCTTTGCATCACAAAGAGCAGTTTTGAGTGTTTCAGACAACAATAAAAACAAAAACTGCCTATTTTGGGCTCTTTTTGTTTCCAGATAAATTTTAGGATCTGCTTTGTTAATATCAAAGAGAAAAAAAGAACTGAGCTGTTGAGATTTTCATTCTGATCACAGACTCATTTGCCGTGTTTTTGTTTTGTTAATTTTTCACTAACTTGTTTGTCTGTTTTTTTTTTTGTTTGTTTGTTTTTCGAGACAGGGTTTCTCTGTAGCTTTGGAGCCTGTCCTGGAACTAGCTCTTGTAGACCAGGCTGGTCTCGAACTCACAGAGATCCGCCTGCCTCTGCCTCCTGAGTGCTGGGATTAAAGGTGTGCGCCACCGCCGCCCAGCTGTTTGTCTGTTTTTTGAGTTCCAGGTTACCTGGACATTATGGCAATCCTTTTGCCTTAGCCTCCTAAGTGCTGAGAATACAGGTGTGTGCCCCATGTCCACTTCAGCTGCTATCTTTGTAAATGGATGGGATTGGATTTACAGCTGTAAGAACTGTTTTGTTTTTTTTTTTTTTTTTTTTTTTAAAGAGTTACTTATTTTGCTGGGCGGTGGTGGCGCACACCTTTAATCCCAGCACTCAGGAAGCAGAGACAGTGGATCTCTGGTCTACAGGGTGGGCTCCAGGATAGGCTCCAAAGCTACATAGAGAGCCCCTGTCTCAAAATATCCAAAAAAAGAAAAAAAGATTTTCTTATTTTATTGTATGGGTATGGATGTTTTATTTGCGTGTATGTTGGGTATGTCTGTGTACCACATGTATGCCTGGTGCCCATGTAGGCCAAAAGAGGGTGTCAGATTCCTTGGAACTGGAGTATACACAGTTGTTAGCCACCATATGGATGCTGGGAATTGAACCTAGGTCATCTGAAAAAGCAGACAGTATTCTTAACTGCTGAGCCATCTCTCCAGCCCCAAGAATATAATTTTTTATAAAAAAATTCATCTATTTTTAACTTCTGAAATTATTTTCAGAACTTTTACAAATAGATATCATACACCTACAGCTTTAAAACTCCTCAAATGTTACCAGAAATACAAATAATTGACAAGCATTGAGTTCTTGGCTCTGTAAAGGAGCTTAACGTCTTAATAAACTAGAATTGGCAAATCTAAAAAGTCCACATGGGCCTGCTCCTGGGAGTGGGAGTACCATGTGATCTTAAAAGTGGCACAGGTCTGAAGGGGTGTTAGGCCTTATAATACTAAGACCTACTTCAATCAGAAATCCTTGTGTGAACCAAAATAGACATAGCCTCCGCTCCTCGAGTTGGTGCTTTCATCCAGACTATGGAAAGGAGGCTTTAGAAAGCCTTTTAGGGGATGGAGAGATGCTCAGCAGTGAAGAGTGCTTGGCTGCTCTCGCAGAGACTTGGGTCCCGATACCTACATGGTGGCACAGAAGTCTGTTGCTGTAGTTGAAGGGGATCCAGTGTTCTCTTCTGGCCTCTGAGGGCAGTAGGCATATGTGTGGTGCATAGACGTACACAGGCAAAACAGCTATACACAAAAGTAATTTTAAAACTTTTAAAAAAATGATTTATTTTTATCTTTCCCTGCACTGGTGTTTGTCTGTATGTCTGTGTGAGAGTACCACATCTCCTGGAGTTGGAGTTACAGACAGTGGTGTCGTGACACCATGTGGGTGCTGGGAATTGAACCTGAGCCCTCTGGAAGAGCAGCCGTCTCTCCAGCCCCTTAAATATTTTTTTAATATAATTCACTTTATGTGTGTTGGTGTTTTGCCTGCATGCACGTCTGTGTGTGAATGTCAGATCTTAGTTACAGACAGTTGTGAGCTGCCTTGTGGGTGCTGGGAATTGAATCTGGGTTCTCTAGGAAAGCACTCAGTGCCTCTGAAATGTAGGGATTAAAGGTGCCCACCATCAAACCCAGCCTGGCCATATATTTTGTTTCATATCTTCCATTAGATAAGTTTGGGTTGTCTTTATCCCATACTTCCATACCTTTCTCCATTCCCTACCATCTGGATGCTTTCGGTTCTTTTTAGTTGTTCCTCTTAAATTTTTGGTCTACATACTTCAACGAAATCTAAAGTTAAATCATTATTGTTATGCCCAAATCCGCGATCATGGCTGGCTCCTACAATTATCTCTACTCTCTTCCTAAATAAGAGCCCACAGTTTGTGTTACACATTGCTTTGGTTCCGTATTATAATCCACTTTGTTTTCATACCCTAGAATAAGTTATTGCTATTCTTATTTGATAACGTCTGCTCACTTGGATTCACCCACCTGCTCACCCTTCTCTGCCTCCTGTTCTTTCTTCCATCTTTCTTCATCCTGAGCCGCACTCCCTGCATTCATAGGTGGCTGTACAGGTTTGTCAGTCTATTACTAAACTTTTTGTTTCCTTTGTTTTTGTTTTTTGCTTGCTAAATACATTTTTATTTGTTATGACCATTGGCTAATTAAACTGGATTAAAAAAAACCCTCTGGGTTTGTAGGTTTGTGTGTGTGTGTGTGTATGTGTGTGTATGTGTTTTCCCCTCTCAGTAGTTCGTTTTACTGTGTTTTGTTTAGTTCTGAAGTTGCAGTGGTGAGGCCTGCTTCTAAACTCTTAGAGCTAATCTTTTGTCTGCTGCTCTGTCTCTTTGTTCTGGTCTTAGCTTACTATAATGTGATCCTCACTTGATTTACTTTTATATGTCCTGCTCGTTGTTTGTACTTGAATGTAAGATTTAATGTCCTTCGAAATACTTAAGAAAGTGCCTTGCATTTATACCTACATTTTTTTTTTGAAAGCAGGGTTTCTCTGTATAGCCCTGACTGTCCTAAAACTCACTCTATAGACCAGGCTGGCTTGGTGAACTCAGAGACCACACGCCTCTGCCTGCCAAGTGCTGGAAGTAAAGGCATTTTGCTGCCACCATCACCCAGCTATATCTACATTTTTACATTTTTTTTTTTTTAAATCCTCTTGGAGTTCTCCTTTGAGAAATCCTTAGCATCATACACTGGTCCTTTTGTTGTCCTTTGTGTTCTTAGACATTCCTTTTCTAATTCTTGTCCTGTACTTTGGTTAATTTTGGGGGGTGGTAGTTCTCAAAACAAGGTTTCTCTGTGTAGCCCTGGCTGTCCTGGAATTCACTATGTAGACCAGGCTGGACTCAAATTTAGAGATCTGCCTGCCTCTGTATGCCACCACCACCCAGATGATTGATTAACTTCTTATCTCTGCCTTCCGATAACACAGATTGTTCCTTTACCTACTTTTAATTTACAGCTTTGTATTTCATTGAACTACAGTTTAGGTTCCTTGCAGTAATAAAGTGGTGTTACTTCTTGCCTTCAGTTGTATAAAACAAACAAAAATAAGCAAGTCACCTTAGTTGTGCTTTTCTTGTTTTCCTCTTTGGGGAAGTAAATGGGGTTAGCTAGCTGCTTTCTTTTATATTCTCTTCCTGCTCAAGAATTCCAAATTCCATGAAGCCTTATCACTCTGGCATCATGCTGTTGAGCAAACAAGCACTATGAACATGGGGGCCGGCAGGAAGCTAGAGCCCAGCATGGCTTTGAGCTCCACTCCCAGAGGAAGAACAGCTCCTGAGTCATGTGGGGAAACCTTACTGCATTGTACCTCTGGGGGCTCACAGCTGTGGCAGGAATCTGTTTCTATAGCAACAGAAGGCTTAACTCTTCCTCCGCTCTCAGACCATGCAGAGAAGTGACATGCTAAACTCCGAGAGCGTCCTGTGCTCTAGGCAGGCTGGACTCCTCTCTTCTAACTGCTGTCCAGCATGGTAGCCACTAGCTGTGGGTGGTTATTTAAATTACTACTAATTAAATTTAAAATTCTCTTTCATGATTTTTAGTTTGTTTTTATTTTTGAGACAGTATCTTAAGAAAGTGCTTTATTAAGCCGGAAGGTGGTGGCACATGCCTTTAATCCCAGCACTCTGGAGGCAGAGGTAGGTGGACCTCTGTGAGTTTGAGGCCAACGTGGTCTTGAAAGAAAGAAAGAAAGAAAGAAAGAAAGAAAGAAAGAAAGAAAGAAAGAGAAAGAAGAAAAAGTGTTTTATTAGCCCAGACTGTACTGGACTATACCACATCAGAAGTCTAGCTTGGCCTTGATCACAAGGCAGTCCCCCTGCCATACCCTCCAATGCTGGGATTATTGTACACCACTGTGACAGTTTAAAATCCCATTGCTGAGTCACATCAGCCACATTTCCAGGATGTTTAGCACCCACAGCTGGCTAGGGAGTATCACAGTTGGGTGGCACACACAAAGAACAGTTCCATGATTGTAGAAAGTTCTGTAGATGGTACTGTAATAAACTCTGCCACAGCATTCTCACAGCCAACTTGTTTGTTAAATGTGTGATTTCCCTGGTCGTCCTGGTGCGCAGAGTCTGGAAGGCTCTCTTTGAGTTACTGGCTTTCTGCACCATCTGTATTTTAAGACAGTTCAGAGAGGGAGGATATTGGGTTCTAAGAAAGGCTTGTGGGTCATTGGTGATCCCAAGCCTGCTTCTTGTAGTTTGGTATGATGTAAAGAGGAAAAACCAGATAAATACAAAGGTCACGTTGAGTAAGCTTTGGGGAGAGTGAAGACTAACTTCTGTATTGATTTATTGGTTTTATGCAACTGTGATTAAGCTGAGATGGAGAGGGCATAACTCATTTTAGTGAAAAGTTTATATATATTTGTTCTATTCATATATATGTGTGTGTGTGTGTGTGTATGTATGGAACAAATTATTGTAATGCTGCTAAAATACACTTTTTTTTGAGACAGAGTGTCTTTGTAGCCTAACTGGCATAGACTGCACTGTGTAAACTGAGCTGGCCTTGAATTCATAGAAATATGGCTGCTTAAAGGTGTGAACTACCACACCTTGCCTAAAAATTACAGGGGGCTGGAGGAATGGCTTAGAGGTTAAGAGCCTTGCACCAGAGTCACTTCCCAGCACCACAACTACCCGACACTCCAGCTCCAGGGAATCCAGTACCCTCTTCTCTCTTTGCCAAGCGCTGCAGTCGTGTACGTAGTACCCTCCCACACGCGTATCTTGGGAGATGGCTCAGTGTATACGGTACTTGCTGCATGTCATAGTTAGCTTTAGTTGTCAACTTTACACACTTGGGAAGTGGGAACCTCAGTTGTTGAATTGCTTCTATAAGCTTAATCTGTGGACCTGCCTATGGGCTTTTTCTTAATTACAGGCACAGAAGGGCCCAGCATATAATGGGCAGAGCCATCCCTAGGTATGTGGTCCTGGATTATATAAGAAAAGCTGAGCAAGCCAAAGAGCGAAAGCCAGTGATAAGATCTTACTGAAATTTGACTCAGGTTGGAAGTTCCTTATAATGAAGTCATCTTTCTCTTCATCCTTTGGAGTTCTCCTTTGAGTTGCTATAGAATGGTTTAAAGGAAGACAGAATACTGGTGCATAAGTGTGTGCAAGTGTGTGTGTGCACATGCGCACACACCACACACACACACACTAAATTTCATTCCCCATTCACGTATAGCAGCATTCTATTGGCTGAAGTTCAGGTAGACCAAGGTTAAGAATAGTGTGGGTTACACTAGCTCTAGGCCAGACAGTGAACAAAGTGAAGAGCCATCCTCTTTTTTTGCTCATGACAGACAATGCCAAAGTTTACTTCACTCTGTTATGGAGCTCTAATGGAGGGAGACTCAGAATCCTTCCTGACACAGTGTTCCAGGTGCTTGCCATCCATACCAACCCATGGCATTGCCATGTCCTTTGTTGCTATCCTTTGCTAGGATTTGATTCTTGGGGTTTGTGTTCAGAGATTGTGGGTGCTGGTAAAGTAAGCCAGATACATTAGATAAGAGGTTTTTGTTGTTTTGTTTTGTTTCTCTAGACAGGGTTTCTCTGTGTAGCTCTGGTTGTCCTGGAACTTGCTTTGTAGACCAGGCTGGCCTCGAATTCAGAGAGCTACCTACCTGCCTCTGCCTCTGCAGTGCTGGGCTTCACGGTGTATGCCACCACGCCTGGCTAGCTAAGAGTTTTAAGAATGAACCATCAGGGGGCTGGAGAGATGGCTCAGAGGTTAAGAGCATTGCTTGCTCTTCCAAAGGTCCTGAGTTCAATTCCCAGCAACTTCATGGTGACTCACAACCATCTGTAAAGAGGTCTGGTGCCCTCTTCTGGCCTGCAGACATGCACACAGACAGAATATTGTATACATAATAAATAAATAAATAAATAAATAAATAAATAAATAAATAAATAAATTTTTAAGGAGAATGAACCATCATGGCCCAAGGCACAGGACAGATACCTAAGAAGAGCATGATCTGTGATGTGCTTAGTCCATTCTGAAGGTTTTGTGGGCTTGGCAAAGGTGGTTTGGGGTTAACTTTTCTGGCAAAAAATAATCTGGACAAAAAAACAGTTTGTGAGCTGAAAGGGAGGAATCCAGAAAGAATTCAGAGGCAGCATTTGTAAAGAGAAGTCATAAAAGAAAAACAAAATATCCTTCAGTTGATGAACTAATTAGTGCTCTGTGGAAACAAAAGTTAATCGAACTTGCTGGATTCTAAATGAGGGATTTTTTATTTCTTGGATAAATCTGGACCCAAAAGTTCCTCCATTTTTTTAATCACAAAAATCACTAGAATTTTCATTATAAAGTTTTCAAACATTAGTATAGAAAGTTTAAGCCTTCATTCCAAATCCCTTCTGTGTTCTCCAGATGTTTGCCTCTGCAAGTGGATGTTGTGTATAAAACACTTGATGCTTAGCTTTACCATGTCTGGATTCGTTTACTTCAGTGTTCTTTTCATCGTCCCGTGTAATTCCATGCTTTTGTGAATTGTATTTTTTATTATTGTTTCTGTTATAGTTTATAGAAAATTTTCATCTCTGTAAGTTAAAGTTATACTATTCATAGGGAATCTCTCTCTGACTGTCCAGCCATCGTGCCTGTTTGGGTAGAGTCATAATACAGTGACTGTCTTTGCTGGAGAGATTATATCTACTGTCTCCATAAGTTGTCCGAAGAACCGACAGGGGAAGATCACATAGCACACCCTCCAAGCTTAGCTTGTTCTTAGGGCACATTGAGTTATAAACTAGAAACTATTCAGAGCTGGGGCTGGAGAGATGGCACAGTGGTTACTGCTCTTTCAAAAGACCTGAGTTCAGTGTCCAGTACCCACAAAGTCATCTTACAGCCTCCTGCTCTTCCAGCCGAGGGGGCTCTGAAACCTCTGACTTTGGAGTGCACATGCACTCAGCTGCTCATACCTCCTACTTCTCCACACTCATACACATAAGTAAGAATAAAATAAATATTGTAACTTTTTTTTTTTTTTTTTAGTTTTTTTGAAACAGGGAGGGTTTCCCTGTAGTTTCTAGAGCCTGTCCTGGAACTAGCTCTTGTAGACCAGGCTGGCCTCAAACTCAGAGATCCGCCTGCCTCTGCCTCCAGAGTGCTGGGATTAAAGGTGTGCGCCACCACTGCCCGGCTAAATATTGTAATTTTTTTGAGATAGCATTTGTGTAGTTCTGGCTGTCCTGGAACTCACGATGTAGACCAGGCTGGCCTCGAACTCACAGAGATCTAGCTGCCTCTGTCTACTGAGTGCTGGGATTAAAGGCCTGAGTTGCCACCACCACCAGGTTTAAAACTTTTTTTTTTAAGTCTAGAGCTGGGCACCAACTGCAGGGAATATGTGGTAAATAAATAGTGTCAGCTGTGGACTCAAAGAGCCTTTACCTCCCTGCACTCAGTTCTGGGCTTGACTTGCAATTGCTTCTTTCCATTTCTCTATCTAGTGGGATGATTACTTCTGCTAGTGACTAGATTAGAGCATAAAGGTTTTTTTGTTTGTTTATTTGTTTTTTAAGTCTTGGATTCACAGTCTGACCAACTCTAAAAGAAAACATTTTGCACTGGGATGTGTTTCAGGTTAGGCTGTGGAAGAGTGAGCTTCGCTGGGGACTTTTGCTTCCTTGGGGTGCTACACCCTGAAACTGTCAATTGAGCAGCATTCTCATAGGGCTTGCAGTCATCTGCTGGGGCCAGGGCTGTGACTGAAACTGGTATTGGAGCACACAGGGGTCTGAAGTGAGGTAGATCCGCAGCCCCAGAGGCTGTTGGTTATCAGGCTGGCTGGTGTCCTGAGGAGTCCCTGTCTCCTAGTCACCTGTGGTGTGAAATGCTGATAACTCGGCATTTTATTTGAATTATAAAAGACCTCTGTTCTGTGTCGAGGTGGACATGGGAATTATTCCTAAGTGAAAAAAAGCTCCCTTTCTAAGTGTTAGGTTTTCATTCGGTGCTAGGGATTGACCCAGGGCCTTATATCAGGCAAATGTTCTGTCAGAGTCTCTTTACGTATAGCCTAAACTGGCTTCAACTGCCCACCCTCCCACCTCAGCCTACCAAGTACTGGAGTTATAGATATCTATTATTTAGTAATACATTGGGTTTATTTTTGTTGTTGTTTTTAATGTTTTTTTTTTTTTAAATGAGAAGGGACTGAAGAGATGGCTCAGTGGTTAAGAGTATTGGCTGGGGGCTGGAGACATGGCTCAGCGGTTAAGAACATTGTCTGCTCTTCCAAAGGTCTTGAGTTCAATTCCCAGCAACCACATGGTGGCTCACAACCATCTGTAATGAGATCTGGTGCCCTCTTCTGGCCTGCAGGCATACACACAGACAGAATGTTGTATACATAATAAATATTTTTTTAAAAAAAAAGAGTATTGGCTGTTCTTCCAGAGGACCCGGGTTCAATTCCCAGCACCCACATGGCAACTCACAACTGTCTGTAACTTCTGTTCCAGGGGATCTGATGCCCTTATACAGGCGTACCTGAAGGCAAAACACCAATGTACATAAAATAAAAATAAATAAAATTAAAAAAATAAAAATATAAAAATGAGAGCATGTATACATACATATCACAAGTATGCAGAGGGAGATGTTTCTTTTTTTTTTTCTTTTTTTTTTTTTTTTTTGGTTTTTCGAGACAGGGTTTCTCTGCAGCTTTAGAGCCTGTCCTGGAGCTAGCTCTTGTAGACCAGGCTGGTCTCGAACTCACAGAGATCCGCCTGCCTCTGCCTCCCGAGTGCTGGGATTAAAGGCGTGCGCCACCACCGCCCGGCTTGGGAGATGTTTCTTATATGTTACTGAGGCCAATCGTAGGACAAGAGTTAAGGTATTACACCCTAGAACCTGGAAATAGGGCTCAGAATGAAGCTGAACCCATTGCCCAACAGCAGGGCTATTGTTTACTGAGTTCCAGTAGATGACATGTGTCATTTCCTCCCTGTCCCAGAGTAAGTAGGGAAATGAGCAAATTAGGAGAAGTACTTGGGAAAATTCTGTAATGATTTGAGCTTGAGCCAGGTTTAACACTTGAATACTTGAACTTTTCCTACTGTCACTTTTGCTTTTCTAACAGTCTGGGTTTTGTTAAGTAATGCATCTTTTAAAAGTAGTCAAATAGTAGCACGTGATAGCAAACGTTTATTTAATTAATGCTTACAAAGAGCCTGCCGCTGTTTAAATGTGTTCAGTGTGTTCACTCTGTCTTTGCCCTGCAACATGTTTGGCAGATGCAGAGACTAAGCTCCAGCACTTAGGAACTTGCCTAAATGTCACATAGCAGGAAAGTGGTGTGGCACTAATGAGTGGCATCTCATACTGTTACTAGGTGGCCATTCAGAAATACAGTTATTGGGATCCTTTTTAGCCCTAATGGTCTTTCCTTCTTTTTATAAACCTTTGTAGTTCTGTAAAATGGTGGAGAAATAAAAGACATTTTCTTACTTGTATCTGCTATAAGGGTTGCATTCTTTTTTCCTTGTTATGACCAGTCTCCTTAACCACCTTTGACTCTGGCGCGACCTACAGCCCATTGACCCTGCCTTCTTCACCCTCTCCTACCTGTCTTTTCCCCTTTATAGCTTAAACTCCTCAGTCAATGATAGTAAGTCACTCTCAGTGCCCTTCCCCCTTTTCTGCCTTGTTTCAACTTGGCTAAGCCACAACCTTGGTTAAATCAAGTCTGCCTGCTGTGTGGTGTGGGTGTAGTCCTGGGAGGGAAGAAATGCAGAACACCTCCCCTTCCCCACTTTCTGTTCCTGATCACCTGGAAATTCTGGCTCATTTTTATAGTGCATTCATTTCAACTTCTTAGAGGTTTGTCCCTTACCTTCTCAAAACGAATTCCCTTCTTAGCTGGCTGTGATAGCACACACCTGCAGTCTCAACACCTGAGAGGCAGAGGCAGAATTGCCAGTTCTGGGCCAATCTGGGATGTGTAATGAGATCCTTTGTCAGTCCCCCCTCACCCATCTTAGCCTTTGGTGAAGACCTTACTTTCTTTTCATTGAGAAAACAGTTAACTTCCCTATCTATCCATCACCCTCCTATAGACATCTCTGCTATTCTTGTCTCTCCCTTAACAGTAAGGCTGACCCCTCTCCTTTAAATTAGACTTTAGCTATTTTCCATAAGTAAGTATGAAATCCTCAGCATTGATCTCCAGGCTTTCTCTGCTCTCTCCTAAACGTGACTTCTCTGGCACATTTCTATCAGCACTGGTACAAACTGCTGGCATTTCTCCCACTTGGAAATAGCAATGGCAGAGTATATTCTACTTTCTTTTCACTACTTCTGATGAAAGCAAAACTCCTTGAGACTTTGCACTCTGAGACTTAAGAGTATTTATTGCCTTTGTAGAGGACCATGGTTTCTAGTTTCTTGTTTTAGGACCCAGAGTATATGGTAGATTAGTGAATGCTCTGTACATGTTTGAAGAGAGAGCATTTTCTGCTATTGGAGGGTTGTTCTGTCATTGTTGGTTGGGTCAGTTTGGTTGTTGGGTTTGTCTGTTTCTTTGGTTGTTTTTGTTTGCTTGTTTGTTTTGTTTTTTGAAACAGGGTTTCTCCGTGTAGCCCTGGCTGTCCTGGAACTCACTCTGTAGACCAGGCTGGCCTCCAGCTCACAGATCTCCACTTGCCTCTGCCTCCCGAATGTTGGGATTAAAGGCTTGGGCCACCATCGCCCTTGGTTTTCAGTTCTTCCAGAACTATCCCTAATTCTTTTAGTTAGTTTTTATACCACTTCAATGTAAGAACAATATGAGTGTCGGCCGGGCGGTGGTGGCGCACGCCTTTAATCCCAGCACTCGGGAGGCAGAGGCAGGCGGATCTCTGAGTTCGAGGCCAGCCTGGTCTACAAGAGCTAGCTCCAGGACAGGCTCTAGAAACTACAGGGAAACCCTGTCTCGAAAAACCAAAAAAAAAAAAAAAGAACAATATGAGTCTCAAGATAATATTCTTCTTTTCATTTCCTCTAGTGACCTCTGTGATTGTGTTTTTACATGCACACACACACACACACACACACACACACACACACACACACACCATCTAACAGTACATTGGTTGGTGGTTATTATTTTTGCTAGCTGGTTAATTATCTTTTAAAGAAATGTGATTTTAAATGTTTTCATAAATACACACCCATCAGCCTTAAGCAGGCTCCAAAATATTCACCCCATCTCAATTATGCCTGAGAGGAAGGTAAATGAGTAGGCACTAAGAGTAAAACCCAGAGTTTGCAGTTCACAAAACAGACATGTGAAGTAAGTAGGTAGTGAAACTCCAGCCAGAGGAAAAAAACATCTGAAAGGCACAAATAACCTCATTTTTCTGGTTCTCTGTTCAAGCAGCTTCAAGAGTGAAGGAAATTTTAACCTAACAGACAGATGAAGGCTGGGCTATAATTAGTAAGAGGCTGCTATTATCAGTTTAATGCAGTGCAGGTCCCACTTATGTAAGAATGCAGAGGGATCATAGGGAAGCTCGGGCTTCTAAATTCAGAAGAACTCAGCTCCTTGCTGCTAGCACTCCTGAGAGTGAGAACCAGCTACCACCCTATTTCATGGAAGCCTTCCTCTTGCCCTGGTGGGAAATCCAAGGACCTGTTGCTTCCGGGTCACCGTTGACTAGCCAGTCAGGAAAGGGATCACTACAATTTGCTTAACTGCTATGGACTCCTGGCTCATCTTAGGTTCTCCTTTTAAGGACCCAACTCTTGCATCCAAGTTACCTGCCTCCCTGTCCTGAAAGCTTTGGACAGCCTACCAAAAATGTAGAATCAACTTAATTTCTTGAGTTACTGAAATCTTTAACATTTACAGAGGGTTGCTGGTACTTTAATGGTACTTGGGCAAGTAAGATTTGTGCAATAATGATATATACTTGTATATGACTGCATATGTTTAATGAATAAAGTCATATGTGATTCGGTTTCTTCAATGTGTTTGGAGAAAACCTTTGGACTGTGTAACACTTAGGGAGCACCAGCTGCATTGATGCAAGGTGCTCATCATGAACGCAGTCATGAACTTGACATTTTTGAGTGCCTGATCTGTGCCAGGCACAGGGACAGCATAGATTCTCTTTTCCTTTATAACAATCCCAAACATAGAAGGAAATTTCTCCCATCATATAATGGGAAATTACAGCATCAGAATTTCTACCCCGGCATCCACATTGTATTTTGCAACCTTTAGGATGGACAGCATTTAAATGTGATTGTTTGTTCTCTTTCCTGTTGCACAATTGACAGGAAATATTGCTATGCAGGGGAAGAGCAGTGGATGATATTGCTGAGATCTACAGCTTTGGAGTCTTTTATTTGTCCTGTTTCAGCAAACTCTTAAGAATGGGACCCCACTGATAGGTTAATGTATAAGATGTCAGTTTCACTGTTCTTCATATTTTAATCCCTAGTTTCCCTTTCCAACTCCTAAATTGCTCTTTTTTTTTTTTTTTCTCCCTTGACAAGGACTAACTTTGTAGCTCAGGCTGATCTGGAATTCATAATGCAGACAACCAAGCTGGCCTTGAATTCGAAGAGATCCATCTGCCTTTGCCTCCTGACTACTGGGATAATTTGCTTTTTAATGTATAAACTGAGAAGCCACAAAACCTTTTGCTTACAGATATGGAACAGTCTATGATAAGGAAATTAATTGGAATCGGCTCATGAACCCTTCTTCCTTTTTCCACTTGACAGTTTCTGTCTCCATGTCACTATGGTTTTGAGAGCTGATTCAAAACCCATTTTTAAAAATAAGTAATTTTTTATTTTATGTTCTGTTTGTGTGTATGACTGTGTAAGGGTGTTAGAAGCCTTGGAAATGGAGTTATAGACAGGTGTAAGCTGTCATATGGTGCTGAGAATTGAACCCCAGTCCTCTGGAAGAGAAACTAGTGACTGCTGAACCATTTCTCCAGCCCCTCAAAACCTATTTTTGTTGTCTATTGTTAGGCAATAAAATCTGTCTTAATACTTATGACTTGTTGAATTGGGGTGATAACTCAGTCAATAAAGTTCTTGCTTTATAAACTTGAGGACCTGAGTTCAATTCCTAGAACCCCTGGAAAAGTCTAGGCATGATGTGTGCTTGTAGTCATAGTCTTGGAGAGGTAGAGACAAGTGGATTCCTTGGTCAGTCAGTCAGATTGACTTGCTGGCCAATTAGTCAACCTAGCGGAATTGGCAAATAAATTCCTTGCCTCTGAGAGACCCTGTCTCAAAAAGAAAAAAAAATGTTGAACAGCACCTGAGTCAGGATACCCGAGGCCATCCGAGGCCTCTTCACACATGTGCACCTGTACCCACAGAAATACAAGCTTCACATATGTGTACACATACAGCTTAATGGCTTACATAGTAATTCTGTGACCCAAGAACTCAGGCAGGATTCATCTGGGTTGCTCTTTGTGTAGCAACAGCTGGGATAGTTGTATTCAGACAGCAGCTGGAGCTGAAATGTCTAGAATAACTGCTAGAGTCTCTGCAGCCTTGACAGGCATGACTAGGAGACAGGAACCCCTCTCTCCGTGTGGCTCTGTTTTTGTTTGACTGGCTTGGGTTTTATTAATGGCAATTAGACTCCAGGGGGAAAGCATTCTAAGTGACTACGGCAGAAGGTATAATTATTTTTTTAATTTTTAAAAATTATTTTAATTATTATGTACATGGGGGGTATGTGTACATGAATGTAAATGCACACAGAGGTCAGAGATCCCCCTGGAGCTGGGGTTGTGGGCAGTTGTGAGCCACCTGATGTGGGTGCTGGGAATTGAACTCAGTTCCTCAGGAAGGGCAGAATGTGCTCTTAACCACTGAGCCATCTCTCAAGTCCCAAGAAGTTATAATTCCTGTAGGGCCTGGCTTCAGGGGCTTTCTCTCTGTAGTCTGCCCATTGACAAGGAGATGTCGGGAGAGGGGAACCTATGAGATAGAAAAATGATCTATCCCTCTGTGAAGGGCTTGAACCTCTCTCCAGGTCAGTTAAGTCAGAATCCCTAAAGAAACAGGAACTTGTAGGAAAGTTGGCTGTATACACTTAGAAGCATACTCTACTGAGGTGGCAGTCAGGTTCTGCATGTGACAATGAAAGCCCTCACTCCTGTAAGTTATGCTGATAAAATAAATTGAATATAATTTTAAGTGCTTCTAACATTTTTTCCTAGGTCATAATCCCATTTTTAACGTCTATGAAAACTCCTCAACTAGGACTGGAGTAGTTCATTAGGAAAGTGCTTAGTAGCATGATGAAGGCCAAGGTCTGCTCCCCAGCACCAAACAGAGTAGCAAAGTACAGCCCCTTCGCTCTGCTCCAGGACACACTGGTTCCCCTGCTCTTAGTGATGGGCAGTTTTGAGAGTGATGCTTTATCAGGATTTTTGTGTCTGTTATTGCCTAAGTGGCTAACACATTGTCACCCCGGGCAGATGTGCTTTTATCTTTCCAGGGCTGTGAAAGGAAGCTCACATTGCACACTAGTGCTTCTTCCCTAGGTTTACTTTGCAGAACGTTTCATCGTATTCCTGAGTTGACTGCTCGTCTTTTCATGCTCCAGATATGTATGTCTTTAGACAGGCTGCCTTCCAAAACTGAGGGTTTTGTTTTGTTTTGTTTTGGGGATTGTGTTTGTTTGAACTAGCTCTGTAGACGCAGCCTGGCTTTGAACTCAGAGATTTGCCTGCCTCTGCCACCTGCCCCCTGCCTCCCTGGTGCTTTAGAATTAAAGGTGTGTACCACCACCTCCCGGCCAAAACTGAGTTTTTTAATCTCCCTTCTTCACCAGGCCTTTCTATGTCCAATTCGCTTAACTAATATTGAGAATTTAACCAGACAGGAGCCGTTTTAGGTTTTACTAAATGTGTAGGAATGATTAATTATGGCTCTTGTTGGTATGGGATTTTACAGTTTAGTAAAAGTTACCAAGTTAAAGTACACAAGTGTAAAAGGCAGCATGTGGGAGTTGGGTGGAAACCAGCTCTGAGAGCCTGACAGGCTTGCAGGAGCTTCCCTTTGCACTTACAAACAATAGATGTTGGCTCTCGGTATTGAACTCTGGATGTCTTGCAGTGCTGTAGCCATCACCTTCTTTCAGTATCTGTGACGCACTCTCCTAAGACTGTAGGCTAGAAATGCGGCAGTCTTCCTGCCTCAGCTTCTTGAATACTGTGATTACAGGCATGGATTTCGCCATGTCTAACTCCCTGGGCTGCTGCTTCTCCTTTTGGTTTTTCAAGACACGGTTTCTCTGTGTAGCCTTGGATGTCCCGGAACTCCCTCTGTAGACCAGGCTGGCCTCAAATTCAGAGATGCAGCTGCTTCTGCCTCCCAAGTGCTGCGCCACTACACCTGAGCTGATTGTTTGGACATGCCTTCCCTATGCAGCCATGACTGTCCTGGAGCTCATTATGTAGCCCAGGCTGGTACTCACTGTCCTGTTTCAAGAATCCTTTTCTCCAATATTACCTAAAACTTTGATCAGAAGATGGAGGTGGTAGAGTATCTAAAATAGTGATTATTTTAGCTGCTACCTCCTCCCATTCCATTCTGTAAAAAAAAAAAAAACAAAGAAGCTTCATTTCTAGCGAAATCTCATGGCAGGTGCCTTAGTTGGATTAATAGGGTGGTGCTTGTCTGGTGGCCTCAAGAACCTGGCTTCGGTACATGTTTTTTAAGCATTTGGTGTGAGTGTGTTTTAATTTTGCCCACACTCGTGCAATCCACAATTCCTGTGCCAATACCAGAATAACCCTGGCCAGGGATCAAGAAAAGCCTGGTACTGACCTAAAATTAAATGCTTAGCCTCTGTTTGCCCTTTGTGTTACGTTTTGTTGCTGTTAGGAAGTCCTGAGTCTTTTCACCACTCAGGACAAGGCTGGGAAGAAGACACTCGGGCCATTTCCCTAGGTGTAGTAGGGGCTGGGTAAGCAGGAAGAAGACACTCGGGTCATTACCCTAGGTGTAGTAGGGGCTGAGTAAGCAGGAAGAAGACACTCGGGCCATTACCCTAGGTGTAGTAGGGGCTGGATAAGCAGGAAGAAGACGCTCGGGCCATTACCCTAGGTGTAGTAGGGGCTGGGTAAGCAGGAAGGTCCTTGTTAATAAGCACAGATGGAGCCAGTGCAAACTTTCTGGGTTTAAGATAGTTTTAACCCAGCAATAGGATGCTATGACATTATCAGCCACTGGCTTGACTATGAGTGTGAACTATACTGAACCAGGCCTGTGCCTGCCTGTGTTGCTCCTCCAGCTCAGCTCAACTGCTCTCCAATGAGCTCACCAAGTAGCCACCAATGAAGATTTGTTATGTTTACCCATGACACCTTTCAGATTACAGGAAATCATTCAAAACCCAAGAAAGAGGCTCTTTGCTAAGATTAGCTCATGTCCTGAACACAGAATAAATTGTTTTTAATCTCCCTTTATGTACATCTGCTGCTGGTATCGTAGAATGGTGGTGGTGAGCTTTGTGTCCCCTGAAGAAGCCTTTGCGAGTAGGTAGTGGGCAGCAGAGTGGAACATATTTAAGGATAACCCTTTTAGAGTTAGTATTTAGGATTATGTAATGTTCAAGTCACTTTTTAAAAATGTAGCATTTCAGGCGGTTGAGATGGCTCACTGGATAAAGGTGCTTGCCACCAATCTGATAGCCTGAGTTTTAACTATAACACACACACACGTACATACACACACTTATAACCAAGATGAAATGTCTATATATATTTTTATGGGACTTTATACTGTATTGGATTTTATTTTGTTTTGTTTTGTTTGAGACAGGATCTGACTCTGAAACCAGGCTAGCCTGGAACTCAATATATAGTTTATGATTACTTCAAACACATGGCAGTCCTTCTGCTCAGCTTTTCACATCTGAGATTATAGATGTGAGCTAGTAGAACCAGCTTGGATTTCTCTATATTTATGCCATTTTTGTGAGTCCGCATAGTTTTGTTGTGTTAATATGAATAGGTATAGGGCTGTAGGTTCAATCCCTAGTACTAAAAAAAGAAAAAAGGAAAAAAAGTTAGCTTCTTGAGATTTCCTTTTAAAATTCAGTACTGTGTTGTGTTTTTGAGATGTTCCATGCATATCCATCATGAAACTCTTATTACTTTGTATGCACAGGGGGCAGTTAATTTGAACACATTTTAGCTGTTAGAGTCATAGTGAACACTTTTGTACCTATTTGATTCTAACCATTAGCATGGATGGTGCTATGGGTTTTGCATGTGCAGGTCTCTTGTCTTCCCCAGTGCAGATAGATGACCCTATTATAGTTGGGTCCTTTATGCCATCTCTCTCATGCTTAGGACTGCTGTAAGGAAGTGCCATAGGTGAGTGCTTTGTTCTAGGTGCTTACAGTCTGTCATCAAGGTGTCAACATGATGTTGTCTTTGGAGGCTTCTGTCCTTGGCTGGCAGACTTCCTTCTCCATGTGTTTCCACATGGTCTTCCATTTGTGTCTGTGTTCTAATCTCTTATAAGAACATCAGTCTTAGTCTATTAGGGTTCACTCTAAAATCTCCATTTTAATATGCTGATTTGACTTCAATACACTATTGAATTAAAACAAGTAAAGTGGACCCCCTTGCTTTGCTCCTTTACAAGGAAAATGCTCTTGGAGCCTTGCCACTTGGGGTGACGGTTACAGTGAGCCTATGGACATTGTTCATTAGGTCAGAGAAGGTTCATTGTGTCTCCTCAAGAATGGAGAGCATAAGCCCTGCCTCAAGTTAGAGATCAGAAAACTTGGATGCCTTCCTCACAGGTTCAGAAAGATAACATGGACTGTCTCCAAGGCTGATCTGGAAGACAGGAGCTTCAGACAGAGCCCATGTCAGCATAAAAAGGCATGGTGTTTGGCAGGCCAGTCACAGGCACGAGAGCCCTTATTAGTCCCGTGTATGCTGCCCCTCTGTGTTCCTGTCAGCAACCCAGCATCTTTCAGCTGCCTTCTTTCTGCCCGGTCACTAGTGGTTTTCTTTGGTCTAGTCATTGTCTCCTCCTTGGTGTACTCTGGGCCACTTCCTCGGCTTTGTGACGGAAGCTCTGATTTCCCTGTTGTTACTGCCTAGCATATACATTTTCCTAACTCGACTGCCATGCAGTTTCTGTATAAACCGCCCACTGAAGGTGCACCCTAGCAGATGGTAGCATGCTCACAGGGTTGTGCCACCATCTCCTCAGTCAGCTTTAGGGCATGGCCATTATCTCCCAGTGAAAATTTCCCATGCCTTTAAAAAAATACTTAGTTTTAAAAATTATATTTATGTGCATGTGAGCACACTTGCCACGGTACAGTGTGGAGGTCAAGGGCAGCTTGCAGGCATCAGTTCTCTCTTTCCCCATGTTGGTCCCAGAAATCGAACTCAAACCGTCAGTGCCTTTATCTGTTGAGCCATCCAGTCAGCCTAGCCCCATTCCATTTTAAAAATTTTGTTGGGGAAGGGGTTGTTTGTTTGAGACAAGATCTTGTCCTTGTCCCAGAGTGACCTGAAACTTGTCGTGTAACCCCTGCTGACCTTGAACTTGTTGTAGCCCTGCTACCTCAGCGCCCACATCCTAAGAGTTCTTGTGTCCCTGTGTGTTCATCACTCATGCCCATTCTCCTCTTACTCTGTAGTCCAGTGCAGTTTTCCTTCTGTCTGTATATGTTTATATTTTTTCTTCTAGAATTTACTTTTAAATTTTTCCTGGGTTCTCCTTTAAATGTATCCTATAAATTTGTTTTTGTTGTTTTGAGACTGGTCCTGTGTAGCCCAGGCTAGCCTCAAACTTAGCATGTAAATAAGTATAATTTTAATTCTTGATTCTTCTCCCTTCACCCTTCTCAAGTACCTGCGACTACAGGCTTAGCTTCCCACAGACTGTTTAATCATAAATTTTTTATGAGGAGGTGAGGGTGGGGGCAAGGTAACACAGTGTAGCCCAGGCTGGACTGGAACCTACTTACGTAGACTAGACTGGTCTCAAACTCAAAATAATCTTCCTGCCTCATCTTCTCCAGTGCTGGAATTATAGGTATGATGCCTGACTTGAGGAATAATTCTATCCTGTTTGTATTGTTTCTTTCTAAGAATTACTTTGATATTAACATAAGAAGTCTTATGCTAATTTAGTATTTAGGATTCATAGTTATAGAATATATAGTGAAATTATTCTTAGATCTTTTGATGAAGTTGGCAATTACATTTTCTTGGATGATCCAATACAAATGCATACTATTTGCTGTTTTAGGAATTATGGAATCCAGATTGCATGAATTAAACTAATTCTCAGATGAACTACATGGGGCTTCCATATATAAGTTTCTTGGATGAAAACCACACTAAATCATTGATCCAGATATAGTGGTATGTACATTAATCTCAGCCCAGTTCAAGGAAGATGAGCCTTGTCTACATAGTGAAGTTGAAGCCAGCCTGTGCTAAATGAACCTGTCTCAAATGACAACAATAAACATAAAGCAAAGCAAAAATGGGCAAAAATGTTCAATCAAGGATCATGTTTTATATGTAATTGTCATGGATCCTTAGTTCTATTTATTCTAAAACATTCCTCTCTTCATGGGATTGACATTTTTGAAGATCAAAGACCAGAAATGTTCTATATTTTGCGTTTGTCAGATTGTTTCTTTTAGATTTAGATTTAGGTTAAATTTTCTTGGCAGAAAAAGAACTCTGCAGATGAGGGGTGTTCTTCTGTATCAGATTATTTTGTTCCATGAGTTAATTAAAGTAGTGTCTGGTAGGCAGAGGTGATCTGTGGTTTGGTAACTCTGAAATGGTATGACTGTCTCGTTTCCAAGTAGTCTTGGTCCCAAGGGTTTTAGGATCATTAATAATCATCTCTACTCCTGAACTACATTCCCAACTCTCTTCTCTTCAAGAGTATTTCTTTTATTTATTATTGCTAACTTTTTTTTTTCTTTTGAGACAGAGTCTCACTATGCAGCCCAGGCTGGCCTGGAACTCTCTTAAGTAGACCAGACTGTCTGTCCTCAGACTCACAGAGTTCTACCTGCTTCTGCCTCCTCAGTGCCAAACCTGGCTTTCATTGGCATTTTCGTCTCTAGGATTTTGAGTGTCTTTTCTGTCATCAACCTTAAGTGTACTTACTTGATCTGTCAGATTGTACTGTTTCCTGTCCCTTGCCCTTGTTGGATTGCTTTGTAACTTTTGACTGTGAGTTCATCTCAGGCAGAGACTAGATCCTGGCTAGTGGCTGCAGATTGTAGGGAAGCCTTTTTGCATCTGTGTGTTGCACAGGCAGAAATGTCCTTTTCTTTTTCTGCCCATTTTGGTTGTCTCTTGGTTTCTAGCAGCTGGGGCTCTCCAATTCTTTCTTTGTTCTCCATCAGTATAAGATATTTGAATCCTTAGGGTTTTCTGGTTATCTAGGTGTTTGCTTGTATTACTGTAACTGGAAGATCCCAGGATTTTTATTTTCAGAATTGAGACTGGATACTTCAAAGAGTTTTTATTTTTTTCTTTTTTCTTTTTTTTTTTTTGGTTTTTCGAGACAGGGTTTCTCTGCAGCTTTTTTAGAGCCTGTCCTGGAACTAGCTCTTGTAGACCAGGCTGGCCTCGAACTCACAGAGATCCGCCTGCCTCTGCCTCCCGAGTGCTGGGATTAAAGGCGTGCGCCACCACCGCCCGGCTTCAAAGGGTTTTCAAAACTTTAATTTATTCCCTTCTATGATCTTTCAGAAGTAACTGTAGTTGGTATCTTTCTCATCATTTAGAAAGTTCTAGGATCTTGACTCTCAAATTATTATTAACCCCAATTACAGAGGTCTGACTGGAGACTGTAGAAGGGACGGGATGGTGGCGTGTAGTAAGGAGAGTGAAATTGTACGTCATAGCTCAGAGTATCTCTCCCTGCTTAATCTTTAGTTCTTAAGGGCATCAGCATATCAGCATTTTAAATGTGAGATGCAGCCGGGCGGTGGTGGTGCACGCCTTTAATCCCAGAACTCGGGAGGCAGAGGCAGGCAGATCTCTGAGTTCGAGGCCAGCCTGGTCTACAAGAGCTAGTTCCAGGACAGACTCTAGAAACTACAGGGAAACCCTGTCTCAAAAAAAAAAAAAAAAAAAAAAAAAACAAAAAAAAAAAAAGGTGAGATGCATGGATTTCTTTTTAGTGTGATTAAACCTGAGAAAATTATTAGGTTTTAAAATGAAAGGTCTCTTGTTTCACTCCTCTGAGGCTCTAGTGTCTAGAGTCTGTGATCTTTTAATACATGTATTATAGAAGCCAGTGTTTTACTCACAGCCACAGTGGAAAGAGTTGTGTGTTGAGCATGCTCCCTTGTCTAAGTTTACTAGCAAGTAATACCCAAGATTGACATGTTATTCTGCTTTCTGTTACTTTAACAAAATAACTGGAATAATACACTTAAAAAGAAGTTTGCTTTTGGCTTAAGTTTTATTTTAGTTCATGGTTATTTTGCCCCCATATGGAAGGTAATGGGCCTGGTAGCACAGTGACTCATGGAAGAAGTGTGTAGTACAGAAAGCTGCTCCTTTCATGGAAGCCGGAAAAAAGTGGGGGGGAGGTAAGAGGATAGACTAGGTAACCAATGAGCTGGTATTCTTTCCTTTAAAAACATATATTATTATTATATATGTGTGTGGTGTGGGGAGGGGAGCACTTGCTCCACTGCATTTGAGGGTCAGAGGACACCTTTCATAGTTGATATCTCCTTCTACCTTTATGTTTGGTCCTGGGATTAAACCTAGGTCTTCAGATTTGCACAGCAAGTACTGTTACCCACCGGGGCATTTCTCTGGCCCCCAAAATCCCTTTCAAGGGTATGCCCTCATAGTTGGAAAATTTGTAACCAGACCCTGCCTCTTAAAGGTTCTACAACCTTCTCATTAGTCCCAATTTTACTAGCAAGTTTACTTGGCTGGGATTTTTTTTTTTTTTTTTTAACAGCACAAGGACTTTTAAAGGATGTTTATCCAAGCCATGGCAACTGGATACAATAGATGTGAAATATTCAGTTAAAAAAAAAAAAAAACAGCCATGTGGTAGTGTTACACAACTTTAATCCCGGCATTTTGGAGGCAGAGGCAGGCGAATCTTTGTGAGGTTGAGGCCAGCCTGATCTACAGAGCAAGTTCTAAAACAGCTAGGGCTGTTACACAGAGAAACCCTGTCTCGAAAAAACAAAAAAAAAACAAAACAAAACAACAACAAACTGGGGGTAGTGATGATTACCTATATCATCCTGGCACTTGGGAGGCTGAGACTAGAGGATTGTCTTGATTTGAGGCCAGCACAGGCTACATAGTGAATTCCAGGCCAGCCTGGCTAGGAAACGAGACCCCATCTCAAAACAAATGAAAATGTATCTTTGCTTTACAGTTCAAATTGAAGCCGCCTCAATATAATAGAAAAGGCCTGTATTTTTATTTTGGCTCCTTCACACCATCATGAGTTTGACTTGTCGGTGTTGCCAGTTTTACTATCTGAAAGAAGGAAGAGATAATATTTATTCACAAATGACTCAAAAGTAGCAGTGGACATTTCTGGCAATTAACTCCTTTGGTTTTAGAAATTGGATAGATAAACTTTTGTGCTTGAGATCTGTTTATGGGCTTTGGACTTCTCTGCAGTAACTGATTAGGTGGAAGGGTGTGTGTTCATTCACAGCCACCTGCCTCTACTTTTCAAATGCTGGCCTTAAAGGTGTGTGCCACCATGCCTGTCTACATTGGTACTTCTTCACCACCACCACCACCGGTGTTTCACAGTTATTTAAGGAACATTTGTTTAATTCTTACTTTGAAATTATTATAGATGTATCCAAAGTTGTAAAAAACAGTAGGTGAGTTCTTGACTGTTTCCCATAAGGATTTATTTCATAAAACTATGGTTTCTCAAAATGAGATGGACCTTGGAGCCACTGGTACAATTTACAGGTTTAGGTTTGTGGGTTTTTGTTTTTTTGTTTGTTTGTTTGTTTTTCGATACAGGGTTTCTCTGTAGCTTTGGAGCCGGTTTTGGTTTTTTTGTTTTTTTTGTTTTTTTGTTTTTTTTTTTTTTTTTTTTTGAGACAGGGTTTCCCTGTAGTTTCTAGAGCCTGTCCTGGAGCTAGCTCTTGTAGACCAGGCTGGCCTCGAACTCAGAGATCCGCCTGCCTCTGCCTCCCGAGTGCTGGGATTAAAGGCGTGCGCCACCACCGCCCGGCCTGGAGCCGGTTTTGGAACTAGCTCTTGCAGACCAGACTGGTCTCGAACTCACAGAGATTTACCTGCCTCTGCCTCCCAAGTGCTGGGATTAAAGGCATATGCCACCACTGCCCACCCCCAGCCCAATTTACAGGTTTTATTAGAATTTCCCAGTGTAATGGTCTGTCCTGCCCCTTTAAGAGACAAACCCTGTCCACTCCCTTGGGAGGCAGGCAGATCTTCCTTCCTGTTTGCAGCCTGAGGCTTTTCTCTGGAGGAGGTAGCTGTTGCTATATCTCCTCTCCCCCATCTTTACCTCCCTCCTTTGTTCCCTCCCTCCCCCCCTTTCCCCTTCTCCCTTTCTCCCCTTTTTCTTCCATAACCCACTAAATAAATACCCGTCTTGGTCTCTCACCTGCTGGCCCTCATGGCCCACTCACCACTCGGAGACTTCCTGCCTAGGACCCAGCTGCCTTCATGGCAACAACAACAAAAACCCACTAATACAGAGTTCCAGGCATTGTGAGTGCACACCTGTAATCAATCACATGGGAAGTAGAGGCTAGAGGATCATGATTTCTAGGTCAGCCTGGGCTACATGGTACATGGTAAGATTTTTTTTTTCTTTTCTTTTCTTTTTTCTTTTTTTTTTTTTTTTTTTTTTTTTTTTTTGTGAGATGGGGTTTCTCTGTGTAGCCCTGGCTTCCTGGAACGCCCTCTGTAGACCAGGATGACCTCAAACTCATAGATATGCCTGCCTCTGCCTTCCAAGTGCTGGTATTAAATGCCTGTGCCACTACTGCTCAGTAGTATCTTAAAACAAAACAAACACTCAAGGGTTAGAGTGCAAACACTCAGTGCTTGCTACAGTGCTTGACCAACAGACAGAAGCCCTTCCTTCAACTCCAGCACCAAAAAAAAAAAAAAAACCAAAAACCTGTCTTGCAAGTCTCAGCCATATTACTACACAGCTACCCACCCACCCCATGCCTTATTATGCTTGTTAATTGCACATTTATTTGTCCTATTCTTCTGTCCAGCCATCAACCTATTTTGATTCATTTCGAAATAAACTGTATACTTCTTTCTGCGTGTTTTGATGCAGTATTCAGTGTTGACTTTGGTGCTTTTCTCTGTGTAATGTTTATGTATAATACACACACTAAGTATATGTTCACTGAGTTTTGCTATCAGCCCAACCTGAATCCCTCTCCAGAGAATTTCACATTCCCCACCCATCTTATAGACCACAGGGAACCCTAGCATGCGTTGTCTGTCCAGGGTATCTGGTTTTGATGTCTGTCCTGTCAGGAATGCTTGCTGCTTGTTTCCCAGACGCGAGGGCTGACCTTGTTCCTGCAGAGCAGCTTCCACCCTGTAGCAGACAGGCCTGCAGGAGAGTAGAAGTGAGAAGCAGCAGCTTAGCGCCCTCCTCCCCGCTGTGTTTTCCCACACTTGCTTCATCACAAACTGCTCATCTGTGCCTCCCTTCCGTCCTCCATCTTACTGTTAATGATTTTGCCAAATGCAGACTTTATCTGTACACGCTGTCCTCAATGATTCTGCTCCTGTGCAGTGCAGGCTTAAACTGAAAGCAGAGCTGGTGGCCCCTGTGAAAAGGAGACTCTGAGCCTGCAGACAATAGAAGCTTTCTCATTGGCTGTCACATGGATGACGTGTGTAGACATCCTCTGATTTAGCCCTGTGAGGTGCCTAGATTAGACCTGAGGGAGGAACCTCCTGAGGAAACGGATTCTGGAAGTCCTGCCTAAGGTGGGCTCATTGCCTTCCTGAGGCTCTATTTATAGACCTCAGAGGGAATCTAAGGGATTTTATATCACCTCCCACCCTACCTTATAAAATTAGTTCAGGTGGGTGGCTAGAACCATGAAGTTAAACACCAATTATCTAAATATACATAGGAGGTGGGAACAGAGGGTCAGAAAAGAACCCATGTTCTCTAACTTGAGGATTCCAACTGCAGAGATAAAAATGGCAGATGCCTCCTAATGTCTGCAGCTGCTAGGGGCTGCTTGAGCCCAGCAGCTCTCCTCTCTGTGATCCACGAGTCCCGCTGTAAGTGTGCTTCGTGCTGGAAAACACAGCACACAGGATTATTAGTGGTTTTTGTTGTTTGGTTTTGAGACAAAGTTCTTTTTTGATTTTTTGAGACAGGTTTTTCTATGTAACAGTACTATCTGTTCTAGAACTCACTTTGTAGACCAGGCTGGCGGCCTAAAACTCACTTTAGATCCACCTGCCTCTGCCTCCCAAGTACTGGGATTTAAGGTGTGCGCCACCATCGCCTGTCTTGAGACAAAGTCCTTATTATGTAGTATAGGCTGACTTCTAACTCAGGATCCTCCTGCTTCGGCATCCCCAGTGCTGGGATTACAGGTATGTACCATTGAACCTGACTATAATTTATATATTAAATAAGCAAAATTTACTCTCTCAACTAGAGTTTTCCTCATAAGCTTCCGTCATATCTCAGCTTGCATTTTGGCATATCCTGTCCCATTTTAAAAGAAAATGTGACTTTAGAGAGAAACATTAGCATATTTCTGGGTTGTTTCTGGGCTTCTGATTGGGCTGTCCCTTTTTTGGCATCTGTAGGCTGGGTTGTTCTGCCCATCCTGTCATGGCAATTCAAGGTCTTCTAGTGTATGTCCCTTGTGTTGGTCAGTCTTCCTGCGCCTGGTCAGAACTTTGTTTTTATTGACTCCATTTTCTACTCCTGCAGTTAATGTGGTGTTACATTTTAAATGATGTGTTTACTCCTTTTTGGCAGTTGGCTCTATGCTTTCACTTCCTCCAGCATGGCCCCTTAGTTTCCCATGATTTTCTCTTGGTAAAGGCAGAGGTCCTTGTGGAAATAATTAAGCTAATGGTTTTATGTGTGCATTGTCTTCAAGAGTGTGAGGAACCATCAACATTTGGTTCATAAATGTTGTTTCTGACTTCCGCAGTTTGGGTTTGAAGAAGAAAACTAAAATCCAGTAACTGTTGTCAGGGGGGCTGGACTCTTCTCAGAGCTCTGGTTCTGGAGATTAGGGTGAGAAGAGGGATGGCCTTATGGGAGAGACTGATGTGGACTGGCTTTGCTAGAAGTCTGTCTGTTCTGTCTTACTGATCTCTGGCTCTAGGAGCAAGCTAGACCCCAGCTCTGAGATTCTGGGTATGTTCCCCATCAGGTCTGTGGGACAAAAGGTAGAAATAATCATATCATGGAGGAAATTGTATAAGATTATTGGGTCTCTTGCTGGATTTTTGGCATTGATTCTGATCTCTGAGTAAGATCTCTAGTTAAACGTTGAAGAAAAATTTAATCACTTAGCAGTTGATAATGGTAGTTTCTTCTTGTCTTCAAGGGATAGTTTCTAAGATCCTCAGTGGGACCCTGGAATCACAAACTCCAAATTGTTTCTCTATATACCCTACAGTTAATCAGAGTCAGTCTAGCTTTTTGTGTCTTTTGCTCTGGTAATTTTTTTTTTTTTTTGTATTGCTGCATTTGAGATTTGAAGCTATTAAGTAAAGCAGTCATTTTCTTAACACTGTTGATCTGATAACTGACCCTTCACAGTTGAGGAGTAGATACAGCATGGCTATACTGGCAGGTGATTGAGAGCTCAAGCAGGTTGGAGCATGGTGGAACAAAACTTCATCATACTACTCAGAAAAGTATGCTGATTAACGTTTCTGATTTAGTGCCTGGAGAGGTGGCCTAGAGGTTTAAAAGCACTTGCTGTTCTTGCGGAAGACTGGAGTTCAGTTCCCAGTACCCACAGCAAGCAGTTCACAACCGCCAGCTTCAAGATTTCCAACACACTCTTCTGCCTCTGCAGGCACATCATTTAGACTGATCCTCTTTCTTCCCATCTCAGTGCTTTTTAAAAACTCATCTGGTTTAAATAAACTTACATAAAATAAATCTTAAACAATGCTCGTTTAGTGGAATTTAAAGCCCATAGTGTTGTAATCTGATGGCCTGGTCTGGCACCTGGGTACCCTGTCTCTTTAAGAGACAAGCTCTGCCCACTCCCAGCACTTCCACTGAGCCACCAAAGCAAGGCTAGAGCCACCAAGGCAAGGCTAGATGATCTCCCACCTCCTCTCCAGTCCTGTCTCAGCTTTTGCCTCCCCACCTCCCCCTCCTTCCTCCTTTCTTCCCTTCCCCTTCCCCCTCCATAACCCACTAAATGAACTCTATATCCTTGCTCTCTCTGCATGGTGTATCTATCTCTCTGTTTCCCAGTGGAGGCCTCAGGTGACCTGCCACCGTCCCTCCTGGGACCAGTCCCCCACCACCTCTTTATAAATGATAACACTTAGTGCATGTCTCCTTTCTTAGTTAGGATTTCTATTGCTGTGATAAAAACACCATGACCAAAAGTTGTTTGGGGAGAAAAGGAGCTGTAAATTCCACATCCCAGCCATCACTAAAGAAAGTCAGGGCAGAAACATGGAGGCATGAGCTGATACAGAGACCATGGAGGGCTGGGAGGTGGTGGCGCATGCCTTTAATCTCAGCACAGAGGCAGAGGCAGGCGGATCTCTGTGAGTTCAAGGCCAGCCTGGTCTACAAAGTTGAGTTGCAGGACAACCAGGGTTGTTATACAGAGAAACCCTGTCTGAGAGAGAGAGAGAGAGAGAGAGAGAGAGAGAGAGAGAGAGAGAGAGAGGAGAGAGGAGAGGAGAGAAAATAAGAAAGGGAGGGAGGGAACCAGAGAGACCATGGAGGAGTCCTGCTTACTGCTTGTGCCTCATGACTTGCACAACCCGCTTTCTTTGAATCAGACAGGACTCTGAGGTCTTCTTCCACCTGCTTTCTTAAAACACCCAGGACCACCAGCCCCAGGAGTGGTATCACCTACAACGGACCCTCCTATATCAATCATTAATTGAGACAATACTCTATGGACTTGCCTGGCAAATCTTATGAAGGCATTTTCTCAAACGTAATTCCCTCTTCTCAGATAACTCTAGCTTGTATCACGTTGTCATAAAACTAGCCAACACATATCCATTCTTATTTTCCTACCTGTCCCTTCATTACTATCACATACATGACTTAGGTGTTATCTTCTTGAAGTAGAGTTAGGGTCCTGTCTTGAGGGCCTGAGTAGTCCTTCTGAAGAACTTGATATTCCAGTACTTTAAATGCTGCTAATCTAGGCGGAAGTTAAGTTCTCTCCTCAGACCATGAGGTCTTTCTTTGATAGACTCTGGGCTGGAGGCAGACGCTGATTTTACCCTGGGGAGAGACTTTTCTTTGTTCTGTAGGAACCCAGAAAACATATTCTCAAGTACAGTGCTTCCCCACTCCTCCACCCACCAACACTTAAAACTGAAAAGCTCAGAAAGAAACAAATTCAAGGAGGAACTTTGTCTAGGGTCTCCTGTCTGAAGATGTTCGCCCAGTAGACATGAGATTATCAAAGTCTCCCTCCTTGGAGCCTGAGTAAACAGAGATTAACTCTCAGGAAAGGGAGCCCAGAGTCTGACACCTCACACTAAGAGGCTTTAGCACTGGCACCGGCTGTTCTGCTGAGTCTTTCCCTTGTTCCCAGTGCATTTATTCTACCCACTTTCCTGTGGCCTCTTTCTACTCCAGACATCCTAGGCCCTGTCCCTCACTGTCATCCCCCTAGACACTCCAAACCCCTGCTTTTTTCCTGTAGCTCAGAATGCTACATAAGCTCAACCATGTGGCCCCTTTTTAGTTTCATGCCTTGTTTGATTCTGTTTACTTTTGTGTTAGTAAAATGTTCTTTTTCCCTGTTTGCCCACTTCCAGTTCATTCCTCAGAACTGAGCACCATCCCTCTCTACAGAAAAGAGAAGCTCATAAAACAGAGGCATTGTGGGCACATTCCCTCCAGGCCTTCCCAGTAGAGTGCAAAGACTCAGTTCTGTAAGAATGCTGTCTCTTGACCTCAGGACCTAAGTAGCAACTCTCCAAGCGAGTTTACTCACGAAATAACTGATTTAATAGACTATAAACACATGCATGCAGTCTTGTGAACTAATTATTGGTTTTCTGACTTAAAAATAACTTTGTCATTGAAGGAGTAAGGGTCTTCCCTCAGACCGCTGGCTTCAAAGAAAGCTGGCCTGCTTTTGCTCTCCAGCTCCTGTGTGACAGTGCAAAGGCATCCTTGGGGTATTTAGAATTTACAATCATCAGTTTCTTTGCTTGTCCTCATTTTAGCTGTATATAGGTGAGGGTTGGTTCTTCAGGTCTTTCTTCCCAGGTCTCCTTAGACCTCCTTTTTATGTCTGTTTTAAACTGAATACCCATAAAGATAAATTGAGAACCTCCTTTAGAAGCAAGGTCTTAAGGAAGTTGATCTTATGAAAGAATTCATCCTATTTCCTAGAGCCCAGCCTGCAAGCCAGATGGCTTTATGTCTGTCACACTTTCATCAGACATCTCTGTCCAAAGGCTCTGGAAAGGCTCAGGTTGAATCAAGATGCCATCATTTTTATGACAACCCTCATAAAGCTCGGTTGACTCCAAGAGAGTTATTTCACATGCTAAGGTTGCTTTCCTTGTCTCGTTTAAGTAAACTGGTCTCATTGATTACATTATGACTTTACCTTCTTTGGCACTTAGTTGAGAGGGTTTGGCCATGTTGGTTTTCCTCGGGCTGTTTCTGAACTGTACCAAGTTCTTCTGACAAGAGGCTGCTCCTTTTAGGCTTTTCATGCAGAAAGGTGAAAGACCAGATTCTATCCTTAATCCTGCCACTCTGTAAGCAGTAAAGGAAACATTCAAAGTGAGCTAGGTCTGGGGCTAGAGAGCTGACTCAGTGGTTAAGAGTACTGGATGCTCTTCTAGAGGATACATGTTCAAATCCCAGCACCCACATAACACCTAGAAACTATGATAATTCTAGTTCCAGAGGATCCAATGCCCTCTTCTGGCCTCGGTGAGCAGTGTGTGCACATGGTGCACAGACATACATGCAGGCAAAATACCCATACACATATAAGAAAAATAAAAACTTTTTAAAATATGTTAACAGGTTTGCCAGTTATAGCATAAGAATAGCCTGCTGTCAGAGCTGATTCAGAGTAAGCACTGGGACTCCTTAGAGATAATTGCTGCTACCCTTCCCTATTGTAGCCTTGGCACCAAGAGTCTGCAAGATTTCAAAAAGAGCAGCATAATAAATCTCAGATACTGTGTTAGTATCAGAGAGGACTACAGCCTTTTTATTTTTGTTTGTGGTAATGTGGCTCAGATCTCCTAGGAACCAGTTTTTCTGCCATCAAAAGACTCCATTCTCTTGAAGTTTGTTTTTGGGTCTTATTTGATCTTTCCATTTCTAGATGTGAATAAAGAAATGTTTTGAACCAAAAGTCTGAGGGTTTTCTTCTACTAGAAGTAGTGCTTAGAAATTGCATAAATCGATTTCAAAGTGGACATAGATTTTAAACAGATAGATTTGGCTCCTCCCTGTTGTTCTCTAGGCTGGCTTTGTTTCCTTTGATCTCTGGATTTCATATTCTTTCTATTCCTTCATGCCATTTCTCCTTTCACTCCTTTGTGCTTATAGGGTGGGAAGGATTGTATGCCCAGGCATCCTGGTGTGATTATTTGGTTCAGTCCAGCAATAGGAGATACCTTTCATCAATTGAAAAACAGAAACAAAATAAAACAGCAGCAACCAAAAAACCACAGACACACTGGATTTAGCACAGTCAACCCAAGGTGAAATGGCATTTCTTAACACTGTGTCAGGTGTGGGGTTGTATCTGTCTGTACATAATGGCACCAGGACCATGCAATCCACTCTGGTGTACTGGGCATAGGAAATCTCGAAGTTAGAGTGAGGGTTTAAGGTTTTTTTTTTTTTTAATTAAAAAAAAACTAGATTTTTATTCTTGGCTAATATCCTTAATTTTGAGGTAAGACCTCTGAGGTCATCTCTTCATTTCTTCTCTGTGTTAAGAGGTTACTAGAATTCCTTCATTGTATGGGGGGAGGTTGCTAAGAAAGGGAAAGCCTGCCTATGATGATGTCATTTGAGGGATGCTGAGGAAGTCAGACTTTGTACTGGAGATCTGACATTCTTGTCAGCCTTGTTGTGATTTGATATTTTGTATGTACAAGATGGCTTAGTCAGAAGTCACCAAAGGAAAAAACCTTAGAAGTATGAGACTCAGCATGGCTATCTATATCCCAATGTAATTATCCTTCCACCTTTTTCCCCCATAGAATGATGTACTAGATTAAAGAGTTAATCTAGCTGGGCGTGATGGCACACACCTTTAATCCCAGCACCTTGGAGGCAGAGACAGGTGGGTCTCTTGTGAGCTTGAGGCCAGCCAGAGCTACATAGTGAACCCCTGGTCTTTTTGGAGGGGAGTTATTTTGTTTTGTTTAAAGCTAATACACGAACCTGCTTCTCTGTCTTAGTTTCTGACCTGGCTAAGCCTGCTGCTGAGATGTGAGGAGCTGCTGACTTCTGTTGTATTTCTCTCCAATTAATCTGTAAGAAAAACATAAAATTGGGTTACACTCTTGACAAAAAGTGAGTGAGAAATGCCCTTGTTCTTCCTGTGATGATACATATAAAACACCTTGCACACATAGCTGTTCAGTGACTTCAAAAGACTTGAAACAGTTTAAAAAACTGGCTTTGACAGACTGTTTCAGCTCATTTGTAATAACAAGCTTAGAACCTTAGTGTTTAAAGGCATTTTACAAGGGCGGTACCTTGAAGTATCTCACTGAAACAACACTAAGTCCATCCCTGGGAGGTTAGGCTGTCAGGCTAACACCTTACACGGCGCTGATCTCTCAAGGCATCTCTGAAGGCAGCTGAAGGATTTCCGCCGTCAGTGGCTCAGGGTCAGTGCACTGACCTGCTAAAGTTGAGAGCTGCTGGAGGGAGCTTTAGCAAGGAGTCCACTGAAAGGGTGAGTGAAACGGTGTGAACACGGATGTGTCTTTACCTTTCCATAGAAGCCTTTTCCTCATGCGCTTGAATTCTGCCTGTCATCTGTTCATAGAACAGTGGGCACAGAGCCAGTCACCATGAGAAGCTCTTGGTACCTGTGGCAACGCTAGTCGGTCACTGTTGTCATCCTCAGAGCATCCCCGTGAGAAAGTCTGTGTTTCAGGAGACTGTAGGTGGTAGAACTAGAAGGCATGGGACAGTTGATCCTGTAGAGCATTCTGGGAGAGAAGTCCCAGGGCCCTGGCTCTACAGGGGAGGAATGAGGAACAATCTTTGAGGTTAATCGTTCCCGTGTTGATTAAAAAAAAAAGAATAATTCTATATTGTCCTAAATTTAATTACAAAGCTCAGAGAGGAATAGATAAGGGAAGTAAATCAGTTCAGCTGTTACCTGCCAAACCAGTAGAACTGAATGTGTGTTGAAACCTTGCTTTAAACCCCCTGATAAATGGTCCCAGTTACTACAGCATTTTTTTACATATAACTTTCCACACTGCTCACTTCAGCTGGCTCAGAAGCAACGAGTGCTTCTGCCCTCCATGCTCAAGCTTTCCATGTTGCCCTATCCTCTTCTCCATAGCTAGTATAGTTTAATGTAAAAAACTTATGCTTTCTTTCCCCAAATTTTTTACCGTAGATGTGCTCTTGGTTCTCTATATCTCTAGCTGTTTTCTGTCCTTGCTGCTGGTAGTTACAGAACTTTGTGTCAAGACCTTGGCCCATGGGGCTGCAGAGTTGGAATCTAGCTCAGCAGTAGTAGCACACGTTCCTAGTATGGGCAAGGCCTTAGCTGTGTCAGGTTCCTCACACGCACCCCCATTACTGTGCAAAATAATAATAATAGATGAAGGTTGAGAGCGTACTGGCAGTTCTGAGAGTGGATGATGCATTTTATGAAATCACTCAGAAAACTGTGTGAATCTTGTGTGTCTAGTGACACTTGGCATCTTGTGTCCACAGATGTCAGGAGAAGTGAGCACTTGTGAGCACACTAAACCTGTCCTGCTTCTTGGTTAGCCTACTCCCTGAGAAGGAAAAAGTCCAGTAGTATGGAAGGGGAGGTATCTTTTGTTCTAGGGGTGTATATGCCTCCTTCGGAAAGAAGTGGAACGTATCTCTTAGCTTGAGATTTTTTCTTAAAATATCATCTCTGTTCTTTGTTTCTTTTAGTTCTTCTTATGTATTTCTCTATCACACAAGTTATAGTGTTCCTTTAAAGTTCTTTTACACACTTCTCCAAATAGCCAACCTTTGAGATAAGAGCCTGATTTTTAAACAAAATTGTTGTATTGCCCATGTTTTTTTTTTTAACTTTATTTTATGTACATTGGTATGAAGGTATCATATCCCCTGGAACTGGAGTTACAGACAGTTGTGAGCTGCCATGTGGGTGCTGGGAATCGAACCTAGGTCCTCTGGAAGAACAGTGAGTGCTGTTTATCCACTGAGCCATCTCTCCAGCCCCTGTATTGCCCATGTTTTAAAAAAAAATAGTCTGAATTTTGTTTTGTTCTGTGCCCACCCTCCAGCACCACCACCAGATTGTAGGCATTTTCTTCCGTGTTACTTGGGGATCAGTCTGTATACTAGGGTCTGGTCATTAATAGCTAACCTGTCCTTACTTCCCTGTACCTTGATTTCCTAACTCTAAGATAGCAGTAACAGTGAGTCAGAGCATGCCCAGAGCCTCAAGAGATTAAATGCAGTAGTGAAGGCGAACACATTCAGAACTGGCTGGCATGTGGGAACTGCACAGAGATGCAGCCGCTGCTCATGTTTGTCTTCCCACTACTGCATTTCCCTCCTCCCACCCTTCTCCTGGGTAGATGGAAAGCTGAATGAGCAGCAGGCTCAGAGTGGCTGTGGAAAAGGAATGGAGATGTTTTCTGGCTACTCTTGGTTATTCTTGAAGTACTAGTGCTTGGCACCCAGTGTGTCTTGTGTTAGTGAGAGCCAACAGTCTTTTCCAAAGGACTGACTGCCCAGCCTGTCCAAGCTCAGTGTGTTCCTGGCTATATTCCTGACAGGGCCCTGCAAATATGGATGGGCACTAGATGGAAGATCAGGTTGTAGACAGGCAGCATTCACATAACTCAGGATTGTTGAAATGCAGATCTGAGATGGGGGACAGAGGTCTTACACACTTGAGAACAGGCCATGTTCCTGTGGCTGCTGCTCTAAGGCCCTGTGCTTTCATAAGGAAACAGGGAGTAATATGTGTTTATTGAATGAGAAATTATACAAATCCTGTTGCCTTAGAAATGTGATAATGCAGGAAACGAAGGAAAAGAAAGAAAGAAAAATAGAGATGCTGAGAGCCTAGGGGAAGCTGCTTAGTTCTCTTTCTAGTATAGTTTCTATAAGATAAGGCACTGGCTGCTCTTGCAGCCATGGAGTGGATGTGTTAGCTTGTTTAGATATGAGGATGACCACTCTGCCACACTACACTGGGGGTTCTTCTGCTAGAGCCATGGCCTGAGACCATATATAAGTAGCAGTCTACACCAGTCTGGCTTAGTTTAGACCTCAGTCATCCCATGGATAACTGGGGTGGGGAAATTTAATTTTTAAAAAATTTAGTGATATAATTGAGTTTCTTATCATAAAAAGCAGTTAGTACATCTAAAATAAAAGGTTACGTCCCTTCCACACCTCTACTTGCTCATGAGTGACCAGGTAGTCAGTTGTGCAGCATGAGTTCAGAAGCGTGTCCTTGCTTGTGCCTTCTGGGTGGTAGGTACATTCCTGTAATCTCAAAGAGGCAGGAGGATCAGTTTAAGGTTGCATGGAATACATGAGAACAAGTTTGAGGTTAGCCTTGGCTGCATAAGACCCTGTCTCAAAAACAACTCTCAACAGCCAAGTAGTGGTGATGCCACCAACAGCCCCCTTGAGCTGTGCTCGCCCTTGCTTTTCCCTGTGAAAGTACGTGAGTTTGTTTTCTAAAGGAGTCACATTCTTCATATTCTGCAATTTTTAAAAATTTATTTTGTGGTTAAATTGTGAATAGAAGTTTCACTAGTTTTTGTTGATGTTGTTTATAAAACTAGCTCTGAATTTATGTCAGTGTGAAGATTATCATCTTTATAATAATCAGATCTTATACAAGAATATATAATGCCCCTCCATTTGTTAGATGTCTCAGGAGTTCTGCACATTCTCGTTTAAGGAACTTCCTACAAGAAACATGGTTTCTTCTGCTGTTAGTTGTTTCTAGTTAATTATTGCTGATGTAGAAAAACGTAATTTGATAAATAGATCTTGTAGTTTGTATGAAACAAAAAAGCAAGTATTATCTCTTCCTTTCTGTTGTCTATATTTAGATTTCCCCTCCTTAACCTGTGGGTCAGTACCTCTACTGTTAGGCTTACCAGTGGTTTTTCCATTGAATATAAGTTTGCTGTAATTTTTGTTGAAGATATTTATATTTTTTCAATTAAGTATTTTCTTTTCTATTTATTGAGAATTGTAAACATAATATAGTAATAAACTTCCAATTTATTTTCTCTGTCAACTGAAAGAATCATTTTCCCTTCCCCAGTCTATTGGTATGGTAAGGTTTCCTTGTCTACTGGCTAGTTTTTTTTTTTTTTTTTTTTTTTGGTTTTTTGAGACAGAGTTTCTCTGTGGCTTTGGAGCCTGTCCTGGAGCTAGCTCTTGTAGACCAGGCTGGTCTCGAACTCACAGAGATCCGTCTGCCTCTGCCTCCCGAGTGCTGGGATTAAAGGCGTGCGCCACCACCGCCCGGCAACTGGCTAGTTTTATGTCAATTGGACACAAGCTAAAGTCATTGAGAGGCAGGAACCTCAATTCAGAAAATGCTTCCATAAGATGAGCTGTAGGCAAGCCTGTGTGGCATTTTCTGAATTAGTAATGACAGGGGAGAGCCAAGTCCATTGTGGGTGGTGCCATTCGTGAGATGATGGTCCTGGGTTCTGTAAGAAAGCAGGCTGAGCAAGTAAGTCATTCGGAGTAAGCAGCACCTATCCATGGCTTCTGCATCAGTTCCTGCTTCCAGGTTCTTACTCTGCTTGAGCTCCTGTCCTGACTTCTTTCAATGATGAACAGTGATACAGAAGTCAAATAAACCCTTTCCCTCCCAGCTTGCTTTTTTTTGGTCATAGTGTTTCATCACAGCAATAGAAGACACCTTGTATTTTGGGGAAAATGCACTTTCTTTGGCCTATGTATCCTCAGTACTGCCATCAGTTACCTACTATTTATTTGGGTTTGTGTAATAGATGTTTCAGGAGCTTTTTCATTTGTAATTAGATGTTAGTATCCACAAGTCTTTTCTCTGTAGTGTTTAGTTTCAAAGAAAATCCAAATGCTAGTCTCTACCCTTAGACAGCAGATAGGGATGCTCATGTTCATTCTGCCTCTGGTTCTGCACTTTCCTTCTAACTCCGTACTTAGCCAAGTCCATAGAGTTGAGACTTCCACAGGTAAAGGACAGTGTCACTAATAATTTATGGCATATCTATTCCATAACAAAATACCCAAAACTTAATGGTTTAAGCCAATAGCAATCATTATCTCTCACAGTATTTATAAGCCAGAAACTTCGGAGTACCGCAGTGAGGCATGGGGGTTTAGAGCCGTCCACAAAGTTGCAGTTGGATAGTGACTGTTGAGAGGGTTTTCTTCTCACATGCCCAGATACCAATCCAGAGAGACTCAGGAGTGACTAGGGGTCTTAGCATCTCTGTTTCTGTGTGTTTCATGGGATCAGTCCTGCCTCAAAGTCTTCTCGGGGTAACTATATATATTGTATATTAACTTGGCTAGGACCACCATTATAAAAGACTAGGTGGGAGCCAAATTATTTTTGATTAATTTATTTATTTTGAGACAGGATCTCATTATGTATCTGTGGTCGGCTTGGAATTCACTATAGACTAGACGAACCTAGAATCCAGAGATTTGCCCAAATAGCTGACTCTGGGTTTTTATTATTCATGATACACTCAGGAGTCCTACTATCACATCTGTCTTAGAGAAATAGCAGCCTGCTACAAGGTATAATCCTATTCAAATCCTGTTTTAAGTTAAGCTTTTTAAAAGATAATTTGTTTTAATTTCATTGTTTATCTGCATGTGTATCTGTGTGAGGGTATCAGATCTTGGAGATATAGATAGTTACGAGTGGCCATGTGCACAGGTGCTGGGAATTCAACCCGTGTCTTCTCAAGAACATCTCGTCCTTTAATGCTGAGCCATTTTTCCAGTTCCTTAATTTAAGCTTTTTTCTTCCTTTTCTTTCCTTTCCTTTCTTTCTTTCTTTCTTTCTTTCTTTCTTTCTTTCTTTCTTTCTTTCTTTCTTTTTCTTTCTTCTTTTTCTTTTCTTTTTGCTTTTTGGTGACAGGGTTTCTCTGTACCTTTGAAGCCTGTCCTGGAACTAGCTCTTGTAGACCAGGTTGGCCTCGAACTCACAAAGATCTGCCTGCCTCTTCCTCTTGAGTGCTGGGATTAAAGGCGTGGGCCACCACTGCTCAACTAATTTAAGCTTTTATAATGTATAATCTCAGGCTGGCCTGGAGCACATAATTCTCCTGCCTCAACCTGTCTAGTTGTTGGAGTTACATAATATATCAGCACACCAGCTTCAGAATTCTAATTGGACTGGTTTTTTTTTTTTTTTTTTTTTTTTTTGCTTTTTTTGTAGAGTGTATCTGGATGAGCTAACCTTTAGAGATAAAGGGCCATTTTATAGAGGTGTGCACCCGTAATTTCAGGTACTTGGGAGGCTAAGGCAGGAGGATGACAAATTTGAGGCAAGGCGAGCAATTTAACAAAACCCTGTTTGGAGATAAAATTACAGCCACAGATATGGTTCACTGGCAGAGCACTCGTCTGTCAGGTATAAAACCTGAGGTTAATCTCCATCACAAAAGAATCAAAATTAAAAGGGGATAGGAAATAGATAACTCAGAAATTTAGAGCATTTCGCACAGCATATATGAAGCCCTGGGTTCAGTCCTCAACCGCAGACAAAAGGGGAGATTCTTGTCCCAGTGTGTTGGAATTTATAAGCTGTTAAACCATGGCCAAAGCAGTGTCTGCAAGAACAGGTGATGGAAAAGGAAATTGAATGCGGATCTCAGAGGCAGACACATCTGCATGGAAGCTTAGCATGACATAAATGGGGCACCACAAATCTATGAAAAAGGGATGTGTCGCTTAGTAGATACTGTTGAGAGAATCTACCAAATAGATAGAGAAACATAAACTGGGTCCTCATAGAAACCACACATAATAGTAGACTGTAGGTGGGCGAAAAACCTAATGAGAATTGTTCATGCTGTAAAACTAACGCACTCAGCCATTCCTCACCCACAAATCTGAAATCTGGACACTCTAAAACCAGATGCTTACTCTTAAATCACCTGGCTTGAAAACTTGAACTGAGGTGAGACTGTTTATAGGCTTATTCGTCTTGTTTAATATGAATGTCTGTTCCACTGCAGCTTTTTTTTTTTAATTTAATTTTTTAAGTAATTTAGCTTTTTTTGAGATAGGTTCTTATGAAGAGCCTAGGCTGACCTTGAACTTGATGTATAGCCCAGGATGGTTTTGAACTTCTTTACTCCCTGCATCCATATTATGCTGGCATAACAGACATGTACCACCATACATGACCTTACAGTAATGCTATAATACCATCTTAGATCCACACTACATTGAGATTCCCTCATTTATACTCAAAATGCTTTCTCCACTCCACACATGTTTATTGAGCATCATTATTGCTCATTGAGCAGTAATACATAGTGAACATTATTAAACTTGTTACTATAACTCACACTGGAAAATGTAGTACTAGCAGAAACAAAGTTGTATGAGGACATGAGCAATGATGCCTTTTGGAAGGAAACCTCCTATTACAGTACGTTGTAGGGATGAGATACTCCTAAGTCATAGGAACCCTGTATTCGAACCCTGTTCCCTCTATGTAGACCTTAGACCAACCAGTGCTGCTCAGCCTTCCTGATGCTGTGATTACTGATACAGTTCCTCATATTGTGGTGGCCCTCAGCCATAAAATTATTTTCTTTATAACCACATTTTGATACTGTTAGGAATCTTAATGTAAATATTTTTAGAGATGGAGGTCTGCCAAAGGGGTCACAACCCATAGCTTGAGAATTATTGCCTTAGATTCTAATCTAAGGGATATCCAACTTTAGAGGGAACAAAAGTTTCTTTCTTTCGATTGCTTTATTGAACCAAGATCTGGTCAGAGTTTATATATTTGGTTGATGTTTTTTCTTTTTTTAAATCTAGAACATCCTACCATGTGTGTGGTGTGTATTGTATGTGTGTAGTGTGGGTGGTGTGTATGGTGGGTGTGTGGAGGGTGTGGGTGTGTGTGTGTGTGGTGTATTGTGGGTATGCATGAGTGGTGTGGATGGTGGGTGTGGGTATGGTGGGTATGGTGGGGAGTATTGTGGAGGTGGTAGGGGTATGTGTGCTGTGTATTGTGTATGTGATATGTGTGTGTTAACTAGAATTTGAAGCTAGGGCCTTGTATGTAATGGAAAGACTCTGCTGCTGAGCTACACTTCCACCCTGACATTGGCTTTCTGCAAAGACAGAATCATTTGATTTCTAGAATGGCCTTCATTCTCGATTATGTTAAGTCTCCTCGGGATTGTTATTCAACCTATTTCTTTAGCCCTTTGGTTTCTTTAATAGACTAGAAATTATTTTAGTCTAAATAGTTTCAGTTCAAGTACTTGGGAAAAACCAAAGTATTGTTGACATGCACTTCGTAGGTACCATGTGATGAAGCAGGTATCGGTCTCCAGTTTCCCATCGTTTGCTCTTGTGAACTGATCATGTGGTTAAGGTGGTGACTGTGAGGCAGTTACTTTTACAGACTGTTAATTGGTAGCTTGCAAATGTCCTCTTCTGCCCCTGCCAAATGACTGGTGATGATCTAATGATAAAACTCCATGTTCCTCCAAGGCAGCGGTTTCCTTAGTAGCTCAGTCAGCTGTAAGTGTGGTGCTATCTGGGATGATACATGAATGCTGTGTAATAGCACTGGTCCCAGGCCTATGGAGAAGAGACCAGAAAGAAGACAGCAATAGAAGGCAGCTTTGTTAGGTAAGCGATGAAAGGCTTGTGTAAACGCACACAGGCAGAAACACAGGTACCACTAAGAGCCTAGACACACAGGAGAGAAAGAGTATAGAAAATAAAGCCAAGGATCCCTGACCAGTTTTAAGAGGTTAGAGGCTCCGAATGTAGTTCAGTGGTGGAATGCTCTAAAGTGTCAGTTTCTTAACTAATTTTGCTTTATGAAATTTGCGCAAGGGATGAAAGAAACAGAATAAGTTCCAAAAGTACCAAGTGACTATCGTTTCTATTAGTAGAAAACAGGGGACAGCCTCAGTATCTGTGTGTAGGGAATTAACTAAATAACTTATATTTTTATAAAATAGAGTACTATATAGCTGTTTTTCTTTTTCTCTCCTCCCCACCCCCAAATAAGATTTTTCTGTGTAGCCATGACAGTTCTGGAACTTGCTGTGTAGACCAGGGTGGCCTAGAACTCAGAGAACTAGCCTGCCTCTGCCTCCCAAGTGCTGGGATTAAAGATGTGTACCACCACTGGCAAGCAATATGTAGTTCCGTCTTAAGAGATGAGGGAGGTTCAGGATTGTAGTTCAGTTGATATGGTGCTTGCCTACCATACACCAAGGCTCAGAATTTAAGCCTCAGCAATGTTCAAACCACCTGTAGTGGCACAAAACTGTAGGGGTAGAAGAGGAGATCCAAAATTAAAGGTGATTCTTGGCTACATAGCAAGTTTGAGAACAGTCTGGGCTGCCTGAGATCCTGTCAGGAGGGAGAGGAGGCGAGAGTCCTTTTCCAGGAGGCTGAAGTGTGTTCTGTTCTACACCACTTTTTTTATTCCTATTGTGTGCAGATTAGTTTTACCCATTGAAGCCACACTCAAATAATTGTTAACTCAAACACAGACCTCATGGTCCTGTTGTACTGTGATCTTTGGGTGTGTTTGCCACCAGCTACTATAGGGCTAGGGTTGGGACTGTTATCTATGCAGCAGACTCCCCCATTGCTTCTGTAGCTATAGCCTACCTCCCACGGGGCACAGAATGTAATACTCCAGTTTAACACGCAGGCTTGGCCTCTTGACTAAAGCCAAAGCTTTCCTTTTTATGCTGTGCTCTCGTCTCCTGTTTACTAGGCCTTTTCCTCTTTGGGAAAGTGTGTGTACTGAGAAAGGTGGGGCTCATCTCTGGCCCTCTTTCTCCCCCTAGCTTCATTCAGCAAATGGATGAAATCAAGCTGATAACCTTGAAGAGAATCAGTGGACTCTGAGATATCCAGAAAAAACGATGTTTACTGCTGTCATGACAGAGGTGTGAGCAGTGTTAATTGAGCACCCTCTTCAAGATTTAACTTAAGTTGACTCAGTGCTGGGGATGGAAGGATGGAGGACAGGGAAAGGACCACTCAGTACTGGGGATGGCTCCCTTAGCTGCTCAGACTAGGGTTACTTGACCTGTCCTGTTCCTGCCCATCATGCTGCCACTTCACTCTAGCTGTTGGGCTTCACTACTGCAGCGCATATCTCCCTTCCTGCTTCTTCCCCTTAACAGTTACACCAGCTGTATTTTTTTCCTTTGTCAGATTCCCCAAATTTGACATGTCTAAAACGGAATCACCATCTTCTCTTGCCCTCCTTCCTGCAACCCTTTCCTCTAGGATTCCATCCTCATGAAAACCACCAGATGGTTTTCTTATTGTCCTGCTCATAAACGGGAATACACCTGCTAACTCTGTCTGAACGCCTCTTACGAAGTTGTTTGAGACAGTCTGGCCGTATAGCCCTGGCTAGCCTCAAACTTGTGATCCTCCTGCCTCAATCTTCCAAGTGAGTAGTGCTGTTACAGACTACCCCACCTTGCAGTGTCTAAGCTAACCTGTGTACTTTGCTACTGTAGCCTAGCACAAGTTATTAGTGGATGCCAAAAAGCACAATAATCAGGATGAATAATTGTTCAGAGTCAAGTCAACCAGATGTCCCTGCTGGATTCTGAGTCCACCAGATGGCCTGTTGGGCACCAGGCCAGGGCCCCAATAGCATAGGAGACCTTGATGTTTACCAAGGGTTGGCAGGGCAGTGAGGCCTGGTTCTCTCCACCCACACCACCAATAGCCTAATAGCAGCAACTCCTTAACTGTTCTATAAGTTTCCAGGGTCTCCCAGACTACACTGATGCCAGAGTGGTTGATCTGACTTCTGTCTGTCAGTCTTTCTGCCTATCTGCACGTCCCCCGCCATTCCCTCTCTTGGGGTATGTCTTTCTCAATTGCTCTTCACTTTAATTTTTGAGACCTGGCCTCTTGCTGAACTTGGAGCTAGGCTTGACAGACCAGCAAGCTCTGGAAATTCTGCTGTTTTCCACTTTTCTGTCCCCTCCCAGTGCTGAGATGACAGGTGCATGCCCCCATATATTACATGAGTGCAGGGGATCCCAACTCAGGATCATATTTGTGTACCTTTAATGCCAGCAGATGCAGGTGGATCTCTCTGAGTTCAAGGTCAGCCTAATCTACATAGTAAGTTCTATGCCAGCCAAAACTACAGAGTAAGTCTGTATCAAAACAGACCAACAAACTATTTAATAGTTTATTAGTACTTAATAGACCATCATAAGTATATGTCTTTCTGTGTATAGTGTGGGTCTGTACATGTTAGTGTATGTGCACCTGTGTGTATGTGGAGATCATATATTGTTATCAAGTGCCTTCCTTAATTACCCCTACCTTATTATTGAGACAGGATCTCTCACTGAATTTGGAGTTCACCAATTCTGCTGATTCAAGTGAGCCAGACAGTGTATTCCAGGGATCCTCCTGTCTCTACTTCTCCAGAATGGGGAATATAAGCATGTACTACTGCACCAGCATTTCATATGGGTATTAGGAATCCAGACTTGGGGCCACTTCATGGACTGAGCAGTCTCTCCAGCCTGTACATGTGTATCTTGATGGCTTCACAAACTGAGCACTTCTGTATGAAGTATGACCTGTGTCCTAGGACACTGCCTCATGCCCTTTCTCCCCATGGGGTAATTGCCCTCCTGCCTTGGAACAGATTTGCCTGACTTATTTTTGTACTTAAATAAAAATCAAACAGCATGTGCTTATAGGTTTGCCTCCTTCCCTGAGCATTGTTTGAGAGTCAGCCAGCATATTGTAGTGTAGTGCCGAAGACCTTTAATTAGCCTTGCTGTAATAGTTTCCATTATGTGAATGAACTGTACTTTATCCATTTATTCTTACACTGCAGCTGCACGACAAAATGCCCTAACACTTCATAGTGCACAACAGCTGTTCATTCTGTGGACATGGTAGGAGCAGCTTGTCTCTGCTTCATGATACCTGGAGTCTCATGTGAAAATCTGGAGGCAGTAGCTTTGGATGGTGTGGTAGTTTGAATGACAGTGTCCCATTCCCCATAGATTCATAGATTTGAATACTTGGCCCAGGTATTGGATCTGTTTGGATTGATTAGGAGGTGTGTAGCCTTGTTGAAGGTGTATCACTGCAGGTGGACTTTAAGGTGCAAAAGCCCACACATTGCCATTTAGTTGCCTCTGCCTCTTGCTTATGGATCAAGATGTAAGCCCTCAGCTACTGCCCCAGCACTATGCCTGCCTGCCTCCTGCCATGCTCCCTGTCATTATGACCATGGACTCTAATCTTCTGAAACTGTAAGCCCAAAACAAATTCTTTTATAAGTTTCCTTAATCATGGTGTCTATCGCAGCAGCAGAAAAGTAATTAAGACAGATGGGTGGTTCACTCACTCACATGCCTGACTCTCAGCAGGGGCCTCTGCAGGGGTTTTATGTCCCCGATTTGTACACCATGACATTTCTGCTACACTCTTGGTCTGAATAATTCCAAGTTTACTCGAGTAAGGGAAATAGACTCCAGCACTAAACGAGAGGTGGCAGGAGTTCTTGGGTGGCACTGAGTGAAAACAGTACCGAGGGAATTATGCAAAAAATCACCCTTCCAACTGTTAATAAGCATAGTGTTACATGATGATATGGTTCCTTTTTGAGGCAGCCACATTAGAACTCATCTAGTTCACTGGTCACCTCAAGACCTGGCTGGCTTTCCTCATCCTTTACTCACAGCTTGGACTTCCCTTCTTTTTAACAAGCCTCTCCTGACGTTACCTCCTAGCCTCAAAAGTTTCAGTGTAGTTCCCATTCTATGTTCTGGGCCCTGTCATAGCCCTCGCACAGTGTGCGGACTAGGAGGCCTGCTCTTGTCCTTGTCCCCGGTCAGAGTTGAGGCCCCATAAAGCAGCCCTCCTTTCATGTGGCATGTAGTAAGCCACAGTGAAATAGAGAAAATGGATCCAGCCTTCAGTGTCTGCTTTTTAGAGACAGTGTAACACACATAGGAATTAGCCATATTTTAAGATATCAAACACATACCCTTCTGCAGCCAATCAAGTGTTAAAACAGGAAGACATTTTAGATAGTCTTTTCTCCTTCTGTAGGTTAAAAATGTAAACATAATAGAATCCTTTAAGTAGAAGTAGATGACCCAGTTAGCAGCAATCCTAGGCCCCCATTGTAATAAGAGGTGTTCCCATGAAGAAGCTGAGGGGGTTGAAGGAGCTCTATTTAAGCCCCTCTACCTTTGCTCTGAGATGCAGAAATTATGTACATTCAGTGATAGACACATAAGTCACTAGTCATACTATTCCCATGTGTGAACTACAAGAAGGTCACCTTTCTGTGACTTGTAGGAAGAATTTAGGCATCTTTTTTCAGCCCTTCTGCCTACCTCTCCAGCCCTCAGGTCCTGGATCATTTTGCAAATCAGTTATCTAGTTGGGTAAACAAAAGCATTTTTAAAAGGGGAGGAAGCTAGGGAGATGGCTCAGTGGCCTATAAAAGCCAAAAGAAGCTATCAGGTTCCTGGAACTGGAGTTACAGGTGGCTGTGAGATGCCGTGTGGGTGCTGGGAATCAAAATCAAACCCAGGTCCTCTCAAAGAGCAGCAGTGCTCTCCAGCCCCTGCCCCAGGACTTTAAATAGTTTTGTGTATGTGTTTTGACTCATACATATCATAGTGCTGCCAGTTCTTTTTATTTCCCCCCCTTCTCTCTCTCTCTCTCTCTCTGTGTGTGTGTGTGTGTGTGTGTGTGTGTGTGTGTGTGTGTGTAGTGCTTCCCTAAGCCTTCTATGTTTTTAAGATCTGCCACTGTATGTGTGTTTAGTTCATTGCTTGTTCCTGCTTGTTGATGGATGTGGCTAATCTACTATACTATCTCATGGTATACATGTTCTCTATTGGTCCTGCCATCTCCCATGGGGCTGTTCTGGGCTGCCTGACACTATGATGTGGCAGATATCCTCTGTGACTGAGAGATAGCCCAGAAGTGGGATTGCTAGGTCCTAGAGCAGTGAACTTCTGGGATCTCTTCTAAGGACCTTGATGTAACTGTGACCCATTTCCCGTTTGCCTGAGTGGGAAAGGTAGGTTGTTTCAGATGTCTCCCCTTCACCTTGGATCTAGAATTTTGCAGTGATAGCCTCCAGAGAGTAGAGAGAAAGGTTGGGATGTTATTCTCCTGTAGGTTGAACTGTTCAACTGCCCATTGTTCCTTCTGTCTTGAGTTTATACCTGATTTCTGGGCCCTTTAGAGGCAGTAAGGGACAGTGGAACACGCTGACCTGAGCGCACATTTGACTTCTCTGTGTGTGCCTGGCCACCAGGCCGCAGGATGGATGTCAGGAGTCCACTTGCCAGCAATAAATCGAGTTTGCCCATCTCTATCCTTCCTGCTGGGAGACAAGAAAAGTCACAGCATATTTATGGTGGACTTATGTCTGGAATTTCCTTCAAAATAATCTGGAACAGGGGAACTGAGTACAATAAAGATCAAATGACTCTAAATTTTGTCATCCAAATGCAGACACATCTTAGATTAAAAGAGAGAGCTATTAATTACACTAGGATCACAAGCTAAGACCAGGATTGCTCTAGCAAACCAAGACATTGTACCCCAAGGAAAAATGATGGAACTGACCCTGAGTTGACCACTGTTGAAACTGAAGCTCATTCTATTGTTTGTTCGTTTGAAAATTACCATAATAAAAATCTTTAGGAGTATGCTTATTAGACTGCCAAAGCATTCAGAAGTCTTCATTGTCGAGCTGGCAGTTTAGCCCAGTGGAAGAGCGTTTTTCATGTATGAGTCCCTGGGTTTGACACCCTTCTCCTTCCCCAGCCCCCCAATTCTCCTATTTAGCCCTTATTGCCCAGGAAATGCCCAGGAAATTGGGCCCCTGCCAGTCTGTTAAGAGTAGTAAGCTTGGGTTGTCTGCTGCCTGCATGCCAGGCACCAGGTGGAGGTGGAGTTGAGCAGAGTTAATAGAAGAGCCCCACCTGCTCTTGTTGACAGGAAGAATGAGAAGCTGTAAGTTGTTCTAGCCTAATGGGACTTGGCTCGGCCTGCCCAGTGGCCAACCGCAGCAGCTCCTTCACATACACACCACAGCCTGGTAGCAGTCTGTACATAGGCGCATGCGATCGCTATCTGTGGCAGGAAGCAGCCTACAGACGGTGGGTTTTTAACCGACATTCTGTGGCACACACACTTCCCTGTCCTACTTAACCTTCGCCCTGGTTTTAGCAGTTGCTGGAACTGAGGCGTAGAAGATAGAAGTTTACTCCTCTGCTGGGAATAAACTCAACCACAGGCTCATGTACCCACAATTGGTTATCTTTCTGGTAGTACGTGGTCCTTCTTGACACGGTTCTGTGAAACATAATTCATTCATTTGATGGATATTTATTTATTCATTTATTATGTACACACTGTTCTGCCTGCATTCCAGAAGAGGGCACCGGATCTCATTACAGATGGTTGTGAGCCACCATGTGGTTGCTGGGAATTGAACTCAGGTCCTCTAGGAAGAGCAGCCAGTGCTCTTAACCTCTGAGTCATCTTTCCAGCCCCCATCCAATGGATATTTAAAAAACCTCTCATATGCCAGGCTTAGAGGATACAGTAGTAAAAGAAAGGCTACCTTCAAGGAACTTACTGTCGAGGGGGCCACTGACATCAGATGCAGCAGTAGTGACCGCTAAATAAATAAATAAATAAATAAATAAAGTTGATGGGTGACTGAGAGTGGAGAATTGGGGCTATCTGAGAGGGTATCAGAGGGACTGAAAAGCAAGTACAGCAAGGTGGGGTAGGAAAGGAGGGCTTCTCTCACATGCTGCTGAGTGTCAGGATCACCTTTAGGATACTGTCATGTAGGAGCCATTGGTGACCTTAGTAAGTCTGGGATAGGAACAAAAAGGACAGGAAGGAGAGCGGTGAAGACACTCAGTACAAGCAGCTCTTTCTCTATGCTTGAGATCCGCCTGCCTCTGCTGGGATTAAAGGATGTACCACCACAGACTCCTTAAATTATCAGAAGAGATAGAGACACCAGCGCTCTCTACCATGTGAGGACACAAGAAGGCTCTTGCCTGCAAGCCAGGAACAGGCTCTCACCACACACATCTACTCTTAGCACCTTGGATCTTGGACTTCTCAGTCAATAGGACTGTGAGAAATAAATACTGGCCCTTTAAGCCACCCAGTCCACAGTATTTAGTTACAGCAACCCAAACTGACTAAGACATCCCATATAGATTATAGCAGGACACGCTGGGCAGTGGTGGCGCATGCCTTGAATCTCAGCACTGTGGAGGCGGGGGCAGACGGACCTCTGGGAATTCAAGGCCACCCTGGTCTACAGAGAAAGTTCCAGGACAGGCCTCAAAGCTACAGAGAAATCCTGTCTCGAGGAAAAAAAAATTGTAGCAGGACCAAGGAATCCCAATTACTGTTTTGCTTTCTTTTCTTAGACAGAGGTCTCACTATGTAACCCTGTCTGGCTTGGAATTCACTGAGATCCATCTGCCTCTGCCTCCAGAGTACTAGAATTATAGGTGTACACTGCCATGCCCAGTAAATTCTTTTTCCGATGGGATCTCTCTGGCCCCTGGCTGTCAGGTACTCGCCACACAGACCAGGCTGGCCTTGGAACTCACTAAGACCCTCCTACCTCTGCCTCCTGAGATCACAGACATGCGCCACCATCCAGACTCTTAATTCTACTTTTAAAATATGGTACTCTGGGCCAGGCGTGGTGGTGCATGCCTCAGATCCCAGAATTTGGAAAGCAGAGGCTAGCAAGTCTCTGTGAGTTCAAGGTCAGCCTGGTCTACATAGTGAGTTCCAGGACAGCCAGGGTTGTGTAGAGAGATCCTGTCTCAAACAAAACAAAACAAGAATGGGTTCCCCCTGGACACACCCTAGGAGAAAATCCGTTCCCTGCTTTGCAGTTTCTGGTGGTCATCTACTTTTCTATTTTGACCCCTTCTTCCATCTCTGACACTTAAGTGTGAATAGTCTTCAGATATTTTCCTGACTACTTCCCGTCGTTGTATTTCTTCCTCTGGCTTTCTCCTGCCTCCCTCCTTTCCTCCTTTCTTCATAAGGATGCATGGAATTCTGTAGGACACCCCCCCAGCCAATCCCATCCCATTGTAAGACTCTTCATTTATCACAACTGTGTAATCTGTTTTTCTATGTAAGGTAACATTCACAACATGTTTTGGGATTGGAATGTGGATGTTTTGTAGGGCCATTATTCTGCCCACCACACATTGTATAAATGTGTACACATATGTTGTAATTTAATGGTTAGGTTAGTAAAAGCACTCCTGATTTACAGCTGAGGTAGTTCAGTCAATAAAATGCTTGCCTGGAGAACCTAAATTGAGTCTCCAAAACATACATAAAAAAGATTGGGCTTATTGGTGCATACTTTTAATACCAGGGCTGGGGAAGCAGTAAATAGACAGATCCCTGGGAATCACTGGCTGGCCAGCCTAGCCCACTTGGCAAGTTTTAGGCCAGTGAGAGGCACTGTCTCGAAAAAGAAAAGGTCGGCAGTGCCTGAGAAATGATACCTGAGACTTCCTTCCAGCCCCCACGTGCACACACAGCGCACATGCACACACACACACACACACACACTACTGCAGACAGTTTGGGAGGTGAAGTGCCCTGATGTTGACTTCATTTCTCTTGAGTAGAAGAGAAAGCATAAGAATTCTAAAGTGCTGAATCTAGATCTGTATTTTTTCTGTTCTGTTCTCTGGATGCTTTCTTTTTAATTCTTTCCACACATTTCAATAAGCAGTATTTGTCAATATTTATGTTCTTGAAGCCAATCTTCTGGGAAATTGATGTGCTGACTGGAAATGAGGAAATGTTAAAACCAATATAAAAATAGTCTTCGAGGCAAAATGTCAAAGTGAAGAAGGAATTTGCAGTTCTGTGGTCCTCTCATTTTGTAATCATTTGTGAGTGAAAAGTCCGGTTCACAGGCAGCATACTGACATAGTATTAATGTCCATGGAGTTGTGCTGACTGTGATGTGACATTCTGCTACAGACCTTTTGCTTGCCAGACAGATTTGTTACCATTAGGAGGTCCTTGACTTTCTTCACCTTGTCTCTGTTGTCACAGTAAAGATTTATGAGATGTCCTCCTGTTCCCGCTATCTTTTCTTCCAGCTTCTTTGTTCCCACCCTTGACTTCCTCATTCTTATCCACCAGAGTCAAGGAATCTGAGCCAGAGAAGAAGAAAAACAATGGAATACTACGCTTTGCACGGCTCAGTAGAGATCACATACTATTTTAGGGATCTTAGAATTTGAGGTCCTTTTTATTTGTGCTGTGTCCAGAGACTCTAGGAAATTCCTTTGACCCTTTAGTCAGTACCTATTGTACTCTAGGATCTTTCTTTCTAGCTGTGACAGACAGAAAAGCAAAAAGACTTTTCGGACACCGACACTCCCTTTGGTAGAGCTGAATGCTGCCCCTCTGCCTTCAAAAAGCTCCATCCTACTCTTCTGGCATCTTTCTCTTCAGGTGCCATTTCAACACAGTGTGGCCCTTGGAACCATGTCCTGGTATCTGCCTCCATGTTCTCTAGTGTGTAAGCACAGCTGAGAAGAGGATGTACCCATGAGGAGGGGCCAGGGCTAAATCTTCATTGTTACTGTGTGCCAGGGCCCAAGCTTGAGCTGATAGTTTTTGAGACATGAATGTAACCAACATATATTTTACAATCTGGGATTATAATAAGTACCTCAGACGAACCTTCTAGTGGACTTCCAGTGATGTGAAGGCCAGGACCACTGATATTAGCAGACGTTAAGTTGCACAATGCAAACAAATAGTTTTATTCTATATGAGCAGTTACATATCATAGCCATTTGCCAGTAAGTCATACTAACCATAATCTGGTAATATATATAGTCAAGCATTTTTTTCTCTTGTCATTGAAAAATTCCAATCAGGTCATGGGCTGGGCAGTGCCTTTAGAAATCCAGAAATAGGTGCAGTCTGGATTCTTGGTATCATCCTTTCCCTTTGTCCTTTTCTCTTTCTTCACTGACTTTTTCTTCTCCAAACACTTTCATACTCATTCTCTCCCTTCCTCCCTCTTTACCCTCTTTTCCCTTTTAAAAGAAAGGAAAGTTGGGAGCGGGAGAGATGGCTTAGAGGTTAAGAGTACCAACTCCTCATCCACATGGTAACCCACAACTGTCTGTAACTCCTACATGTGATAGGCAGATATATATTCAGGCAAAACACCCATACACATATAATAAATGAGTCAAAAACCAAAACAAAATTCGGATCTCTGGTGGGGGGGGTGTGAGGAAAGCTAATCGAGTATTAGGATTTTAACTATATCAATAAAGAGCCTGAGGACTTAGAACCCAGTCTCTAGTTGGTGGAGAAAAAAGCCTGCCACAGGGCAATCCCAAGGTCAGCCCTATTTCCTTTGGAGGTTTGCTGAGGATTGTTGCTACATTGTGACTCAGTTTCCCGCCACCGGTGCCTGGCCCTGCACTGCCCCTGGACACTCCTTTCTGTTATGATGTAGAGACAACCCACAAATTTTTGGTACTGATAATTGCCCTGTTTACTTAGACACCAGCTTTTCTTCTTTCCTCATTTGTTTTTGTTTTTGTTTGTAGATGGGGTATGCTAGTTTGAATGTAATTGCCCTCATAAACTCATAGGGAGTGGCACTGTTAGGAGGTATGGCTTTGTTGGAGTAGGTGTGGCCTTGTTGGAAGAAGTGTGTCACTGTGGGGGTGGGCTTTGAGGTTTCCCATGCTCAGGAAGCACCATCACCACCACTACCCAACCCCGTGAGTCACTCCACTTCCTGTTGCCTGCAAGATGTAGAACGTCTCAGCTCTTCCAGCTCCATGTCTGCCTGCTCTGCATCATGATGATAATGGGCTGAACCTCTGAACTGTAAGCGAGCCACTCCAACTAAATATTTTTTTATAAGAGTTGTCACGGTCATGGTGTCTCTTCAAAACAATAAAAAACCTAAAACTTAGGGTCTCACTATATAGCTCTAACTATTCTGAAACTCACTATGTAGACCAAGGTTGATCCTGAACTCAAAGAGATCCACCTGCCTCTGCCTCTTGAATGCTAGAATTAAAGTCTACCAACTGCTTCAGGCTCTATTTTGAGATGATCTAGGAGAGATGACTTAGAGGTTAAGAGCGGTCATTGTACTTGCTTCCTGTAACTGATGCCATGAGGAAAAAGTTCGGGCGTTCATCTGTTCTTGAAGAGAACACTGGAAAGTCCACACTAGTGGAGATCAGGATTATTGGGTCCCAGGAACAGGTATATGGCATATTAGATATTGAAATTGACACGGGAGACGTGGGTGAAAGTAGAACATGGTACTCAGCTAAATAAGCATGTTATGGCTAGATTTATCCATCTTAATTGCCTAGACTTTAGGTAATCCCTGATATCTGGGAACTAGAAGTTCTAGCTTGATTCTTTGGATACTGGACAATCTTCCACTTTCAACAGATGGTTAAAATCCATTCTTTATATAAGACATCTCCAAAATGCAAACCAAATGCTCCCGCTGGAGACCTTACACCCACATTTTTTGTGTGTGTGTGTGTGGTGGTTGGGATGCTTATAAACTTGTCCAAGCATGGTAGCCAGGCAACAGATAATAAATCAATGTTCATCTTTGACCAGTCATTGAAAACTTGATTTCACATTCAGACTAAAGTTTCATTTTCTTGTGCCGATCAGGCTGGGGTCATCACAAGGTTCGTGGGTGTGTGTGGCAGCCAGAGGTTATGCCAGGTGTTTTCTTCACTGTCTTCGCCACCTCAGTTTGAGACAGGGTCTTTTCTTCTTTTTCCCCCCTGAGATAAGGCTTCTCTGTGTAGTCCTAGCTGGAACTTGCTCTGAGGACTAGGCTGTCATGCAACTCACAAAGATCCACCTGGCTCTGCTTCCCTGGTGCTGGGATCAAAGGTGTGCTCCACCACCCTGTCTCTTACTGACCTTGGAGTTCAGCAATTGGCTAGACCAGATGAGCAGGAAACCCCAAGAAGCTTCCTGTCTCTGCTTCCCCGTGGATGATATTACTGGTTTACACCACCATGCCTGACTTTTTACAGGGTGCTAGGAACTTGAACTCAGGTCCTCGTGTGCTTTATCGACTGAACTGTTTCCCCGCCCCCTTGTTCTTCTGAAACAGCCGCATCTCCACTCAGTTGTTGCTTCTCTCCTGAAAGTCGGCTGTATCTAAATTCACCGTGCACCTTCCTCTTCATATCATGTAGCCTGGCCCTTTATCTAGTGCTTCACTATGAAAAACAGCTTGCAGCAATTCTGAGAGATGTTTAGTCCATCAGCTACTGTTATTACTTCATTTTAATGTAGCCACCTAAACTTCCAAGTGTCAACGACATGTTGTCTACTACAGTTTAGCCCTTTTTTGGGGGGCGGGAGTCAGAGTCTCGTATAGCACAGGCTGGCCTCAAACTTACTATGTGTATGAAGATGACCTTTAAATTTTTGATCCTCCTGCCTCCACTTCCTAAGTGCCATCACCACACCTAGTACAAGTTTTTGTAATTCAGGTAAAATTATGGAATAATGAAGTCTCAAATCTAAAGTTTATATTTAATAAATTTGACAGATGCATATACATGTACAGCCAAACCGTCCTCTTAATGTAGAAGATCATCATTACCCAGGAAAATTCTCAAATTACCCTCTCTGTCAACCTCTGTTCCACCTCCTGTCCCTCAGAGACAGCCACTATTCTGATTCTACTCACAATCCGTTAGTTTTGTTGTTCTAAAATTTCCTCTAATTAGTCATACTGTGTGTCCTAATAACCTTCACTGAATATTTTTAATGTCCGCTTATTTGCATGTATCAGCAGTCATTAGCTGTTACTGTGGAGTGGTTTTCCTATTGTCATCTGTGCATGGATCTCAGTATTTTTATCCATTCTGTTAATGGACAGTTAGGCTGTCTCCAGTTGTTGTTGTTGTTTGTGGTTTTTCGAGACAGGGTTTCTCTGTAGCTTTGGGAACCTGTCCTGGAACCAGCTCTTGTAGACCAGGCTGACCTCAAACTCACAGAGATCCACCTGCCTCTGCCTCCTGAGTGCTTGGATCATAGGCTGGGGGTGTGTAAGAAACAAGCCTACCTCTTTCCAAATAGCTGTCATCCAGTATTTCATGTTACGGCTGTTCCAAATCCTCACTGACGTTTGGTTGATGTCAGTTTTATTATTTAACATTTTTAACGGACACAAATTTATTATGGTTCTCCAAGGAAATAGAAACTGCACACACGTACATGCATATGTGTGTATATGAAGAGATTTTTTTTTTTAATAGGAATTGGTATGCCTTGTGAAGCTGAGGGATCCTATAGTCAGTTGTCTGCAAACTGGAAGTCAGGAAAGCCGGTCAGTGGCTTTGCCTTTTTTTTTTTTTTTTTTGCCCATGGTGTTTGCAGGAAGGGCAGTAGTGTCAGTCTCTGTCCAGGGCAGCAGTCTGTGTCCCATGGAGCGGTCAGACAGACTGAGAATGGAGATCTCACTTCTTTCACCTTTTTAATTGTGTTCAGGCCCCTCAGCAGATTGTATGGGACCTACCTGCACTGGGAGGGCAGTCTGCTCTGTAGTCTACGCAGCCTGGTGGCAGTGTTTCTGCAGACACACTGCCAGAAACACCCAGGAATATCTTAGCCAAATATCTGGGGACCCCACCACCCAGTTATGTTCACACACGCACGTGTGCATGCACACCTCCCCACACACACGGTGGGCTGCCCCTTGGCTCTGGAAGAGAACTGTAGAGGCCATGTCCAGAAAAGAGTTAATGAAAGAGAAAGGAATTAGAACTTCTGGGCCTTTCTGTGCTCTGAATACTCTTCGGGAGGCATAACGCGTACTTCATCTCATCAGTTGATATATTGTGCATTGGGTTTTTGAAGGGGAGAAGTGTAGAGAGTATATATATGTCTTTGCTTGAAGAATGTAGAACCTATGGTATAGAAGTGTTTGGAGTGGCCAGGTGGTGGTGGTGCACATCTTTAATCCCAGCACTCAGGAGGCAGAGAGACAGACAGATCTCTGAGTTCAAGGCCAGCTTGATCTACTGGGCGAGTTCCATCCAGGACAGCCAGAGCCACATAGAAAAACCCTGTCTCAAAAAATCAAAAAAGTAAAAAAAGAGAAATGTTTGGAGTGTCCCCCATATGGTATCTTTGTCACCTGTTTATAATACATCCCACTTAGTCAGCTTCTGTAGCCAAGTCCTATTTTATTGTCAATAAGCATCGCAGGATGTGGCATGACGATGGCATCTGGGACTGCCTGGTAGAACAGAATTGGGGTGGTACCCTCGGAGCTCCCAGCTGAGCGCTGCCACATCATTCCACTTTGTACAGATAGGAGGCCCCTCTCGGATATGCAGCTCCCTTCACCCTGGTTGCTTCTTTTGATTACTCCACCTTTAGGTGATCCCAAAGACAGGCAGAACTGGGGCAGCCATTAAAATAGCGCATTGGCATTGGGAGGGTGGGGAGAGAAACTGGAGCAACAAGCAGCCAGCTCTTGGTCCTGCCTAGGAAATCAGGTCTTAAAGGAGAAGGTTACAGTTGGGAAAATAAGAAGTACATCTGTGCCCAGAGCATGGTTTTTTGTTTTGTTTTTCGAGACAGGGTTTCCCTATGTATCAGCCCTAGCTGTCTAGCTGTCCTGGAACTTGCACTGGTAGACCAGACTGGTCTTGAACTCACAAAGATCTGCCTACCTCTTCCTCCTAAGTGCTGGGATTAAAAGCATGCACTACCTGGGCACCACCGCTGCCTGGCTAGCGTGGAGATTCTTAAAATTTACATTGTAGAATATTTGGGAGGTGGGTTGGGAACGCTCTGGGACCAGTTGCTTAGTCTGGTGCTGTTGTCATACTGAAAAGCCAGGTTAGCCTGCCCCAGAAAGCTTTTTAATTCACGTGACTCTGATCTTTCTTGAGGTCACTCTTGGATCACCTGCCAGTGGTTCTAACCTGACATTGTGAGTGGGCTGACCTGGCACAGTACAGACTTCCCTTCTCTTGGCTTGAGTCTCTGATAGGTTACTGATGAGGATTCCCTCTTAAACAGGGTACTCGTAGAAAGGAAGCAGCTGGGCTCTGGAGGATCGGTTAGTTCCCTTTGCTTTTCTGGTTGAGAAAGGAGAGAAATTGGATCTTCATTATGTCTTCTGTTGGTTACTCTTGATTAAATCTTGTAGCAATATTTGCATGATAGAGCCACCAAGCACAGAATCGGACGGACCAATGCACATTAATGTACTTGTTCCTCATTTGAAACACGAGCGGAACAGGTCACCACCTCTGCTCAGTGCACTGACAGGAGACAAGTTACTCAGTCAACAAGCTTAACTAGTGTCAGTAGCAAAGGTGGCACCCACGCATGTGGAAGACAGGGTGGCAGAAGCTCCAGGAACACTGCCCTTACCTCCAGGTGTGCCAGGTGACTGCTTCAGGAGCACTTGGGGGAAGCATCTTGAAGAGACCACCTGTGGTTTTCTCTGGAAGGAAAGTAAAGCTTTTAGCCACTCTGACGCACTACTGAGACCTCTGAGGAGTTCTGAGACAGTGGTGTGGCTTAGCCACCTCTGCAGACCTTTGGTTTATCTTGGTTTGCCAGGCTGACTTTCATTCGGTGTGGACTTCTTCCAGAATGGGAAAAAGATTTTCAAGAAATTCCACCCTTCAGATAGTTCATAAATATCAGTATTTGTCATTCCATAGGGCGTTGGTGCTGAACCAGGAGTGGACAGATACAAGAAAAGATTGGGGCAGTAAAGTGGTAGAATCCGTCTTGATCATCGGATGACCTTTCAGGAAAGAAGGTGGGGACATTAGCTTTTCCCCCTTAGCTCCCCATTTTCTTCTTTCCCCCCCTTACCCTTTGCCCTTTATTTTCATTGGAAAGGTAATATGCAAACTCAGCACTTTACACCTGATGCTGCAGGCTTTGTGCCACGTAGAGTGCTGGATTCTGGGATGCTAACCTACATTGACAGAATTCCTAGAAAAATTATTGTCCATGTTTAGGGATTATCTAGAAACATGGCTGTGGGGCATTGCAGAAAATTTGAAGTGATTTGAAGACCTATGTCTATGTTGGGTTCGCTGCTAAACCGTTTGGTATAGCAGGGTGCTGACTTGTGGCCAGACTTGCTGGCTGTCAGCTCTCCTTTCTGGCTCTGTTAATGTTGAGCAAGTTACTTGAGCCTTTGAACTTCCCTGTGTTCCTATGAAATAGAGTTATATAGTACCTGCCTGCTGGTAGTACTTACACTGTATGATAAATAAGAAGCTGGGTAAAGCACAGTGGCCATCCTTAGCAATGACTCAGTGAGGGCAGAATACCATTTACCTATTATATTGCATGGGGAGACTCGTTCCCACATTGGAAGGATGGAAAGTACAAGTGGTGAGACCCAGCAGAATCTGTGCAGCTGTGCCCTTCTTTTCTCTGAGTGCATCTACTTAGTCTTGGTCTAACTAGCCCTCTCCTTTCCTCATCATTTATTGCTCTAGGCCTGATGATGATGTCATCTCGTTCAGTCTTTGCATTTCCTCCATTTTTTTCCCATTAATAAAACTGAGGGCCAGTGAGGGATATATTACTTGCCAAGGTCATGAGTCTAGAAAACCCTTGTCATTCTCTGCTTGCATAAAAATAGTCCCTAATTACTTAATGGAGCTTGTAAAATAAAACAAAAACACTGAGAGGCACGGACTCTGCTTTAGTTAAGACGCGATTCTCCCCACCACACTGCTCTTCATCTACCAGAGGTAATGGTTCCCAGCTCACCTCTTTCTCAAAATCCCATGGCCAGTTTTTCTTCCCTGATGGAAAGAACTTTGGAATGAGACCTAAGAAGACCCAGTGTAATCTCAGCTCTACTGTGAGCCCACACTGCTTGCTCCAAGGCCTTTCTGGTCCTATTCCCTCTTCAGTATAATGAAGAGATTGCTATGAACCCAAGAGTCTCAGCCTTTCTTCTGTTGCTGAATGTCCTGCTTGCCAATATCTCAGTGATAACTTCTTCACTCAGATCTCACACTCAGATACAGGACTGTTGTGATGCTGTTTCAGGCACCACCTGATTCTTCTCAGAAATGCTGGGGGAATACGGCATGGAAAGTGTAAACTTTTTCTAGTAACAGATCACTTGCATACTCTGTGTCCGTGCCCAGGCTACAGTTGGGAGGCCGCTCTGGAGCACCTCCTTCCATGCCACTATAGCCCCATCCCTCAGCCTGCACACAGTGGGAGCAGGGAGTGCAGCAAACAAGTATTCTCTGGCCATTGGAATTCTTAAGAAACCTTGCTCTTTTGAGTTGGAAGCATCAGAAAATCTTTTGTAAACACACAAGAACTTAGGTTGGCAATGAAGTGTCTTTATTCTGAGACTCGGGTTTATTCCTCATCTCTCCATTGCGTATGTGACACTGGATCTGCTCATTTCTAATCCGGCTTAAAACAATAAGCAGCCTGATGCTGGGCTGTGGTGGCCCATGTCATTAATCCCAGCACTTGGAAGGCAGAGGCAAGCGGTTTGTGGTTTTCGGCCAGCCTAGTCTACACAGCGAGTTCCAGGGCAGCCAGGACTGTTACACAGAGAAACCCTGTCTCGAAAAAACAACAACAAAAAAAAGCAGCCTACTTCTGCTAGAAAAACTAGGGATAGCGCACTCCTATCTCAAGCTTCTAATGATCTTCTGGGTTTTGTTACTTATGGACTTGTAACCATGCAGAGGTCAGATATTGTACTGTTTCTAAGACCTCAGGTGAGGTGTTTAGATGCTGAGAATTTTTAGGGAAATGGGGCCTAGGCCGTGGAATCCACATCGGCTGTAGTTAGCTGAGTGCCTCGTCTTCTGTTTAGTCCTGTAGCATTGTGACTACTGCCTGTGATGGCACATGGCTTTTTTTTTTCTTTTTCTGGGAAGAGGGGTAGAGACAGGGTTTCTCTCTAGTCCTAGAACTTGCTCTGTAGACCAGGCTGACTTCTTTATTCAAAGAGATCCACCTACTTCTGCCTCCTCAGTGCTGGGATTAAAGGTATGTGTGCCACCACTACCTGGCTTTTTGCATTGTCACTGAGGAAAATATTTGAAGATTTCAAGTAAGTACCTGTGTGACTTGCTTCCTGTTTCCGTGCCACTTCACCCTAGTCACAGCTTTCCATACAGATTAGCAATCGTGAGGGACACTGGGGAAGGTGTGAACTCCTCTATCTTGGGATTCGTGGCTGTGTATTTAAATGCTTGGCCTTTTAGCTGTTTCTTTAAAAATGTTTCGGGGGGGGGGGGGGGGGGGAGAGATGGCTCAGAGGTTAAGAGCATTGCCTGCTCTTCCAAAGGTCCTGAGTTCAATTCCCAGCAACCACATGGTGGCTCACAACCATCTGTAATGGGGTCTGGTGCCCTCTTCTGGCCTACATACATACACACAGACAGAATATTGTGTACATAATGAACAAACAAATAGATAAAGGAAAACTTTAAAAAAAATGTTTCAGGGGAGGCAGAGGCAGGCAGATCTGTGAGTTCAAGGCCAGCCTGGTCTACAAAACAAGTTCCAGATGAGCCAGGACTACAGTGAGGCCCTGTCTCAAAAAAAGGCAAGGTATTGGGAGTAGGCTTAGTGGTTTAATAGCACTGGCTGCTCTTGCAGAAGACTAGGTTTGGTTTCCAGAACCCATATGGTAGCTCACAACCATCTGTAACTACAGTTCCAGGGAATCAGATGCCCTCTTCTGACCCCTGTGGACCAGGCATTCATGTGCTATGCATACATATATACAAGCAAAACACATACAAAATTTAAAAAGTAAATATTGTAGATGGTCTTTATCAACATCAGACCATGGCAATTCTAACTGAAAACTAATGGAAGAGTGAAATCTGCAACAGTAATTAGATGTATTATGTTGTGTTGGCACGTTCAGGCCAGGTAAGAGTCATTGTTACAGCTGGGCAGGGGTAGGACACACCTTTAATCCCAGCACTGGGGACACAGAGGTAGGTGGATCTCTGAGTTCGAGGCCAGCCTGGTCTGTAGCGCTACACAGAGAAACCCTGGCTCGAAAATAAATAAATAAATAAATAAATAAATAAAAACATAGCCATTGTTACCAAAGAAAGAAGCTCTGATAGTCTGTGATATTTGTGATATATGATATATACAAATGGATGCAGACAAATCAATAACTTCAAAGTTGGTGGTTCTGTGGTAGAATTTGCATGCAAAGAATTGATCTCTCTGAAATTGTTCAATAATATAAAATAGAAAATACTGATATAATAACAGTTCATCTATCTTATTACTGGGCATGTTCATCAGTGCATTAACATGCTGGGGGCGGAGAATAAACTGTGGATGTGGGGGGGAGTCAGCTTTGCTTAATTGTCGTTTATCTCAGAAGATTCTCTTATATTTTTGGTCGTGAACCTAGCTTTTAACGGATGGGCCATCCCTCCAGCCCACTGAGAAGATTCTCAACCAGAGTTTACCAATACTTTTAGAGTGCTGAGGAAACCCTTTGCTGTATAACAGTCCAGATTGCCCTAAGGAATAAAATAGCAGATTACAGTGCCCTGTGTTCATATGGCATTGAAAGCAGCTACTTTATTTAGTAGTGTTTAGGACCATGTGGAAGAGCTGCACCCCTCTTCCCCCACCCTGCTCACATATTGGTAAAGGACATAGCTGCCTTCGTTTCAGGGGAGGCTAAGGACTCTTTAGTGAGGGGTGAAGGCGCTCCCCAAGGGCGGGTGACCGGAGGAATGGAGGTGCAGGTGACAGCAGTGACAGCGGCAGGGTGGGACGCTCTCTTATTTAAGGATTATTCAGCTGCGTTCGTTGGCTGCTTCCCTGACCTTGTCTGCTAGGCCCCATTGGAAAGAGTCTAAAAGAATATCAAACTCAAGTCAGCAAACGCTGCTAAATGCTGTGTGGTAGAAAAAGAACCCTAGTGAAAGTTGAAGGCTATGGGGAAAGGAAAAAATCTCAGGGACTACAGATTCAACACAATGCCCATCAAAATCCTAGCAAAATTCTTCAAAGACCTCGAAAGAACGGTACTCAACTTCATATGAAAAAGCAAAAAACTCAGGATAGCCAAAACAATCCTGTACAATAAAAGAACTTCTGGAAAGCATCACAGTCCCTGACTTCAAACTCTACTACAGAGCTACAGTACTGAAAACAGCCCGGTATTGGCATAAGAACAGACAGGAGGACCAATGGAACCCAGTAGAAGACCCAGATATCAATCCACACATCTTCAGTACCTGATCTTTGATAAAGAAGCAAAAAATATCAAATGGGGGGAAAGAAAGCATATTTAACAAGTGGTGCTGACATAACTGGATATCAACATGTAGAAGAATGAAAATAGACCCATATCTATCACCATGCACAAAACTCAAGTCCAAATGGATCAAAGACCTCTCAGCATAAAGCCAGCCACACCGAACCTTATGTAAGAGAAAGTGGGAAGTACACTTGAACGAATTGGCACAGGGAACCACTTCCTAACTATAACCCCAGCAGCACAGACACTGAGAGAAACAATTAATAAATGGGACCTCCTGAAACTGAAAAGCAAAGGACACAGTCAACAAGACAAAATGACAGCCTACAGAATGGGAAGAGATCTTCACCAACCCCACATCAGACAGAGGTCTGATCTCCAAAATATACAAAGAACTCAAGAAATTGGACACCAAAAGATCACATAATCCAATTTTAACAACAAAAAAAAAAAAGCCGGGCGGTGGTGGCGCACGCCTTTAATCCCAGCACTCGGGAGGCAGAGGCAGGTGGATCTCTGTGAGTTCGAGACCAGCCTGGTCTACAAGAGCTAGTTCCAGGACAGGCTCTAAAGCTGCAGAGAAACCCTGTCTCGAAAAAAACAAAAACAAAAACAAAAAACAATTTAAAAAAAAAATGGAGTACAGACCTAAACAGAGAACTCTCAGCAGAGAAATCTAAAATGGCTAAAAGACACTTAAGGAAATGTTCAACATCCTTAGTCATCAGAGAAATGCAAATCAAAACAACTCTGAGATTCCATCTTACACCTGAAAGAATGGCCAAGATCAAAACACTGATGACAACTTATGCTGGAGAGGTTGTGGGGAAAAGGGAACACTCCTGCATTGCTGGTGGGAATGCAAGCTGGTACAACCCCTTTGGATATCAGTGTGGCAATTTCTCAGAAAATTAGGAAACAACCCAGTAATACCACTTTGGGGTATATAGCCAAAGGATGCTCAATCATGCCACCAGGACATGTGCTCAACTATGTTTGTCATAGCCAGAACCTGGAAACAACCTAAATGTCCCTCGACCGAAGAATGGATAAGAAAAATGTGATACATTTACACAATGGAGTACTACACAGCAGAAAAAATAACGACAACTTGAATTTTGCAGGCAAATGGATGGAACTAGAAAACATTGTTTTGAGTGAAGTCACCCAGACACAAAAAGACAATTATCACATATACTCACTCATAGGTGGTTTTTAAACATAAAGCAAAGAAAGCCAGCCTACAAACCACAGTCCCAGAGAACCTAGACAACAATGAGGACACTAAGAGACTCAGATAGATCTAATCTACATGGGAAGTAGAAAAAGACAAGATCTCCTGAGTAAATTGGGAATCTTGGGGGAGGTTTGAGGGGGGAGGGGGAGGCAGGGAGGGGAGCAGAGAAAAATGTAGAGTTCAATAAATATCAATAAAATAAAAAAGGGGGGAATCTCAGGAATTAGTGAAGGAAAAATTGGTTTTGGCTCTGTCCACATTGTCTCTGTCAGGAGCACTGACCCCACACAGTTGCTGTGGTTGAGCATGTCCACACAGACTATGGATATCTGGATTTGGAGAAGATATCTCATACTGTTTTCCTCTCTTTCAGGTTTCAAGTGCCCCATTTGCTCCAAGTCTGTGGCTTCTGATGAGATGGAAATGCACTTTATAATGTGTCTGAGCAAGCCTCGCCTCTCCTACAATGGTAAGGGTTGTCTATCTAGTCTGCTTCCTGATGTCAAGATAAGTTGAACAGTAGGGGGCGTAGCCTCCAGGTGAGGGGACTCTATAGTTTTCTTTCAGCAGGTAGTGGGGAACCTGCTGTTTCAGGAGCCTTGGTTGTAAGTTGGAGTGCTGAGGAATGGCCCAGGAAGCCAGGTCCCTCAGGGATGTAGTGGTGAGAAGGCATGAATAATAAAAACCCAGGGACAGATACTGGGGTTCAAGCTAAAGAACAGAAAAGCAGAGCATCCAGCCACTGGCTCTTACCTCTACCTCAGACTGAAATGGGCAATCCTGCCTCTGTGAATCTTCAGAATGAGACTAAGTGTAAGAGCTGGTTCCTCCCATTTTATATTTTTCTCTAGTGCTGGGATTAAAGGTGTGCACCACCACTGCCCAGTTTCTGTGGCTATCTAGTGTGGCTGCTGGGAGTAAAGGTGTGTGCCACCACTGCCAGGCCTGTATGACTGGCTAGTGTGGCTGCTTTACACTCTGATCTTCAGGTAAGCTCTATTAAAACACAAATAATATACCACTATAAAATGCTCTTAGCATTTTTTGAGGATTGTGTTTCTCCTCAAAAATCTCAAGGACTAGAGCTATAGATCAGTGGTAGAATGGTTGCCAGACATGCACAAGGCTCTGGGTTCTATTTTATCACACACACACACACACACACACACACACACACACCATTATAGTTTGTCAATTTTAGATTTTCCAACAAGATTTTGTTCTTATAAGAACTTGCTGGCCAAAGGATGGCACGTTGTATGTCTTGGTACATGCAGCCTGAAGTTCCTGAAGATCAGCTCCAAGGCAGACTGTGGCCCTGTCTTTCTTCCCAGACAGCCTTTCCTTTTCTCTGTGACAGCTCTGTTCCTGGGTCTGTTTCTTTAGCCTTCCCCTGCTCAAGCTCAGCTTTGTCCCGTTACCCATCTCCGCCTGGGACCATGGAGGGAGAGGGCTTTTCCCCGTATCTCATAGCGTGCTGCAGTCATAGCCTCAAGTACTGTATTCACTCTGTCCTACATGTGTTGAGACCTTATGAAGACTATTTTGTCCTGTGACAAAAAAATGAGAGCTCTCTGTAGACACTGCCTTTGCTGTCCTAGGACAAAGACGCTTCACAGGGGTGTTGGCCTGAGGGAACTTGGCTTTTAGAGTCATTAAGGAGAACTTTGTAATAAAGTCTGTGGCAGACAAAGTGCTGTCAGGACTACGTAAAACAAAGTCACCTCACATGCTCATGTGGTCTCCAGTTTATTTCCCAGAATAACCAGGTCTTCCTGTACCATCACTGAGTGACTGGTCTGTCCTCACCAACAACTGGGGGAGCCCCTTAAAGCAGTGGTTCTCAACCTTCCTAGAGTTGCCATTGTTTTAATATCATTTCTCATGTTGTGGTGACCACCCCCACACAATTAAATTATTTTCGTTTCTACCTTATAGCTGTAATTTTAATACTGTTAAGTAAGAATCATAATGTAAATGTCTGATATGTAAAATATCTGCTATGTGAAAGGGTCTTTGGGCCCATATGTTGAAAACCATTGCCTTAGAGGAACAGAAGACTGGCCATCTGAGACAGCGCCACTGTGGTTCTCCCTCTGAATCTTGGTTTTCCTTTATCCTTTACATGAGAAGCCACCTCCCCCTGTCTATAAGATATAGGCAGTTAAGGGTTGTCTCGTAAGAGCCAGTCTTTTCTCACCAGAGATAGGGAGGCCAGATACTCCAGCCCTGTGAGTAGAGTTTATCCTGTGCACAGGACGGATGGAGAAAGGAGGCTGTAGCAGCGTGAGCATGTCACGTTGAGTCTTCATTTTGTTCATGTAAGAGAACAGTGTTTGGGCTGAGTGTGGTGACTCTCGCCTTTAATCCCAGCACTCTGGAGGCAGGTGCAGGAGGGTCTCTGGGTTCCAGGACAGTCAAGGATACACAGAGAAACAGTGGGGTTCTTGGGGGGCAGTGTTTGCTACCTGGGTTTGTGTATGACTGGAACCCCTAGTAAATGTTTTGAATTCAGACAAAACATGAACTCTTGGGTTCTTAGGCCAAAGCTTTGAAGGCAAGAACTCTGGGCTTACTTTGATTTTACTGGTAACATATTCTACCTAGTTTCTCATCACCCCAATCTACTTATCTACTTTAACAAAAAAAAAAAAAAAAAAAAAAAATGGGTCTGAAAAGATGGCTTAGCAGTTAGGAGCTTTGCTGCTTTTCCAGGGGACCTGAATTCAATTCCCAGGACTCATGTGCCAGGTCATAGACATCTGTAACTCCAGCTCCAGAGGATCAAATGGCTTCTCGTTCCCACAAGCACCAGGAACACCTGTGGTACGTACATAGACGTACATACAGGTTATACACTTGAATAAATCTTTAGGATACAAGTTCTAAAAGAAGAAAGTAAGGAGGGAATCTGGCTGTAAGCCATGAGCTTATGCTCTCTCTGGAAAGGGGCGATGTGAAGCTTTCTTCGGTGGTGGTGAAGTTCTGTTTTCTCATCTGTAGTGCCTGGAGGGACTGCAGAGCTCGCTTAGTGGTTAAGAGCACTTGTTCTTGGCAAAGGACCAGGCTTGCTTCTCAGCACTCACATGGAGGTTCACCACCTCCTTGGACACCAGGCACACATGTGGTGCATAGACATACATGCTCGTAAAACACTTACACAGAATAATAAAATAAATCTTTTTTTAAAAAAATGTAAGTAACCAGAGGGCTGAGAATGCAGTTCAGGGGTAGAGTGTGTGAGGCTCTGAGTCTCATTTCCAGAAGTAGGAAAAGGAGTGGAAAGACGGGGAGAGTAAGCACTGTGAACTGGAAAGCAAGCCCTGGAGACCAAAAATGCATACACATTCACTCACACCTTCCACTGTTGCAGGCACAATTGAGGAAATTTCTATAAAATTTATGATAGTTATGGAAGATGAAATTTAGTTAACCACCAAAGAAAAAAGTAGAGCCTCTTAAATGAAGCAGATAGAAAGTAGTATTTTTCTTATTATGAGGTTTGGCCCAAGTGGAGGGTTGGAAGGCCTCCAGTAGTTGCCTGCCTGATTATTTTTTAAAATTTAGGGAAAGCAAGACCAGTTTTACTAGTCTAACCAGGGCTCAGAGAAAAAGAAAACTGGCACCTAGTGCTGCTAGGGCAAGGACTCAGCCAGGGAGTCCCTGCTGGGGGAACAAGGGAGCCAAACCGCAAGCAAGCAGCCATTAGTATTCTTACCCTTCCGGGCCTTCCTGTGGTAGCCCTGGAACCTAGGACTCCTAGAAGCTGAGGGAGTTACAGAGAAGAGAGGAAGGCGGTGAGGAGCCTCTAGGTAAACTTGATTGCCTTCAATTCCTAGATCTTTCCTTTCCTAAACTCTCTGGCCGTCATACTGCCCAGATAGCAATACAGAAGCTCCTGAGTTGGAGGTATGACTTTTCCTTAGCAGAGAGCATTGTGGTGGAGGCGCACACCTTTAATCCCAGCACTCAGGAGGCAGAAGCAGGCAGATCCCTAAGTTTGAAGTCAGCCTGGTCTATAGAGTGAGTTCCAGAACAGCCAGGCTGCACAGAGAAACCGTCTCAGCAAACCATACAAACACAGATTAGAGAGAAAATGAAAGAAGGAGGAAAAGGAAAGGAAGGAAGAACAAAGGAAGACAGAAGAAGGGATATTCTTTTGAGGCAGGTGTTTTGCTACAGTGTCAAGGTCATGGCGAACAGTATGCTGCTTCAGTAGAGTCCCGTAGTGCAGGCCCATGCCTGGCTTTTTGCTTTATGATGTTCTCCTCCTTCTTTGCCAAGAGGTATTACCCTATCTTCAGAGTTCTGAAAATGCTTTTGTGTGAGCTCACTTCCTTTCGGCCTTCCTCCTTTCCTTTCTATTTATTCTGTGTCCCGTGTGTCCACACCCACATGTGGGATTATACTGTTGCACTCAAGTGGAGGCCAGAAGACAACATAGCGGGGACTCTGTGGATTCCAGGGCTTGGATTCATGTTGTCAGGTTCTGCAACAAGTTACCCACCATGCCGTCTTGCTTGCCCAGCATACTTTCTTGGAGGAAGTGGGACATGTGGGTGAATGTAAAGGCCAGAGGTTAACATCAGATGGCTTCCTCACTTTTAATTTCTTTTAGATTTACTTTTTTAATTTTATGTGTATGAATGTTTATGTGTGTATGTACACCATACATGCCTAGGTGCCTTTAGAGGTCAGAATAAGGTATCATATTCCCTGGAACTCAAGTTACGGGTGTTGTGAACCTCTAGGTGGGTGCTGGGAACTGAACCCAGGTCTTCTGCAAGAGCAGCAAATGCACTTAACTGCTGAGCCCTCTCTCCAGTCCTCTCTTCCTGTTCTTTGAGATGGGGTCTCTCACTGAACCTGGAGCTCATGGATTTGGCTAGGCTGACCAGCTAGTGAACTCTAGGGATCCTCCTGTCTCTGCCTTTTTTGGTGCTAGAATTAGAGAAACATGCCAACATGCTGGGTTTTTAGACAGGTGCTGGGAAAATGAATGCATATTGTGCCTGAGTAGCGGGTACTTTACCAACCGAGTCATCTCCCTAGCCCACAGAAGCTCTAAGAGGCTAGAGGAGGGGACACTGCATGGAGAAACTGGAAACTGCTTTGTGACTATGAAACATCTCAGGCCTTTATTTAGTTGGCTTTATCCCTCTGGGTATCCTCATTGCAGCCAAATTTGTCAAAACATTTGATTGCACCTCATAAAATCCAAGGGCATTGGGACAGGGCACTTTTGCTGTTAGGAGGCACTCTGCTTAAGATCTGTCTGGATAGTAGGACACTCCAGCGTTACTAGGAAAGGAGTCTGAGATACCGTGTCGTGTCTGTGAACACACTGGACCAGTGGCAGCTCTACTCGCCAGAGATGCTGTAAGACCAGACACTCATCTGTGCCTAAGCTATACCTTCTACTAGGAGTTTTCCCTTTGGCTTCCATCCTCCTGACTGGCATGCCACAGGGGGAACTATAGATGCACACCCTTGCTCTTAGCCAACTCTGAGCTTCACCTCAGCCTTCTGTCCTAAGCCCCATGCCACCAAGAGTTCTGGGGCCCCTTGGTGAGTGCCTTGCCAGAATACTCCATGGGTCAGCTAAGTCCTGCCCTATCCATTGTGAACACCTGGGGACCCCCATACACCTCACAGAAATGGAAAACTTTAGCTCCCTGTGAGATGGGTAGTGTTTTTAAGCCACAAGGGAAGTTGCTTGTGTGGCCTGGACCTTTGTTTTATTCTTTGGAGCCTGTCCTGGAACTAGCTCTTGTAGACCAGACTGGCCTCAAACTCACAGAAATCCACCTGTCTCTGCCTCCCAGTGCTGGGATTAAAGGCATGCGCCACCACTGTGGCCTGGACCTTTAAACGAGACGGGTAGGGTAGCAAGAACTCGGGCTTGAGAGTCATGGCCACCTAGCAGCTATGTAGATGTTCCTCTGCCTGGGTCAAACAAGGGCTCTTTTCCTCCTCCTCCTCCTTGGCTTTTCTTTGATAGATGACAGGTGTCTAGGGTGTCGTACCTGATCTTAGAGCGCAGAGGAGTGCCATTTCATCCATCTCTACCCATCATAGGCCTTACATCTCCTGTTTGGCTGTTCTAAGTTGGTTCCCTAGTGTGGTCGGAGGCCCTGGCACCAGTACTGTCTGGTACTACCCCAGGCAAGCCACTTCCTCCTTGGTCAGTGACATTGGTTGACTTTGCTCATGGCATCAAGACAGTTGGGAGCAGCTCCGGAGGCACCAAGAAAAGAACAGAACCCAAAGGCAAAGCTTCTCTTTGTTCCTGTCTTTCCCTCGCCCAGCTTTTGCTGAGCTCCCTCCTCCAGGGCATGTCTAGGAGCACTTGAGTCCATCTGCACTGTCATCACCGTGTGTACCGGGTCCAGGGTCCTTGGCTTTGTACCCCAGAGTCCTGTCAGATGAGTATGGAAGTCTCACAGAAAGGCTTGATAGCCAAGCCTGCTTCACCTGTTTCCAACCCCAGGCACATCTGCAGCTGCTCATTCTCAGAACCCCAATGATTGAAACAGGAAGTTTTAAAGAAACCTCTTGAGAATGTGTGCTCTTCCTGCCCTCTGCTTCCTGGGTTCTGGGCTAGGTCCACACCTACTGGATCCCCCACACTATCAGATCCTAAGCCTCTTTTTATTTGTGTGTGTGTGTGTGTGTGTGTGTGTGTGTGTGTGTGTGTAGGTCAAAGAACAGCTTGACAGCAGTTGGTTCTCTTCTTTCACCATCTGGGTCTGGAGAGCAAACTCAAGTCTTCAGGCTTGTAGCAGGCACCTTTATGCTCTAAGCCATCTTGCCAACCCAGATCCCAAGCCTCTATTTCTTCGGGCTGCCCTAGAACCTCCAGGCTGCCTTTCACAGCCTCAATCCCAGAGTTTCCTGCTCTCTGCAGTGTGTCAGCTTGACAGGGTAGCTGCAAGGTTCTTTCTTCATACCGTGCTGTAGACACTCGGGCTGGCTGGTAAGGTGCACATAGAATTGCTTTGTGAAGAGGCCATGAAAAATCTGCATTAATCAACAGGTGTTCAAGTCTGAGCCTGCCAGTCCTTCACTGACCGTGCTCAAGGTCCTACATGTGGATACTCAGTGAATCACCTTTGCTCTCCCTGCTCTAGCTTGATGTATGTTTTGAAGAAAGAAAAGTCAGATCAGTCCTGTTGAGGAAGAAAGCCTCTGAGCCAGATCTCCATATCTGCTCCCAATCCCAGACTAGCACCCTGGGGGCCACACGGACCCTCAGAGCCGGTGCAGATGGAACAGTGAACACAGATTGGACATAGGAGTCTAACTTGCTTCTTGGGTTTATTGCTGAGTTACCCATTGGTAGAGGATTCCGAAGGAAAACTGGGACGAAAAGTATGAAGGTCTCTAGCCTGAAAGCTCACATCAGGGGTGAGATGCGCCAGAGAATGGGAAGAAAAGATGACTCCACCGTCTCTAAACTAAGCGAGTTTTCCTCCCATCTCTGTTGAGAATTTTGTTCTCCAGTATGTTACCATGAAAGCATCAGGCATATCAAAATTGAAAGACTTTGCAGTACACACATGTTGCCTGGGCCCTGCTTTTTTTTTTTTTTTTTTTTTTTTTTTTTTTTTTTTTTTTTTTTTTTTTTTTTGGTTTTTCGAGACACGGTTTCTCTGCAGCTTTAGAGCCTGTCCTGGAGCTAGCTCTTGTAGACCAGGCTGGTCTCGAACTCACAGAGATCCACCTGCCTCTGCCTCCCGAGTGCTGGGATTAAAGGCGTGCACCGCCACCACCGCCCAGCTTGGGCCCTGCATTTTATTACATCTTCTTTGTCTACTCATAGTGCATCTTACCCTTTGAATACTTTCTCAAGTAAAATGTGAATTCAGTTGTCTTCCGTCAGTGTTCCATTGCTGTGAAGCGACGCCATGACCACAACAACTCTTAAAAAGTAAAACATTTAATTAGGACTGACTGACAGTTGAGGGGTTAGCCCATCATCATCATGGCAGGAAGCATTGTAGCACACAGGCAGACATGGTGCTAAAGAGGTAGCTGAGAGTCCTACATCTGGGTCAGCAGGAGCAAGAGACAGTGGGCTTGACCAGTGTTTGAAACCCCAAAGCCTACCCCTAATGGCACATTTCCTTAAACAAGGCCATAACTCCTAATTTCTGTCAGGGTACACCACTCCCTAATGACCAAACATTCAAATATATGCACCCATGAGGGCCATTCCTATTCAAACTACCACAACAGCGCCCTTCTTTATATCCGTCTGTCTGTCCTTTCTTTCTTTGACTTCTTTCTTTCTTTCTTTCTTTCTTTCTTTCTTTCTTTCTTCCTTTCTTTCTTTCTTTCGCTTGTTGTTGTTTGAGACAGGGTTTCACTGTGTAGCTGTCCTGGAACTCACTCTGTAGACTAGGCTGACCTTGAACTCAGAGATCGACCTGCCTCCAATTCCCAACTGCTAAAATTAAAGTCTCCATCACCACACCCAGCTTCAGTGTACTTCTTTGTTGAGGATTTTAAGTATAAAAGTAATATGTGTTCAAGCATTCAAAGCAATATAAAAGAAGATTAGTGTACTTGGAATCCTACTTTGCTGTCACTTTATTTTTCCAGATTTTTCTTTGTCTGCACTAAGTTACATATGGTACCTAGTGCTTTGAATGGATGGGATTGGCCACTTTAGGGTTTTCTTCTACTTACCAAATTTGAAGTATGAGGTGACAGTGTAGTGACCAACCATTGTCCATCTCCTTTCTGAGTTTATATTGTTCTTCCTGTTGTACCTGGCTTAGCTAAATCTTAAAAGAGGAAGTTATGACCATAAGTGGCCAGGAAACCAAGTGACTTCTCTCACAACTCCTACGGATAGGAATGTCAATATCAAATTTTATCTATTTTATTTCTTTTCCCTGGGACTCTTAAGTAGGGGACTTTGAACCTATAAATAATTGTTCCCCCCCCCCCTCCTTGAAACAAGGTTTCTCTGTATAGCCCTGGCTGTCCTCAAATTCACTCTGTAGACCAGACTGGCCACCAACACAGAGATCTACCTGTCTCTGCCTCCCAAGTGCTGGTGATGTGGGAGGGTCTTCTGTTTTGTTTTGATTTCATTGGTTAATAAAGAAACTGCCTTGGCCATTTAATAGGCCAACCCTTAGGTAGGTGGAGTAGACAGAACAGAATGCTGGGAGGAAGAGGGAAGTGAGGCAATCGCCATGCCTCTCCTCTCTGGGTCAGTCGCCATGAAGCCAGCCACCAGGTGAGACATGGCTGAATCTTTCCCGGTAAGCCACCACCTTGTGGTGCTACACAGATTATTAGAAATGGGTTAAGCAATATGAGAGTTAGCCAAAAAGAGGCTAGATATAATGGGCCAGGCAGTGTTTAAATGAATACTATTTGTGTGTTGTTATTTCGGAGCATAAGCTAGCCAGGCGGCCGGGAGCCGGGCGGCAGGAACGCAGCCCACAGCTCCTTCTACATGCTGGGATTAAAAAAGGCATGCACCACCACTGCCCAGCCAAATAATTCATATTTTATGGTCCTTAATAGTTTTTTTTTTCCACCAAAATAATCAAGATACAAACAGCAGTGGAAAGAGAGGTCACCAGAACAAAGGACCCCAATCCTGCACCATTCTTAGAGTTCCTGAACAATGTCAGGATGTGACTTCTCTGGGCTTCCTCGTTCACAAGATAAGCATAACACTGTGCCTTGCTTAGCTTGTAAGATCATGCAACTCAAAGGAAAACATAGACACAGAATTTCATTATGTATCATTACTTCAGTTTGGGACTGGTGGCCTGTGTTGTGGGAAGTGATTTCAGCTCGTCTTCCTTAACAGCCATAACCTGCTCACTTAGTCTTTTGTTGTGGTTTGGGGGATTTCCAGGTGATTCCACATCACCTCTTCATTACCAGACCTGACTATGGGTTTATTAAACTTTCTCCTTGGACAGTCTCTTTAGTCTCTTCTCTATATGTTTTGCCCCACATCTATTCTGAACCCCATATCTAGACTAAAGTGAACTTCTGGGAGTCTCCATTGGTATGTCCCTGTGGAGACAGATACTCAGCAGACACCTTGATTCGTCTCTCAAACCTTGCCTTTCCTGTGGCGTCTCTTACAGACATGTGCATGCTATTGCCCTACCCTTGTTAACACGCGTGCTGTTGCTGCTTGCTCAGAGTTGGCTCCAGAATGCGATCCCCATCTCCACCTCTGCTGCCTCTTGGCTAAGCAAAGGAGACTGAGGTCCCACAGCACAGCACGAATCTGCCTTTGGGACTTGGTTTCACCCCTGCCTGTGACTCCCTGAGTCTCTTTGTAACCTGTCTTAGCAGACTTCCTGAAGTTCCCAGGTGTCTGACACTGTTTCCTTTGCCTGAAATCTAATCCCTCCTACCCCAGACCATGCCTTTGGCTCACATCACCGTGACTTCTCCAAAGCTGTCCTTGAACAATCTGAGTAAGGGCTTTTCTTCCCTACTCCTACTGCCTGGATTTCTGGTCAGAAGGCTCTTACAGTTACTACAAATTTCTCCCATTGCTGTGTCCCCTGCACACGAAGCATAGTGGTTTAACTCATGCAAGTAGTTCCTGGACCTGTGTTTGATCTGTGCCACCCACCTGCTGGTGACTAACCCTGTTGGTCTCCCTGTCTGTCTATCTTGCAGATGACGTGCTGACTAAAGATGCGGGTGAGTGTGTGATCTGCCTGGAGGAGCTGCTTCAGGGGGACACGATAGCCAGGCTGCCTTGCCTGTGCATCTATCACAAAAGGTACAAGGGCCTGTTGAGTACAACTCTGACACATCCCACATCCAAGGGGTAGATGGCCTTCACCAGCCATCCAGTCCTCTCTGGTTATGGGATGGTCTGTATACCCTCTGCTCTCTGAAAGGGGTCAGGCATCTACTGTGGTGACGGAGGGCTCAGTCATTGCAAGGGCAGGACAGAGGTGAATTGCTCAGGGCTCAGCTCTGCTGCAGCAGTTCAGATGGTAGGAGCTGTGGGCAGACCTAGCTTGGAGGTATACAGGATCCCACCTGGAGCTTGGCTCCCTTCCCTCTGAACCCTGCCCTTCAGAGAGAGGTAGCAAGGGTAGAACAGCTGTCCTTGCTGGCCTGTGCGGCACCCTCCTCCTGCAAGGGCCAAGAGGCAGGAAAAGGCACTACCTGTAAGTCCTGAGCTCTGCTATAATTAGCCAGGCCAAAGTTTGTCCTCTGCCTTCAGCGGTTGCCTTTGTTGCTGGTTTTTCCCTAACTGGAAAGGAGACACCTCCTTGCCCGGGACAGGAGCACACCACCTGCTCTCTGCTCCTCCAGCCCACGCTGGCACTGGGGCTTTTCTAAGCCCAGCCCAGGACTGCTGGGCTTCAGTTTCACAGCTGTGCCTGGTGTGTGAGTGGCCTGGAGAGAACTGTGGTTCTTGGTGCCGTTTCCACCACAACCCTGCAGCATCCAGAGAGGCACTAACCAGAGCCAGGAAAGAAAACCCTTGGCCCTAAGCAAATTACCTGTTTGGTTACTGTCTTTGAAAATGCTGAGATACGGGTTTACAAATCAGGACAGTGTCTTGGAGCACTTGTTTCTTCTTTGATGCAGACAGCCCTCTATAAACACTGGAAGGTTTACAGCAATGTCAGAGAGCCCAAGGGTCCAGCTTCCCTTCCTACTGTTATAGCCAAGCTTCTGAGAGAGGTGCCCTCATCATTCCTCATCTGGTCCCACTTCCTGCGCCGCCTTTGAGCCAGTTAATCTGCTGTTCTATGTAGTCCACCTCTGCTCACCTTCTTAGTGTTAACTGTTGCTATCCTGGGCTTCTTGTACTTTGACTTTGGGCTTCAGGAGGCCACTCTTGCCCTTTCTGCAAAACCAGATGGACCAGAGCCTGTACCTACTCTGCTGAGCCGGAGCATTCTTTTTTCTTCCCCAAAGATTTATTTGATTTATCAAGACAGGGTCTCACTGTGTAGCTTCAGCTATCCTGGAGCTTACTCTGTACACTAGACTGTCCTTGAACTTACAGAGTTCTCCTGCTTTTGCCTCCCAAATGCTAGGATTAAAATTGTGCACCACCACCACCTCCAGCTTATTATTTGATGTACATGGATATTTTGCTTGCATGTATTTATGTAGTAGGAGCGGCGGGCTGCGTTCCGCCGCCCGGCTCCCGCTCAGCTAGCTTTACACCCAAAATAACAATACACAAATTGTATTCTTTTAAACACTGCCTAGCCCATTTTCTCTAGCCCCTTACTGGCTAACTATCACATCTTGATTAACCCATTTCTATTCATCTGTGTAGCACCACGAGGTGGTGGCTTACTGGGAAAGATTCTAGCCTACATCCGTCTCAGGTCAAAGAATCATGGTGTCTGCCTGAGGCGTCTGCCTCATTGCCTTCTTCCCAGCATTCTGTTCTGTCTTCCCTGCCTACGTATGCTCTGACCTATCAGGCCAAGCAGTTTTCTTTATTAATTAACCAATGAAACAACATATAGATAGAAGACCCACCTACATCATATTTATATGATGTATGTGCCTGGTGCCCACTGAGACCAGAAGAGAATATTGAATCCCTATTAGCTGGAGTTAATGTTTTTGAGCCACTATGTGAATGCTAGGAACCAAACCTGGCCCTTTTGAAAGAGCAGCAAGGTCTCTTACCCACTGAGCCATTTCCCCAACCTCCAGGATCGTGTGTGTGTGTGTGTGTGTGTTAGCTTTAAATTGTGTATTTGTCTGTGCATCTATGTGTATGTGCATCTGAGTGCAGGGGCCTACCAAGACCAGAAGGATCAGATTCCCTGGGGCTGCATTTATGGGGCGAGTGTGAACCAGAAGACATGGATGCTGTGAACCGAACTTGGGTTGTCTAGCAGAGCAGCATGCACTCTCAGCTACTGACCCATCTCTCAAGCTCCCCTCTGCCCCTGCATCCTCAGATCATTCTTGATAGTCTTCCCTTCCCTGCTTCCACAAGGTGGGGGGGGGGTGCATAATCATTTCTCCCTGGGGTCCCTTCAGGAAAGATTTGGAAAGCCCTTCCCGAGAGTCCAGCCCCTTGACAGCCCCCTTGGCAGGAACAGTGTTATCAGCAGCTGACGTGTCTCCCCTTTTACCCGCTCCAGCTGCATAGACTCCTGGTTTGAAGTCAACAGATCTTGTCCAGAGCACCCTGCTGACTGACCCTGCTAGGCTGGCTTGCTGACTCCTCTCAAAGGTGAGCCCATACTTGGTGGGGGCTCTGGGCTTACAGAGTCAAGTTTCTGGGCGCTGGGGAGAGGGGCCAGGCTGCCTGATATATACCCCTCCAAGAAGAATGCAGTGAGCAGTTCCCAGGATGTAGAGGGATTGATTTTCCTGGGGAAACATAAGAGAGGGACCGTAGCCTGCTCATGAAGAACTCAGTGCAAAGGTAGAATCCACTCCTTTCCCTGAGGAAAGGCAGAAGGATCCCCTGCAGAGCGCATGGGCTGAAGCAAGGAAACCAGTCGGGCTCTGCAGCTGTCTCCTTGCTCACCTCTCCGAGGCTTCCAAGGCTCTGTTTCTTTAGAAATGGGAGAATCACTAAACAGAGGCTGTGGAACATGCACTGTCACTGCCCAGTGCTTGTCTGAGATCTTTTCACTGCTGTTCTTCCACCTGAGGGCCCTCCATCCACTGCACAGTGTCACAGTAGCAGCAGCCAGCATGACAGCTCCTCCCACACGTGCATATGTACCCAGCGTAACTTCTCATGGCCTCCCCAGGGTACCTTGTTCAACTGCTGACCCCTCTCCAGTCCCCCACCTGTGCTTTCTGAGGTCTATGCTGGCATATTGTCTCTCTCTTTTTCCCCCCACCCTTGGCAATCAGAGCATAAGTCCCAGAAAAACCAGTAGCCTATTTCTACTTCATCTCACATCCAGAGATTTGGGGGGATTGCCTTTCTTCTCTTCCTCTCCTTGTTCTGTTTTCTTTTGTTAGGTTTATTTTATTTATTCCAAGTAAATGCCCAGACCAGCTGACGGTGTCAGGCAAATCAGGGACATTTGCTCTTTTTACCTTCACCTCAAAATCTGATGACATGGGGAGAAGACAAAGCAAGGGTGAGAGTGAGGCAGGGGACTGGACCCTGGCTTCAGAATGCAGGTCCAAATGGCCCGCATGATGTTTGGCTTCCGGGGCCTTCCTGGACTGAACCAGACGCCCCGGCCGACCAGCCTGCCCTCAGAGGGACACGCTGCTGCCACCGTGAGATGGAGCAGCAACTCTCGGCCAGATGGAGCACGACTGACTTCTTCCGACCCACACAGGGACAGACAGCCCTGTTCCTGGGAGGAGGCTCCTCGGACACTGGACAGAGCTGAGCTTGGGACACCAGAGGGAACAGGGCACCCCTTCTGCACTGACTTCCAGAAAATGGTCCTCCTTCCTCCCTGAGGACACCAACTGGATGAGAGCGAGTCTGAGAGAAGAATGAATTGACCTCTATCCTTCCCCTCACCGTCAACCCAGGAGGGAAAGGGCATTTTCTTTTTCACCTTTGAAAGGCGTTGTGGGTCTGTCTTTAAAGTGTTTACAACAACAAAAAATTATATAAAAAAAAGTCTAGTGTCGACTGGTGTTTTCCCTCGTGATGTTTACAGATTGCTGTTTGCTGCCCAGCTAAAACCCACTCAGTGACAGAACCAAGCATAGCCATGTCTTCACTGCTAGCACTCTGAGAGCGGGCGGGCACTCGGTCACTTCCTTTGCCCAACCCCCACTTGACTCTCTGTGTACCAACCTTTCTACTTTGGGGGATTTTTTTGTTTTCTTGTTTTTCTGTCCCATCTTTCTGGCTTCGTTTTGCACTTTTCTCCCCTTAGTACCCTGGTACCTTGATTTCCTTGCCAAAAAAAAGAAAAGGAAGACGAAGAAGAGCCCATCAAGGACGCTTCCCCTTCCATTCCCATGTCTTTCCTGCCTTTCCTCCTGGATCTGGTCCAATCAGAGGATTTAACAATCACAAATACACTGAAAAAAAGCCTGGACATTTTTCTTAGGCCCTTGTGGTTTTGTTTTGTTTTCCCTTGGGAAAACATAAGACTTATTTAAAGGAACATGTACTGCTCCCCGTTTTCAGGCACACTGAGAACATTTTAGCCATTGATATTCACACGTGGCATCAGCCCATGCAGGATAGGTTTCTGTATTTATATATTAAAATACAAAAAAAAACCTTATAAAATATTTTAAAGATGTTCAAAGCTCGGGAGAAAAGCTTTTCATCAGTCAAGGTGTTTTGATATGGTATTAAAATATCTATAAAAGATACACTGTGTGATCTTATTTTAATGAAGTGTTGTACACAGTCGAGGAGTAGAGGGCAGAGACAAGTTCCCTCTGTCCACCTCCCCAGCCCAGCACTCCCGTAGCACCTGGAGTGGCTCTTAGCCACACCTGGGCCGAGGTTGGGCAATGGAGAGGCTCAGGTATGGCTTTCAAGTTTATGAATTCTTAAGTAATTGTCAGTTTACTGTCATTGCTGATTGTGAGGGAATGTTTCCGGTAAGATAGTCAGGGGCAAAGATCTTGCAGTCATCAGGTGCTGCAAGGATGTGGGCACCTCCAGGTGCCAACCCTGCCCACCCTTCACAGCCTCTGCTCCCCATCCTGTATTCAGCTTGCCCGATGCTCCATCCACAGCTCAGTGCTGACTCATGGGCATGCTTCACTGAGGCCCAGAAAGAGGCCTTGGTTTGGAGCTGTGCCAGCTCAGTGTCTGAACCAGAACCAGCCACTCAGCCTCATAAACGTTGGCAAATTGCAGGCTGGGCAGGAAACTCAGGGCAGGGCGGCAGTGCATACCTGCCCCATCTCCTAGCCAGGTTCCGGGAGTTGCATTTCAGGGCCTCCTGCAGAGCCAGCTGGGGAAAGCTCTGGAGGGAGATGGCTACAGATCTGTGCCGTGGCCATTTCCAGACCTGCCCCTGTACTGCTGCCTCAGGGCCCAGTCCCAACAGGCCCTCAAGTTTGGACTATGCTACCATTCTTGCTCTGAGGTCACCTTGCCTCAGATGCCTCCTGAAGTACCTACTCTGTGCGGACATTTGTTGGCCAGTGGGCACATGTGAGCCCACGCAGGCAGGCAGGCAGGCAGGCTCAGAGAACTGAATGCTTTAGAGTCTGAGTGTTGAGACCTCGGGACCTGAGCTGTGAGCACTGTTAATACTGGAAACTGCATTGTCTGTGCTGGGGCATTTTACTTCTTGGCAGAATGGTGAGGCGGTACCTTCATCTGAACTTGATCCCTTGCATGTGAAGTGGGGACACAGTGATGCAGCTCGGTCGAGTGAGGGTCAGGATTCTGCCCCAAGACCTGGCACATACACAGCAAGCTTCCTTGTAGCTTTGTCACTGCAAAGGGCACTGTTCTATCCCCAGCACCTCCAGCTTCTGCCTGGCAACTGTGTCTCCCTGTTCTATATATAATCCTACCAGCAGAACTGGCAGGGCAGGGCCGAGCCCTGAAAGCAATCTCCTTGCCTGACCCCTGGGCCTGGAGACAGGCTTCATGTGCCCACCTTGGCTATGTGAGCCCAGCCGCCTTGGCGGAGCTGTGGCTGAGTCTGGTGGTGGAGTTGGTTGGGGCAGTGCTGGGCCCCACTCTGGGTGCTATTCTAGGCTCTCTAGGCGGTGCTCATCTCGTCCCCTGTGACTTCCACCCCCACCTGGCACACCAAAGCCCTCTGTTGGCTGTCACGTCCTCTGGATTTGGACCTGGTGTGAGGGTGGAATAGGCTCGTCTGGGCTTCCCAGGTGGCACTTGTATTTGTCGCCTGCCGTCCAGACCACTCTCTAGAACCCTATGTTGCTCCTGCTCTGCCTTTCTGAGAGGGAGGAAAACATGGAAGAGCCAAGAGACGGGTTCTTCCCCTTTGCGCCAGGAGCCCCTTTTGGAAACCGCCCATCCAATAGCCATTTAATAGTACTGAAGCTCATAGGAGAATGTCCTTCTTAGGAGATAGATGCTGAACTATAGAGTTGAGTGATTTCAAGCAATGTATACTCTAACACCAAATGGTTCCCCAAAAAAATACACAAAGCAAATAAGGCAAAAATGTCCATTGTTGAATCTTCAACGACTGATATTTCAGTGAATAGTGTACTTGTTCTTTCAACTTTTCTGTATGTTTGGAATTTTCTTTAATAAAAGAAATTGTGGGGAAATGACTGTTTATTGAGTGTCTACTAGTCGCTTGTTACTAGAGGGTGTGTGTAGAAGCCCTGCCCAGAGGAACTCAATTCGGGAGGGCTTGTGGGAGGGGCACACAATCTGTCTGGGTTAGGGTTCACCAGAGCCCTCTCGTTCCCTGGTGATTGAGCAACTGATGTTTGGATTTCTACATCCTGAAGTGGTTTGGGAGAGAACCATGAGACAGACATCACAGAAAAGGGGTCCTTAGAACTGAAGTAGGACTGAAAAAGTAACAGGGTGGCAGCCTCTTTCGGGAGCATGGTGGGAGAAAAATGGTTAGAGCCAGGGGGTCGAGAGGCCGTTACTTCCCCTGTCCGTGGCTCCTTCCTGTTTTGTTTTTCCAACCCAAAAACCTAGGAGTAGGGGAGATGGTACTACGGTTGACTGGGACCTACAGGGGTAAAAGGTCTTGAGACTGGCCACCTGACCCTGGAAGGTAGGAACTACAAGAAGCTATTTTTCAGATTTGTGGCGTCACGCGCCCTCTTGTGGACTTCTGAGGAACAACTCCCACGTACCTCCAGACAGGTGCTCTGATCTGGGAATCTCAAAATTGCCAGGCCCACAAGTAGGCAATATGCTGACTTTGAAGGTAAAAGCTGGTGGATGGTGCATTATACCATGGAGACAGGTGGTACACAAAGGATTAACTCACCTCCATTTCTAACAGCCTATGTGGCAGCAGCTCGAAGAGAGTGTTCCAGTCTAAACCTAGTGGGGAAGCTGTCATAAGTGACCTCCTCTACAGGTGGGTCTTCTGCCTCCAGTATGCAAATGCAGGAGGGTTGGGACAGGCTTTCTTCCAAAGCCTGAACCTGAGCCACTTCCCCAGGCTACTGTCAGTCTTAAGAGGACAGCCCGAAACAAACGGCTCATTAGTCCAAGGTCAGAGACCAAGGGGTACAGATACAGCTGCAAATAGGGTTCACATTCATGGGCATTGGCAGACAAGGAGAAGGCCTAACAGTGTGGAATGAAGGTTCCTTCCCTGTGTAGAGGCGTGGTCTTGTCCTATGCATAGGATGAGCCGTGATGATGCTGGACACCAGTGGGAGAGGCCTCCACAGAGGGATCTGATCTTACTCTCGGAGGAGACCCACACCATCTCTGCCAGCCAGGAAGAAACTCCGCTGGGAAACACCTGGGTTTTCTACTGGAGCAAAAGGCTAAGAATGGCAAGGAAAGTAGTTCTCTGTAAGTCCATCCTCTTGACCTTCACCTTGAGAGCCAGCTACACAGACACCTGGCAGGCACAGATAGCACCAGTCATTCCGTCTTGTAAAGCCAGCGGCATGAAGGGAAGGTCGCGAACAGGGGCTCTGCATTCTGGGGCTTGTGGGCCAACGGTTTCAAGTTCCTCACAGCACTTTGCCTGGGTTCATGAGACCTCTGGGATCCAGCGCGTCTTTGAGCTGCCGCATAGTCGCCATGCCCACTGTGCCCACTTCCTCTTGCAGCAGCTGTCTCTTGCCCAGCCCGATGCCATGCTCTCCTGTGCATGTCCCATGGAGTGCCAGGGCACGCCTAGGAGGCCAATTGAAATCCTCAGCAGCCCCCTCTCCGCTGCCTCTGCCCTCCCAACACCCACCCCTCCCTGACTCAGCCCTTACCTGCCCAGATTTTCTGCAAAGGCCTTGACCCTGCTCTGCTCTTCCACATCATCTGGGTTGACCAGTATGATGCAGTGAAAATTGCCGTCACCCACGTGCCCAACAATGGCTCCTGGGGACCCAGAGAACAAAGCTGTCACCTCTAACCTCCCTGCCCAGGCACTAGCTAACCCCAACGCCTCCCCAAACAGTAAGTTCGTAGAACAGAACCTGTGAGTTTTGAGGCCTTAAGCTCCTCCTTGGTCTCTACCAGGATCTCTGGCAACCGGGAGATGGGCACACACACATCCGTAGAATAGGCCTGAATCAGAAGGCAAGCTCATATGGTTCTCCCTATTGCCCACTGCCTACCTAAAGGTAAGGGACCACTGTGACTCAGGCTTAGGACCAGGGGATCTTGATGCCACTGAATGAAACGTCTGTCTTCCAGCCCACTAGCCTTGGTGTGTTTATTAGCTCAGGTCTCCACTGCTTCCCTGGATCCAAGCCTGGACCACATGCAGGTTCCCAGCACCCCACACTACTGGGCTTCTGCATACTCCGCCCAGAGCCCAGCTTTCCCTTCTGGGTAGACTGCCTCCTTGCTCTCCATTTTTTTTTCCTGGAGGCTGTCTCACCATGTTTAAAATTCCTAAGGGCTCAATCCTGCACCTGGAGCTGGCTCACATGAAGAATTCCCAAGTTTTGGACATGTAATTATTCTCCCTCTAGGCTGGTCAGGGGTGCAAAGTGCAATCCTAGGTGCGGTGGTCTATAGTCCTAGTCCTCATGACCACCCAGCTAACCCTTGGGGAGCCTCAGCCTTCTCTGCTGGGTAATGGGTTGAGAAAAGGGGTTATGCTCTGAACTACCGATCCCACCTCCACCCCGGCCCCCAGCTCACCTTCCGTCCAGGAGACAGGGCCAAGACTGCATACCAAGCATTGTGCCGTGCCGCCCAAAGCTCGCTGCGCTTTTCAGCCTCCTTGGCCCAGGAGAAGTGAGAGCCCCCGTTATCCTGAGTGATTGCCTCTGTAGTAGGAACAGAAAGGCTGGCCCTTAGTCCCGCACTAGGACAGCCCAGGCCCCACTGCGCTACTCTCCCCAGCGCACCTGTGCGTTGCACCTGTTCTGCTAATGCCTGCTGGGAGCCGTGGAACTCCAAGAAAAGGGTGGGTGCCACGGGGCAGTTCAGTTTGCTGTGTCTGTTGCAGGCATCCATCATGACGTCATCCAGGAATTCTGGAACCAGGGAGAGGGCTACTTCAGTGAGACCTGGCCTTCTGTGAAGGCCTTTTCTATAGAACCCACCCCGACTGACTCAGTTTCTTGCTCACCAATGCGAGCCACAGGCACTGCAGACTGGAGGATCTGAACGGTGCTGTCCACAGCGGCTTGAACACTGGGGAATGCACAGGTGGCTGCCACTGTGGCCTCGGGTGCAGGATGCAGGCGTAGGGTGGCAGAAGTAATGATGCCCAGAGTCCCCTCTGAGCCCACAAAGAGTCCTGTGAGATTGTAGCCAGCCGAGCTCTTCCTGAACCCAGGGACACAGTAAGGTAGGTGAGTGATTTCTGTCTAGAAGCCTAAAGCTAGGAGACAGGCTTGGACTGATCTCCTCCAGCCCCAATTACCATCACAGTGCTTGTGATTTAGTGGCCTGGCTTGGCCTTGCACAGGGAGAGTCTTTGTCACGGGCCCTCCAGTGTTCCAGGGCCCTCACCTATAATGGCGGCCCCGGCCTGCAGTATGAAGCAGCCTGCCATCAGGCAGCACCACCTCCAGGTTGATCACGTTGTGCCGCATGGTTCCATAGCGCACAGCATTGGTGCCTGAGGCCCCAGTGGCTGCCATGCCACACAGAGACGCATCTGCACCTGGGTCTAAAGGATAAAGTGCTGGAGAGGGCAACTTGGGAAGCTCTTTCCCTGTGGGAAAGATGGGGTCCTCTGAAATCGCCCAAACAGCCCCTCAAACCCCTCAAGACCCTGAGGAACTGGTTAGTCCCGGGCCTACCAACAGGAAACCAAAGGCCGCTGTCCCGCAGGTGGGTATTGAGAGCTTTTCGGGTGACACCAGGCTCTACCACCACAGAGAAATCTTCTGTATTCAGCTCCGTGATTCGGTTCATATGGGTCAGGTTGATGCACACTCCACCCTGGTGGCAGGGAAGCCAAGAAGGCTGCCCAACTCGGTCTCTAGGCCAGGAGCAGCCCCTAGGACCCCATTCTGTGGCTGAGGCCCCCAGCAGTCATGCCAGAGCTCTAGGATGACAGGTGGAGCACCCCATTATACCTGTACAGCACAGACTCCCCCCTCAACACCGGTGCCAGTGCCAAACGGGATGATGGGAACACCTTGGTTGTAGCACAGGGTTGCCAGGCGGCTGACTTGGTCCACATTCTGAGGCCACACCACAACATCAGGAGGTTGGCACCTAAAAGCAGGCAGGCCTCAGAAGTTTTGAAAGGCGCTCCAGCCCCTTGCCCTCTCATTTCCAGGAACCTGGAGTTTTCCAAGGACCTGAGGACGGGGCCTCAGCGGATCGGGAACAGAGAACACCTCTCTAAAGAGAACGCCAGCACATTCCAAACAGGTAGCAAGAGACCAGGACAGCCCAGGACCCTCGGTCCCAGCAGCAGCTTCTGATACCTATGCATCGACTCGTCATGCCCGTGATGCTCTCTGACGGCAGAAGCAGTGGACACGTGGGGGCTCCCTACCACTGCCTTCAGAGTTTCCACAAAGTCCTGACTGAGTCCACCCTGCCAGGAAGAAACAGTGCAAGGGCCATAGGAAAGATAAGAGGAGCTACCCCGTGGCAGGAGGGAAGAACAGGAGCCGGTCAGAGTGCAAGAGATGACGTCACAGAGCCTCGCGCACTTTGCACCAGGCTCCCCACCCTCCAGGACCCCATCCACACATAGACATATACCTGTGACCCCCTGGAGCAGTAGCCCCTCCAGGGGGACAGCCTCTGGGTTGCCACCCGAAGGAGCATGGTCATAACCGAACCGCAGCTAAGGTGAGAGTACTGGGAAGGGGAGGAGGCAGAGCCAACCAGCCGCTAGCTGGGCCCGATGGCCGCACTGGGTGGAGCCTGCTTAAGGTGGAGCTAGCTTAAGGTGGCCCCTGCAGATCTGGAAACAAGGACAGCAGCCACTTTTGTGCCTTAAAAGTCAACGGCTTCGTGTAGCCCTTAGCACAAACTCCGCGCCGAGGCTTTAGAAGTTCCACTGACTCCTCGGACTCTCCCGTCTACACTTCCAACCTCCTCTTTGACCTCTAGGCTCTAGTTTCCCTTTTCTTTCCAGAGCTCAGGCCAGGCTCATGACCTTGGCTCATACACTAACCTTGATATATATGCCTGTGTCTGAGAAAAGTATCACAGACAGAATACCAGCCATTTCTCTGCTTGGTTCATGAGTTCAATCCTCAGGACCCACAAGGTGGAAAGAGAGAATGAACTCCAGCAAGTTGTCCTCTGACCTTCATACATGTGCTATATAGTACACGTGTGTGTGTGTGTGTGTGTGTGTGCACGACGCACACATACACTCAATTTGTTTGCCTTAGTTCCCAGAATTAACACTTTTAAATCTTTTTTTAAAAAAAAATTATTCATTATGTATACAGTGTTCTAGGGGGTGTGAGCCACCATGTGGTTGCTGGGAATTGAACTCAGGACCTCCTGAAGAACAGTCAGTGCTCTATAACCTCTGAGGCACGCCTCCAGTGCCAGAACTAATGTTTGAAAGTACCAAGTTCAAACAGTCTACCAGGAAGCAAGTTCACTTTAACATTTCATTAACACCATAGCTAGACTTGACTGTGTAAAAGTTCTGTGTGACCGTATGTTTCCATTCTCAAATTCTCCAGTTGACTAGAAAAATTCCTACATTTTACCTAATCTTGTTTTCAAAGGAACAGAGGAAACAGTGTAGACAGGGCACCAGCCACTGGATAGTGACACGATCCAAACATTGGCCCCCCCAAATACAGTCATACAAATGTACAATTTAAATTAGACAAGATGAGACTTTATTTTAGCACAGATAATTTGAAGACAGAAATGCGAAACTGAGTGCTGGAAAGCCAGCTCAGCAGTTAAGAGCGCTTGCTGCTCTTTCTCAAGACGCAAATTTATTTCCCAGCACCCATTTAATGGTTCACAACCAGCTCCAACTCCAGTTCCGGAGGACACAGCACCCTCTTCTGACCTCCACAGGCACTAGGCATGCTCGTGGTGCACAAACATACCTGCAAGCAAAACATTCATACACAGAAAATAAAAATAAATCTTTAAAACAAAATGCAAGATGAAGTGGTCAGAGGTTTGAAACTCAGTGACTTTCAGTAAGCTAGGAACAGCTTAAATCATGGCTCCCATGCCTTAAAATCATCTGAGCCAGCCAAGCACGTGGCGGTGCCCGCCTTTAATCCCAGCATTTCAGAGGCAGAGGCAGGCGGATCTCCGGGTTCGAGGCCAGCCTGCTCTACAGAGGGAGAGCTCCAGGACAGCCAGGACTACATGGACAAACCCTGTCCAGAAAACAAAACAAAACAGCATGAGCATACAAATCACCAGAAATCTTCCTGGAGGCACCACGATAGTAAAAAATGTAACATTCTTTATGGTTACATAAATCACAGAGACAGTTTCCTTAATAGCCTCATTTCTCTGTCTCAAGAGATTGAACAGAACCCCAATTGGCTCAACAGAGCCCCCCAAATTTCCAATTTGACAAGGCCTATCATACAGTGGCAAAATATCCCAAATGGTTCAACAGAGCCCAAACAGTTCAGACTGCTAAAAGACAAAGCCAGTCACCAAATGCCAGATTCCAAAATGGTTCAGAATGAACCTAACTAGCTCAGAGGAGCCCCAAATCAACAGGAAGACAAACCCTGGGGTACACTGACTGGGAAGAAACTCACTAAGGGTCAATTTTTTTTTCAAAATCCAAAACAAACCCAAGTACTTATTTCTCTGCTTTATCTGATAGAAGTAAAAAGCAGCTGACGCCCCGGAAATGGGAAGAAAGGGAAAAGTCCCTGGAATCAAGGGACTCTGGAGCTGTGCGGGGCGCTTCCATCTCCCTTACTTATCTGAGGTCAATGTGTTCCAAGTGGCCACCACCAGGGAAAAATATAAGTCTATCTTCCTGGTTACGTCACTGAAATTGTGCTTGGAGTTGTTAGGGCCAATGCCTGAGCCCTGGCATCACCTAACAAAGCCAGGCTTAGCCGCCCACTGCCAACAGGCCGCTTCCACAAACACATGATACTGAAAAGCAGAGTAAGATTTATTAGATGTGACCACACTAGGAAGAGAAGCCAGGAGGTTCCGAGGCTCACCCACCTCCAAGCCATCTTTGGGGTCCTTACATGAGGTTTAAGCAGAGGGGAAGAGAATCAATCAGCTAATCCGTCCTAGCTGAGGTGTGTCATTGTCTCGGTCCCGGTCTCTCCTGCAAAGTGGGCTGACCAGTCCTCAGCATTGTAGGAAATCCCTTTCTGGGAGGCCAGCTCTGCCTCTGGTGAGCACCAAAAGCCCAGTTTTTTGCTCTTTCCAGCTTGAGGTCCATTGTCCATTGTCTCAATATCCTGATAGCCTAATTGAGGAACACAGTATCTGTGTATAATATCTTCATTCCTGTAAGCATGATTACACAAACACATCACTTTTAAATAATTAATTTCACTCTTATGGTCCCTAAAGGTTCTTGTTCATCTCATAATGCAAAGTTCATTTAGCCCATCTTTAAAGTTCCCAAAGTCTTTTCATTTAAGATTTATTTAAGTATACAGTGGTTTGCCTGCCTGCAGGCCAGAAGAGGGCACCAGATCTCATTACAGGTGGTTGTGAGCCACCATGTGGTTGCTGGGAATTGAACTCAGGACCTCTGGAAGAGCAGTCAGTGCTCTTAACCTCTGAGCCATCTCTCCAGCCCCCTATTTAGGCCATGTTTAAAGTTCCCAAAGTCTTAACAGTTCCAACACTGTTCAAAAGCCCCAACAGCTACTCTAAAGTCACGGCAGTCTCTTAACTGTGAGTCTGTGTAAAATAAAACAAGCTATTTACCTCCAATAAACAATGGCATGGAATAAACTTTTCCAGTCCAGAATGAAAGAATGGAATGATAGTAAGAAAATGCTTATTGAAGCAAGATCAAAACCCAGCAGGGCAAAACACCAAACCCTGCAACTCCACGTCTGGCATCTGGGACTCAAGAGGGAACCATCTGGACAGGAACAGCTTTGGACAGCTCTGCCCACCTAGCTCTATTGCCTGAAGGTCGCGTTCCCTCTGTCTTGGGCAGGCTCCGCTCCCGTGTCTGCAGATTTTTCTCATCAGATCTGGTGTATCCAACATCCTGGAGCCTCCGCTACAGTGTTCGTCTTTACCTTCAGACCTTTACGTGATGATCTGTCAGGGCCTCCCTACAAAGAGTCGGACTCTGCCACTTTTGAATGGCTTAGGCAGCTTTCTGGAACTTTGTCACAAATTCTATACCCCCCCCCTTACCCTTACCCTTGCATCTTTCTTATCTTCAAAACCAATACCATACAGAAGACATGGTCAAGTTCTGTTTGCGAGTTGAGATGTATCTTCTGCCCTGACCCAGTCAAAACACTTTCCTGGGCAGCCACTGTGGAGCAGAGAACCCCTGTGGTAGCATTCTCAATTTCGGCTCTCCATTTTCACAACTTGGAGCCTTAGATGGGTGGGTCTTGCCTTCTGGGCACCTTACCTATTATCCCAGTGCAGAGCAAGAGGCTCACCTCGGATGGCATAAATGTCTTCAGCAATTTCAGATGCTTCATCTACATCCTCCTTGCTTGTGCCTTTAAATTTTCTCTCACCCCTTCCTCACCAGACCAAACATTTCCCCCGTCTTTCTGTCTCTCGCTATGTATCTGAGTAAAAGCAGTGAGCAGTAACCATATCACAGTCTGAATGCTTCCGTGCCTTAAATTTCCTCCACCAAACAAATGAGTCCTTTGCTGTAAAATTGTTTCACCCGAGTTCTCAGTACATGGACAGAATGCAGCCTTAATCCAGATGGCTTCAGCCCAGTTCTTGACAGAGTCCTTGTTCTCTGTGAAGCCCATGAGCCAGGTCTCCACTTGCCACATTTCCTTTGGGATTCTAGTCTTCTGAATTCCCATCAGAATGGCCTAAGTAAGCTCTGCTTACTGCATTCCAGAGCTTTTCTAGCCTGCAACTTCCATATTCCTCCCTAAAGCCAGTTCCAAAAGAGCACATGCCAGATTTATTACAGCAGTAACCGCACTCCTGGGTACCAAGTTTCAGCATCACTTCATTTTCTCCTCCTTATGGCAAAGGCAAACTAAGGAAGGAAAGGTTTCTTTTTGCTCGCAGTTTGAGGGGACGGTCGGTCATGGCAGGGAAGTGTGAAGGCAAGAGCATGAGACAGCTCATCACATCTGCATTCAGGAAGCAGAGAGATGATGCTCTACTTTTCTTATAGAATGCAGTGTGTGTGTGTGTGTGTGTGTGTGTGTGTAGTCACACGTGTGTGTACATTCATGTGTCTGTGGGTACATTTACGTGTGTGTGTGCATTCGAGTGTGTGTGTATGCGTGCCTTAGTCACTGTTCTATTCATGTGAGGACACAACCAAGGCGACAACTGTAAGCAAAAGCATTGAGTTGGGGACTTGCTTACAGTTTCAGAGGTTTAGTCTGTTATCGTCATGACAGGAAGAATGAAGAATGTAGGCATGCAAGCAGATGCTGAAGCAGTAGTTGAGAAACAATTACATCCTGATACATAGATACACACACACACACACACAGAGAGAGAGAGAGAGAGAGAGAGAGATGAGACGATGAGAGATGATGGAGGAGATGCGATGAGACTCGAGCTGAGAGAGAGAGAGAGAGAGAGAGAGAGAGAGAGAGAGAGGGAGGGAGGGAGGATGACTCTGGGCTTGGCTTGGGCTTTTCAAACTTCGAAGCCCACCCCCAGCGATACTCTTCTATCAAAGAGTTCCACTGCCTGGTGACAAAGCATTCAAGTAGATGAGTCTGTGGGGACCATTTCTATTCAAACCACCACAATGAGCATTCATGTGTCTGCATTCATGCAGACATGTGGACCTGTATTTGCTCTAGCAAGCATATACAGGTCAGAAGGCAGTCTGGAGTGCTGGTCCTCAGCACTTGTTGAGGCAGGGTCTCTCTATATGCCAGGCTTGCTATCCCTGAAGCTTTTGGGGTTCTTGTTTCTCCACCTCCCATCTCACTGTGGGAACCCTGGGGTTATTGATATGCCCGACAATGTCCAGGATTCCGTGGGTTCTGGGGTTCAAACTCATCACCTCATGCTCACACAGTAAGTGCTTTTTACCCATTGAGCCATCCCCTTGATCCGGGACACCATTGTGACTTAAAGAATGACCAGGGAGGAAACAATGGCTATTCTGTGGTTTTGGTGAAGTTTTTTTTTTTAATTAAATGAAGGGAACTGTCACTTCCAGGAAAACTGCTGATTACATTTGTTGCTCAATGATAAAATGAGCTTTTATGTTAAACAGAATTTGGATAAAAGCCTGTCCTGTTGCCTCATGCTTAACCAGTGTTGATGAGAAAGCTGGTGGGATTAATACAGTACTTGATACTGTAATAAAGTTTGTCCTCATAGCTGGGCGGTTGGTGGCGCACGCCTTTAATCCCACACTCGGGAGGCAGAGACAGGTGGATCTCTGTGAGTTTCCGGCCAGCCTGGTCTACAAGAGCTAGTTCCAGGACAGCCATGGCTACACAGAGAAATCTGTCTCGAGAAAAAAAAAAATCAGCATGTAGAAGTATGTGATTTGATGAGCCATTTTTCAAATGCTCAAGTAATGATGGCATAAATTCACAACTGGATAAAAGACAAAATGCAAGAGCAAGTACTTTAAACATTTAATTTTAAAACATTTTATTAATGAATATTTAAGGGGTGTGTGTGTGTGTGTGTGTGTGTGTGTGTGTGTGTTGCCTTAATGTATGTCTGTGCACCAAGTGCATACAATGCCCAGGGAGGCCAGGGAACGGTGTCAGATCCTCTGGAACTAGAATTACAAATAGTTGTCAGGGACCAAGTAGGAACTGGGAACTGAACTCAGGTCCTCTGGGTTCTCTGCAAAATCAGGAACTGCTCTTAACTGTTAAGCCATCTCTCCAGCACCAAAAGATTTATTTTAATCATTTCTGTATCTGTATGTCTGTGTGCATGTGCACATGAAGGCAGCTACCCATGGGTGTCAGAAGTGGGCACCAAATACCTTGGAGCTGGAGTTCCAGGGCAGTTAGTTGTGAGCCATCCAACACTAGCGTGAGGCCCTCTGCAGGAGCAGCGCATGATCTCAACTGCCTAGACTGAGGAGTCTAAGTCCAGTGAGAAGGCTCATTGCTATGGTGCTGTTTTCTGATTGGTTGTCGTTTTGTTTTGTTTTTGAGGCAGGGTCTCACTATGTAGCTCTGGATGGCTTAGAACTCACAGAGATCCACCTGCCTCTGCCTTCTGAGCACTGGGGTTAAAGGCATGCACCAGCACACCTGAGGCTGTGATAGTCTTCAGAGATGTCATTGTGTCACAAGATGATGGCACTTGAGCACATAAATAGAAATTAGATTTTTGTCACTATTCCATGAACAACCCACAGCATGGTTGATGCCTTGGGACATTTGCTCCACTTTCAGCTGTCACTGTCATTAGGATTAAAAATGTCTGCCCATGCAGTGCCCTGTCACTATGCACATCCAAGCACATTACAAAGTAGCCGGTGAGTGGATGTGGGGATTTAAGTGGCATATGGCAGCATAAAGGAGACCAAGCAACCGACAGTGTCCAGGGGAGGTAATTGACAAAAGCTTAATGAGAAGTAAACGAAGTTAAAAATCATATTTCAGGGGGGCTGGAGAGATGGCTCAGAGGTTAACAGCATTGCCTGCTCTTCCAAAGGTCCTGAGTTCAATTCCCAGCAACCACATGGTGGCTCACAACCATCTGTAATGGGGTCTGGTGCCCTCTTCTGGCCTTCAGGCACACACGCAGACAGAATATTGTACACATAACAAATACATATTTAAAAAAAAGAAAAACCGTGTTTCAGGCAGTGGATGTAGCTCAGTTGGTAGTGTGCTCACACAGAGCCCCATGTTCTATCCCCAGCACCATATAAACAGGCATGATGGTGCACACCACTAATTTTTATGGCAATATAATAATTTTTTATTGTTTGTATTGAGCTATATATCTTTCTCCACTCCCCTCCCTTCCTCTCCTCTTCCCTTCTACCTTCTCCCATGGTCCCCATGATCCCAATTTACTCAGGAGATCTTATCTTTTTATACTCTCCATGTAGATTAGATCTATATATGTCTTTCTTAGGGTCCTCATTGTTGTCTAGGTTCTCTGAGATTGTGAATTGTAGGTTGATTTTCTTTGCTTTATGCCTAAAAGCCACTTAGGAGTGAGTACATATGATATTTGTCTTTTTGGGTCTGGGTTACCTGACCCAATGTTTTGGTCAATGTTTTCTAGATCCATCCATTTGCCCACAAATTTCAAGATGTCATCATTTTTTCTGCTGTGTAGTATTCCATTGTGTAAATGTACCACATTTTCTTTATCCATTCTTTGGTTGAGGGGCATTTAGGTTGTTTCCAGGTTCTGGCTATGACAAACAATGCTGCCATGAACACAAATGGACACATGTCCTTGTGGCATGATTGATCATCCTTTGGGTATATACCCAAAAGTGGTATTACTGGGTCTTGAGGAAAGTTGTTTCCTAATTTTCTGAGAAATCGCCATACTGATATCCAAAGGGGCTGTACCAGCTTGCACTCCCACTGGCAATGCAGAAGTGTTCCCTTTTCCCCACAACCTCTCCAGCACAAGTTGTCATCAGTGTTTTTTAATATTTATTTATTTATTTTGTATACAATATTCTGTCTGTGTGTATGCCTGCAGGCCAGAAGAAGGCACCAGACCTCATTACAGATGGTTGTGAGCCACCATGTGGTTGCCGGGAATTGAACTCAGGACCTTTGGAAGAGCAGGCCATGCTCTTAACCACTGAGCCATCTCTCCAGCCCCGTCCTCAGTGTTTTTGATCTTGGCTATTCTTGCAGATTTGCATTTCTCTGATGGCTAAGGATGTTGAGCATTTAAGTGTCTTTCAGCCATTTTAGATTCCTCTGTTGAGAGTTCTCTGTTTAGGTCTGTATTCCGTTTTGTTGTTGTTGTTGTTGTTTGTTTTTAATTGGATTATTTCTTCTTTTGATGACTAACTTCTTGAGTTCTTTATATATTTTGGAGATCAACCCTCTGTCTGATGTGGGGTTGGTATAGATATTTTCCCATTCTGTAGTCTGTTTTATCTTGTTGATCGTGTCCTTTGCTTTACAGAAGCTTCTAAGTTTCAGGAGGTCCCATTTATTAATTGTTTCTCTCAGTGTTTGTGCTGCTGGGGTTATATTCAGGAAGTGGTCTCCTGTGCTAATGTGTTCAAGTATACTTCCCACTTTCTCCTCTATGAGATTGCCTTTTTTTTTTTTTTCATTTTTTTTTTTTTTATTTTGTGTACAATATTCTGTCTGCATGTATGCCTGCAGGCCAGAAGAGGGCACCAGACCTCATTACAGATGGTTGTGAGCCACCATGTGGTTGCTGGGAATTGAACTCAGGACCTTTGGAAGAGCAGGCAATGGTCTTGCGGGCACCAGACCTCATTACAGATGGTTGTGAGCCACCATGTGGTTGCTGGGAATTGAACTCAGGACCTTTGGAAGAGCAGGCAATGGTCTTAACCGCTGAGCCATCTCTCCAGCCCCTATGAGATTGCCTTTATGTTGAGGTCTTTGATCCATTTGGAATTGAGTTTTGGTGCACACCTTTAATTATTCCAGCATTCAGGAAATGGAGGCAGGAGACTCAGAAGGCCAGGGTTATTCTTGGCTACATAGTGAGTACCCGACTCTGGGTACCAACTTCAAGGCCTGTTCAAGACCTGTCTTTAATATTTGCAACCCTGTCTCAAAAGAAAAAAAAGAACGGAAGGAAGGAAAGGAAAAAAATTGTATTTCAGCAAAAATATGCACTGTGAGGCTGGAGAGATGGCTCAGAGGTTAAGAGCACTGGCTGCTCTTCCAGAGGTCCTGAGTTCAATTCCCAGCAACCACATGGTAGTTCACAACCATCTATAGTAGGATCTGGTACCCTCTTCTGGCAGAACACTGTATACTTAATAAATAAATAAAATCTTTAAAAAAATATGCAGTGTTTTCAAAGCCTTTCTTTGTCCTCGTCCTTTATTCCTACGAGAGAGAGTAATAGAAAATAGTGCTTTGAATTTTGCAAGGTCTTTAATATTTATTTATTTATTTATTATGTATACAATATTCTGTCTGTGTGTATGTCTGCAGGCCAGAAGAAGGCACCAGACCTCATTACAGATGGTTGTGAGCCACCATGTGGCTGCCGGGAATTGAACTCAGGACCTCTGGAAGAGCAGACAATGCTCTTAACCACTAAGCCATCTCTCCAGCCCAGCAAGGTCTTTAGAAACAGCTCACAGAGCGCTCATTTGGCGGGGTTATCATAAAATATGAATGAGAGTGTGTTCAATCTTCTTTTTGTACCTTTCAGTTTTGTCTCAAAATATGCATAGCTTTTACAAAAGTAGAGACATTTCTACTTTTGTGTAGATGTGTGTGTGGTGCTGGGAATCAGGCCCAAGGTCTTTACACGCTAGCAAATGTTCTGCTATTGAGCTACATCCTCAGCCTAAGTAGGAGCACGCTGGACAGACTGTCACATACATCCTGCCTTTCCCCTTTCGTTTCTCCATGAATTAGACACTCCACCATGTGATCAACACACATTTTCAGTGTCTCTTCCAGTTTTATTTGTATATAACTGCAATGTATTTGATTCACATATTCAAACATCTAGATTGTTTCCAGTGTTTTGAAAATGATACATATTCTCTTTTTTAGAGAATTTTATATTTGTGTGTATGTGTGCACTCACAGATGTGCCACAGTATGCATGTGGAGGTCAGAGGACAACTTGTGGGAATTGGGTCTCTTCTTCCACCTGTTGTGGGAGACCAGGGTTGTAGCTCGGGTCAGGCTCGGCGACTAACACCTTTACCCTCTAAGCCATGGTTCTTTTTTTTTTTTTTTTTCTTGGCAGAGTTTACATAGCCCTAGCTATCCTGAAACTCACCGTATATCCCAAGTGCAGGAATTAAAGGCAAGCACTGTTTTTTATAGTCAGCTCCAGCCCTGTTTTTGAGACTGGTTTTCACTCTGTATCTCAGACTAACCTGGAATTTACTGGGTAGCCGCCCAGATCGGTGTCAAACTCACAGCAATGATTTTGCCTCAGCCTCTTCCAAGTGCTGAGTTTACAGGGTTATCAAACTCATACTAGAAGCATTCCTTTTCTTTTTCGTTTGTTTGTTTTCGAGACAGGGTTTCTCTGTGTAAGCTATCCTGGAACTACTTTTGTAGATAGGCCTGCCTCTGCCTCCCAAATGCTGGGATTAAAGGCGTGTGCCACCACCGCCAGGCTCCTGTTTCTTTTTGAGCCTGTCTCACATTGTCCAAATTGGCCGTGAACTAATCCCCCCGCCCTTTACTTCTGAGCACTGGGATTGCTTCAGCCTTTCTCCTCCCCAACCCTACGCTTCAGTGTTGTGTATACTTTACACAGAGCTAAAGTTATCATCGTTTACAAATTTTTAGGGTTTTGTTTTTAGAGCAAGGTTTCTCTGTTCTGGAACTCCTTGGAGACCAGCCTCTGCCTCTCTAGTGCTGGGATTAAAGGCGTGCGCCACCACCGCTCCACAATTTTTAAGATTTTATGCGCATGAATGCTTTGTCTATATGTCTATATGTGTCCATAGAAGGGGTCAGTACTGAAATAAAGTCATAGTAGGCATGGTACCGTTCATCTGTAATCCCATTAAGTAGGAAGCTGAAACAGAAAGATGGTTAAGTTTGAAGCCAGCCTAGACTTGATGACAAGACCCTGTCTCAAACCAACATGGGGTTATTTGTGCCAGTCCTTCCAAAAATAACTATAAGGCCAAGAGGTTAAGAAAAGTGGTGGTTTTGTTTTGTTTGTGGCTGTGTGTATGTGTGTGTGTAGTGGGGAATTGGTTGGTTCTAAAACAAGGTCTCACTATGTAGCCCTAGCTGGCCTGAAACTCTGTTCTCAAACTCCCAAGGATCTGCCTGCTTCTACCTCCTGACTTGCTCGGGTTAAAAGCTACCACTCTCAAAACGACATGTATTCTTGGTTGAGATTAAAGCTGATATTTGCTTTAATGTATGTGCTTTGTAGTTGAAAGAGTTTTGAGCCGGGCGGTGGTGGTGCACGCCTTTAATCCCAGCACATAGCAGGCAGAGGCAGGCGGATCTCTACATTTGAGGTTCATACAGGTTCCAAAGCTACAGAGAAACCCTGTCTCGAAAAAAAAAAAGAATTTAAATCGATTACTCGTGACATTTCTAAAACCCAGTTTTTTAATAGCATACAAGGAGGAAAGAGACTGTAATGTCTCTTAGAGTAGAACACAACCAGCAGTCAGTTAACTTGTGAAGCGGTCTCCACCCTACCACTCGCAGACTTCCCAGAGTCCCCAGCAGCGCGGCTCGGAGGCTTATGGGAATTGTAGTCCTGAGACCTGCGTCACTATTCCGAGGACTCTGGGTACCGCCGCCCGCTCTACAGTCTGCGCGCTTGCGCGAACGCACGGGCGGTCGCCCTTCCCCCACCTGCCGTCGCGAGTGGGTAACAGGGCCCCCTTTCCACGCGCTTGGTGACCCGGAACCGCGGGTGGAGGCTAAACCCCTCCAGGTATGTCTGCAAGGCCTGGGATGCGCGGGCCCGAGAGACGGGTCGTGTCCGCGCCAGGGTGGAAACCTCGCGGGCCGTGGCGACCCCCGTGCGTAGGTTCGGGCCTCGAGCCCTTCTGAGTTGGTCCCTGTGGGCTGCTCCCGGCGGACGCGTGCAGGGTTGGAGGAGAACGGGCAGGTGCAGAGCTCCAGCCTTCCTTTGTCAGGAGACACGCCTCTGCCCAGCATCGCGGGGCTCAAGCCGCGCGGGAGTCCGGAAGCCCGGCGGGCGCGCGCGTGACCCTCCACCGGGGTGCGGGGGCGGGGCCCACTCCGCTGGCCACGCCCCCAGAGCCACCTTAGCAGGCTCCGGGAGCCTCTGATTCCCTCGTGATGCTAGGTGTTTCCAGTTGTATCATCACGGAATAATCGCGTCTACTCCGTTACTTCCGGTTTGAGCCACAGTGTGAACAGAATTTTCTTGTTTTTCTGAAATTGACTTTTCTGGGTAGTTCAGGTTAGCTTGCAGCTTGCTGTGTAAGCCCATGCTGGCCTCGAACTCTGTAAGTTTGTACAAGTAAGCCCATGCTGGCCTCGAATTCTATAAGTTTGTACAAGCCCAGCTTCACCTCTATTTTCTTGATTAAAGTTATGCTTTTTACTTATTTTCTATAAAGTTTTCACACAGGTATATATGGTATATTAAGCATACCCCCCATATCTCTTACTGGCTTTTTAAATCCTCCCCACCTGTTCCCTTTTCCCCAGTTTCATTTCTACATGATTTTATGCATCTCTATAAACATCTAGGAACCGCGAGTTTGAGAAAACGTGATGTTTCTCTGAGAATAATTTGTTTAATATGATTATATCCAATTGCTTCCATTTTCCTGCAAATGACATAAACTTTGTTCTTTATGGTTGGAAAAATTCTATTATGGGGTTAGTGAGAGGGCTCGGTGGGTAAGGACACCTCCCGCCAGTGCTGAAAATCTTGAGTTTGAGCTGGACCCCATATGGTAGGAGAGAACTTAAGAACTGAACGCTGGTCTCTGAACTCCACATGCACATGTGTGCACTAACATACACACACGTTCAGGTGAAAAAGTGTAAGAGTCCCATTATGTATGCCTGTCATCTCCGTTCCTCTGTTGTTGGACACCTGTGCTGGTTCATGATCGCTGTTTGTAAATAATGCTGAAAACCCCATTAATGTGCAAGTGGCTCCGTGATACGGGAATTTTTAGGTAAAAACCTAGAAGTGGTATAGCTGAGCCATATGGAAGATCTATCGTTAGTTTCAGGAGAAACCTCTTCACTGATTTCCATAGTGCCTGGACATTCAGTCCCACGGGCAGTGTATAAAGGTCCCGTTTGTCCACAGCCTTGCCAGAATTTCTTGGTTTTGTTTTTAATGACTGCTGTTTTGACTAGGGTAAAATGGAATCTCATTGTAGTTTTGACTTGTGTATTATGGCTGGTGCGTTTGGACACTTTTTCGTTGACTATTTGTATTTTACCTTATTTTTTTATGTTTGAATGTTGTAGTTGCATGTAGAATTTTATGCCAGAAGAGGTCATCAGGTCCCACTATGGATGGTTGTGAGCCACCATGTGGTTGCTGGACCCCTGAAAGAGCAGCCAGTGCTCTTAACCACTGAGCCATCTCTCCAGCCCCATATTTTATATTCTAAGAACCACTTATGTTGATCAAAGTTGTGGGAGGTAGAGATCTTTTCTTCTCAAAGATTGGGCTATTGTGACCGCCAGTATTTTATCTGGTTCAGCTGTCCAGGTTGCCCGCTTGGTGGCTTTCTCTGCCAAGTATTTCCTTTGCTTGTGAAAGAGTTGTCTTTTTAAGCCAGGTGGTGGTGATGCACACCTTTAATCCCAGCACTCGGGAGGCAGAGGCAGGTGGATCTCTGTGAGTTCAAGGCCAGCCTGGTCTACAGAGTGAGTTCCAGGACAGGCTCCAAAGCTACAAAGAAACCTTGTCTTTGAAAAACAAAAGTAAATGAAAAGAGTTGTCTTTTTTTAATCCTTACAAGTGAGTAATGGCTGCATTTGAGGTAGCATCAGTGCTTCTAGCAAGATGACGTCAGTTCTAGCAAGATGACGTCAGTTCCTTCGTTTCTCAGGGAGCTTTTGACCATTAATTAATCCTTTTTTTCCCAAATGGTCACATGGGCCTGTAGTATGAAAGACTCACATGTAGAGTCACCTTAAATATTTACTGGCTGTCCTGGAACTCACTTTGTAGATCAGGCTGGCCTCAAACTCACAGAGATCTACCTGCCTCTACCTCCCGAGTGCTGGGATTAAAGGTGTGCACCACCGCCGCCCAATACTTTGACAGGTTTTTAAGGTGAGGTCAGGAGTGCCATAGCTGGGTGTGATGCTGTGTTAATCTTCAGTTGTCTAGCCAGTGGTGAACCTTTGTCTTTTTATTTTTGTTTGTTGGTTTTGGTTTTTTTTGTAGTAGTTTGTTTTATTTAAGACAGGGTTTCTCTGTGTAGTCCCGACTGTCCTGGGACTCACTCTGTATTCTAGTACCTTTATCTTTGGGGACTGTCCTTGTTGGGTCCTGGGTCGCACAGAAGCAAGCTTTAATCCAGAAAAAGAAAAAAAATCACCATGGGGCACACAAAGCTTATCAGCTATAGCTGTGACCACAGCCAGAGATTGGGCTTCTGAGCTGTGGCAGTGGGGGCTGGTTTTGGGCCTCCTCTTACAGTAAAATCAAGCACAGGTGTGGGTCAAAGAGCTTTTACAGCTTAAGGTCAGGCTTAAAGCCATATTTTAAGTTGTACAACTTCTGACTATAGGACATCAGAATGTTAAGTTAGCCTGTGGCTGACACAGCCACTTTCACTGTCCCTGAAAGAATGCAAGGAAGAGAATAGAGTCACATAGGGGGACAGTTAGAAATTAAGGGGATACAAACAGAGGGTCCCATAGAGGCAACAGTTAGAAGCTAACCTTTATCTGCAGTACCTGCCTATCTGGGAAGCTGGGAGGCAGGAGACAATTGTAAAATGTTTACCTTTGTGCACAGTGGCTGCCAGGATGTCTGTTCTTAAAGCAGAAAGTGTTCGTTAAAGGTTAATAGTGGCTGCCAGCTTTTTTTTTTTTTTCACCCAAAATGTGTTTGAGCTTACAACTTTATATTTCTGGGTTTTTTTGTTTTTTGTTTTTTGGGTTTTTTTTTTATTTATTATGTGTACAGTATTCTCAGTCTGCATGTATGCCTGCAGGCCAGAAGAGGGCACTCATTACAGATGGTTGTGAGCCACCATGTGGTTGCTGGGAATTGAACTCAGGACCTTTGGAAGAGCAGGCAGTGCTCTTAACCTCTGAGCCATCTCTCCAGCCCCAACTTTCTATGTCTGTATTCCAGGACTGGACCATTTATTTCTGTACTCTATCCCTGGACTCTTCACTCTGACAGAGGCTTCACTCATAAGCCACTGGACTGGGTGCTTCCTAGACCTTTGGGATTGTTTTGGAGCAGAGTGGGAGAGTTTGGAACTTAGGGTTAGAGAAGTCCTAAGATGTTGTAAATGAAGTGGGCCATTCTAGTTCAGAGGACCGGAATGCCAAGAGAAAGGGGCTGGAGACATGACTCAGCAGTTTAGAGCTGAGAACACAGCTTCAGTTTCTAGCAACCATGTTGGATGGTTCCAGGGAATTCAACACCTGCTTCTGGCCTCTTCTGGTACCCACATGCAGAGCATGTGCTCATCTACATACACACATATGCAGAAATAAAAATAAATCCCTAAGAAAGAGAGACAAAGGCAGAGAAACATAGATAATGAAGGCCTTCGGCTAGTGAGGTTTCAGAGGGAGGGAAGGACTTCTCTGAAATGGGGCTAGAGGCCATGTATGTCATATTCTGGCCAAGAACTGGGCTGCCTTCTGTCTATATCCTGAGAATTTGAGTGAGGCTGAATTCAACAGTGATGGACCATTTTGTTTGGTGGAGGATGTCTGAAGATAGGATGGGGCAGAAGAGTGATTAAGACACTGGCTGCTCTTCCAGAGCACATGGATTCAGTTCCTAGTGGTGTCTTCTGGATGACACTCAGACTATAGTGAGGTTACTGCTCGCTGCTCTTATCCCAGTGTACTGTGAGAGAGAGCAGAAAGATAGCAAAACTGTATGGTTTGCTGGGGAAAGGAGGAGGCTTAAAGTTGTAGGCTACAAAGCAAACGCTGAGATATAGCTGCAGTTGTTAGAGATTAGGGAGACCTGTTCTGCACCGAGATAATAGGAACAGTGCTCTAGGGGCAAAGTGCCCTCCTAGCGAAGGTTCCAGCTTGTAATGAAAGAGAGCCTAAACTGGGGGTGCCAGTGAAGGAGTCCTCTGTCTGAAAACCACTACCTGGAGAGGTGTTTCCTCCAGGTAAGCTTGGAAGGCAGGCAGGATGGCAAAAGTATGGCTTGAGGGGGCCAAGCTACGCCTCCAGCAGGAAGCAGGTTTTGGCATCATGGCGTAGGTATGATACATGCCAAGAGTAAGGCTCACGGAGGCTTGAGACAAGTCTGGAAGACTTCTGAGGCCAAGCAGTGTGGCCATTGTGGGAAGTTAGGAAGGTTGTCAGGTCCACGGGAAACTCCCAATTCCTCAAACTCCAGAAAGTCCAAATAGCCAAAAAAATAAGCAGAGGGAACATAAGACTAGTCAGTGTAACAGCCCTGGCTGTTCTGGAACTCACTCTGTAGAGCAGGCTGGCCTCGAACTCAGAGATCTGCTTGCCTCTGCCTCCCGAGTGTTGGGATTAAAGGTGTGCGCCACCACTGCCTGGCTCACTTACACTTTTGGACAGTGTTGGAACTGTTAAAGACAACAGGTACTTCTGACGTTAGACTGCATGAATGCATTTTGCATCATGAGATGGCCATGAGCCGATAAGGACAAGAGGTGGAAGCTGGGGTTTAAAGTAGTATGTTTGTTGGGTTGACAAATGGGAGACTAATCACTAGATAGGGTTTAGAATTGCTTGGAAGAACCCCTAGGCATGTCTGTGAGAAAGTTTCTATATTGACGTAGTTGAGTGGAAAGACTCACCCATGGCCAGGGACCCAGGACTAAGTAAAAAGGAGAAAGAAGTAAGTCAGCGTGTGCCACTGCTCTCTGACAGTGGGCCCAGTGTGATCAGTGACCTCATGCTGCGGCCGCTGTGACTCTTCTGTCACGATGGACTGTGCTTAGAATGTGAGCCCTGAGGAGCCCCTTCCGCAAGCTGCTTTTGTCTGGGGCTTAGTCCCAGCAATGAGAACAGCAGCCGGTACACTTGCCTTTCCCAGAAAATGTTGACTTTGTCTCTCAGCTTGAAGAAAGGGCAGTGCAGCAGCTGTCAACTCTGTCTGCCAAAACTCAGGTTTCTGGTGTTAGAGCAAAACCAAGATTCTGTACTTGTGAGAAGGCATCAGGGCCTGGCAGGAGGAGACCTTATAACTGGTCATGTGACCATCCCTCAACCTTGGGTCCTTTTGCTTAATTCCAGCTAGAAATTAGAAAGAGACCAGTACCATCGTCCAAATTAGTCCTCGTGGGGCTTGTGTTGGAGCTTCCGGAGAGAGCACACAGAAGACTCTGGGTTGTTCTATCAGAAAGCGATGAGTAAAAGCTCGGCTGTTTTGGACAGGGCGGGGTTTCTTCACGAATATTGTTTTGAGACAGCAAACCCAGGCTAGCTCACACCAGCCTAGATGGAACTTACTTTGTACATTGCTCTTACCTGGATAGAAATTACCTGTAGTGCAGGCTGGCCTTGAACTCAGGACACTGGTCCTGCCTCAGCCTTCCAACTGCTGGGACTGTAGGTGTGAATAACCACCCCAGCTTTCATGAGTGCGCAGCCAGGTGATCTGCTCTGAGCTCTCGCTATCGGCACACCCACCAGGAAGCTTATATATGTAGGTCAGGAGCAGACAGTCTGCACGGAAAAGCTTCAGGGAAGAGAAGTTCCTTTTTAGCTTTGAAGGGAGTGGGAACAGGGCTACAGTAGGATGCATGTGCAGCTAAACCTTGCTTCTCATTAGAACCAGAAAATACAGTAGGGGAATCAGGCCTGCCTTACTGCCTCATATCATATCATAAAAACCTTCATGATTCCAGGCTTTCCCACGGTCCTTGTCACTTGTTTCCATCTTTTGTTATAAACTTTTAGCAACATTTATAATATTCACATTATACGTATTAATTTGTGTATGGATGTGGGCACTTGCATGGGGCTCAGAGGGCATCTTGGGAGTTGGTTCTCTCCTTCCACCGTGAGCTCGGTGCTTTGTGTCACTCAGCACAGTTTCTGTGGAGCCAGCTCACTGATCTTTCTAATTTTTGTAAGGCAACCTTAACTTTATTTCTGTGAAGTATTTTATTGGAAATGGAATCTTTTTTTCCTTTGTACATTTGGGACTAGCTCTTTTTTCTTCTTCTTCTTCTTTTGCTTTATTCTTCTCTTATACAGTACATCCTGACCACAGCCGCTCTCCTTCCCTTCCTTTCTCTCAGCCTCCCTCTCCCACGTTTCTCCTCCCCCCCATATCCACTGTTTCTCTCTTTCCCTTCAGAAAAGAGTAGGCCTTCCAGACATATCAACCGAAGACGGCATAACAAGATGCAGTAGAATTCAGCGTACACCTTCCTCGGGTCAGGACAGGGCGACCAGTAGAAGGAAGAGGACCCACGAGCAGGCAGAGTCAGAGGCACCCCACCTCTACTGTAAGAGTCCCACAAAAACCCCAAGCTAAAGAACTACACACAGCACGCATGCAGGGGATCTAGGCTCACCCAGGCTCTGCGATTGCTGCTTCAGTCTCTGAGACCTATGAACCCTGCTTAGTTGGTTCTGTAGGCCATGTTCTTCTGGTGGCTTTGACCCCTCTGACTCCTACAGTCCTTCCTCTCCCTCTTCTCTGGGGTTCCCAGAGCTCAGCCTAGTGTTTGGCTGTTGTTCTCGGCCTGTGCTCCCATCAGCTGCTGGAGGAAGCCTCTCTGACGATTGATTGGTCTAGGCACCTGTATTAGTCAGGGTTCTCTAGAGTCACAACTTGGAGAATGAGTCTCTCCCTTCCCTCCCCTCTAAGGGAATTTACTGAAATGATTTACAGATTGCAGTCCAACAATAGCTAGCTATGAATAGAAAGTCCAAGGATCTAGGAGTTGCTCATCCCGCAAGGCTGGATGTCTCAGCTGGTTTCTGTATGTGCTGGAATCCCGAAGACGCAGGCTCCAGTGCCAGTGAAGGGATGGGTGTGCTGACAGGCGAGGGCAAGGGTGGAAAAACGAACACACCTCTGCTTATTCAGCCATAAGTGGAGGGGTGTTCCCCTGAAGCATTGTTGTTGTTGAAGTGTTCCACACCTTCACCAGCTTGAGCCATCGCTTGTGCTCGTGTTTTTTTGTTTTCTTTTTGTTGTTTTTTGTTTTGTTTTGTCTTTCAAGACTGAGTTTCTCTGTAGCTTTAGAGCCTGTCCTGGAACTAGCTCTTGTAGACCAGGCTGGCCTCAAACTCACAGAGATCCGCCTGCCTCTGCCTCCCGAGTGCTGGGATTAAAGACGTGTGCCACAGCTGCCTGGCTCACTTGTGTTTTTGATCCTAGCCATTCTGAGAGATGTAAAGGGAATTTCAAAGTAGTTTTGATTTACATTACCCTGATGACTAAGGGTGTTGAACATTTCTTTTTTAAAAATATTTATTTATTTATTATGCAAACAATATTCTGTCTGTGTGCATGTCTGCTGTAGATGGAGCGGCGGGGCTGCGTCCCGCCACCCGGCTAACTTTACACCCGAAATAATTACATGGAAACTGTATTCATTTAAACACTGCCTGGCCCATTAGTTTCAGCCTCTTATTGGCTAATTCTCACATCTTGTTTTAACCCATATTTAGTAATCTGTGTAGCACCATGGTTGCTTACCAGGAGAGATCTTAACCTGCGTCCATCTCGGAGAGGAGAGGCATGACGACTGCCCAAAGCGTCTGCCTGACTCTGCTTTCTTTCTCCCACAATTCTGTTCTGTCTACTCTGCCTACCTATGCTCTGACCTATCAGGCCAAGCAGTTTTCTTTATTAATTAAACAATGAAACAACAGATATACAGATGACCCTCCTCCATCAGTCTGCAGGCCAGAAGAGGACACCAGACCTCATTACAGATGGTTGTGAGCCACCATGTGGTTGCTGGGAATTGAACTCAGAACCTTTGGAAGAGCAGGTAGTGCTCTTAACCACTGAGCCATCTCTCCAGCCCCTTGAACATTTCTTTAAGTGTTTCTCAGCCTTTTGAGATTCTGCTATTGAGAATTCTGTTTGGATCTGTACCACATCTTTTAATTGGATTGTTTGGTTTGTTGATATCTAGTTTCTTTAGTATATATATATATATATATATATATTGAATATTAGTCCTCTGTTGGATGTGGAGTTGTTGAAAATCTTTTCTTATTTTGTAGGCTGCTATTTTGTCCTATTGACAGTGTCCTTTGCCTTACAGAAGCTTTTATGTTTCATGAGGTCCCATTTATTGTCCGTCTTGGTGCCTATATTACTGGTGTTTTGTTTAGGAAGTTGGCTCGTGTGCTGATGTATTCAAGGCTGTTCCCTACTTTCTCTATTAATAATCGGTTCCAGTGTGTCTAGTTTTATGTTTTTTTCTTTGATCCACTTGGACTTGAGTTTTGTACAGGGCAATAGATATGGATTTATTTGCATTCTTCTACAAGCTGACATCCAGTTAGATCAGCACCATTTGTTGAGATGCTTTCTTTTTTCCATTGTATATTTCTGGTTTCTTTATCAAAAGTCAGGTGTTCATATATGTGTGGATTTATGTCTGGGTCTTTGGTTCAATTCCATTGATATACCTGTCTGTTTTTATGCCAATACAATGTGGTTTTTATAACTATTGCTCTGTAGTAGAGTTTGAAATCAAGGATGCTGCTAACCTCCAGAAGTTCCTTTATTGTTCAAGATTGTTTTAGCTACCCTGGGTTTTTTTTTGCTTTTCCATATGAAGTTAAATATTCTCCTATCAAGATCTATAAAGAATTGTGGGGCTGGAGAGATGGCTCAGAGGTTAAGAGCATTGCCTGCTCTTCCAAAGGTCCTGAGTTCAATTCCCAGCAACCACATGGTGGCTCACAACCATCTGTAATGGGGTCTGGTGCCCTCTTCTGGCCTGCAGGCATACACACAGACACAATATTGTATACATAATAAATAAATATTTTTTTATAAATAAATATTTTTTAAAAAAGAATTGTGTTAGAGTTCTGATGGGAATTGCATTGAATCTATAGGTTGCTTTTGGTAAGATGACCATTTTTACTTTAATTCTACTGATCCATGAGCATGGGAGATCTTTCCATTTTCTGATATTTTCAATTTCTTTTTTCAAAGACTCGAAGTTATTGTCATACAAGTCTTTTACTTGCTTTGTTAGAATTACCCCAAGATATTTTATATTGTTTGTGGCATTTTTGAAGGGTGTTGTTTCCCTGATTTCTCAGTCCATTTGTCATTGTGTATAGGAGGGTTACTGATTTTTTTGAGTTAATCTTGTATCCAGCCAAATCACTCAAGATGTTTATCAGCTGTAGGAGTTCCCTGGTAGAATTTTGAGGTCACTTATATATACTATCACATCATCTGCAAATAATGATACTTTGACTTTCTTTCTGATTTGTATTCCCTTCATCTTCTTCTTATTGTTCTAGCTAGAACTTCAAATACTATTTGAGTAGATATGGAGAGAGTGGACAGTCTTGTCTTGTTCCTGACTTAAGTGGAATTGCTTTGAATTTCCATTTAACTTGATGTTGGCTGTTGGCTTGCTGTATAATGCCTTTATTGTGTTTAGGTATGTCCCTTGTATCCCTGCTCTTTCCAAGACTTTTATCATGAAGGGATGTTGAATTTTTGTCAAAGACTTTTTCAGCATTTAATGAGATGATCATATGGGTTTTTTTCTTTTAGTTTGTTTATAACGGTGGATTACATTGATGGATTTTCTTATGTTGAACCATCCCTGCATCTGTGGGATGTTGCCTATAAGTTTGGGTATACTATGTAATAATTTTCATTGTACTCTAAGAAATCTTTCACGTCTTTTTTTCTGGCGTGAACCAGTAGTCACTAAGTAGAGTTCAGTTTCCACAAATTTGTAGGCGTTCCCTCATTTCTGTCATCGTTGAAATAGAGTTTTCATTCATGGTGGTCTGATAGGATACAAGGGGTTATGTCCGTTTTCTTGTATCTGTTGAGATTTGCTTTAACAAAGTATGTGGTCAGCTTAGGAGAAAGTTCATGAGGTGCTAGAAGAATGTGTATTCTTTTGTGTTTGGGTGGAATGTTCTATAGATACCCATTAGGTTCATCTCTTGTATTCTGTTGGTGATGTTTGCATCTGTAGTTCCTGTTCACTTACCCAGATTTTCCATTTCTGGGATTCCTTCCGTTTATATTTTTTTTATTGGGTCTTTGTCCATTTTCATATCTTGAACACTTTTTTGTTGTTTTTGTTTTTTGTTTTTTGTTTTTTGTTTTTGAGACAGAGTTTTTCTGTAAACCACCCTGGCTGTCCTGGAGCTCACTTTGTAGACCAGGCTGACCTCAAACGCACAGAGATCTGCCTCCTGCCTCTGCCTCCCAAGTGCTGGGATTAAAGGCGTGACCACCGCTGTCCGGCCACTTTCATTTGTTTCTTTCAACTGTTTGTTTTCCCTGGCTTTCATTTCCTCCAATTTTTTGTCTTTTTCTTGATTTCATTAAGAGATTCACTCACTTCTTTAAGGACCTCTTTTCTTGTGCTTTGGCTGTGTTGGGAGACTCAGGACTTGCTGTATGTAGTAGGATGGTGGGCTCTGGTGGTGCCATATTGCCTTGGCTCTTGTGCTCTTCTAGGCATCTGATTGGTGGCAGTTCTAGCTAGGTCTCAGTGCTGAATTCCGGGTTTGTCTTTGTTGGATATGTTTTGTTCCTTGGTTTCTGTTTCCTCTCTGGTCTTCTTGGCCTGTGTGGCCTGTGGTTGAGCAGGGGGTTTCCACCTGAGTTGAGGGCTAAACTGCTGGTGGCTGGTGTAGTCTCTAGTTGAGCAGAGGGTCTCTGCCTGAGTTGGGGGCAGGAGTTCTGGAAGCCTTCGTGGCTTCTGATCCATCAGGGAGTGTCCGTCTGAGTTGAGGGCTCGGATACGGTGTCAGGGAGGTGAAGGGGATAGGGTGGGCAGCCTACCTGGTCTTCTCAGGTGTAGTCTGTGGGTGGACAGGGGCTATGTGCCCAAGGGAACCAAGAGAAGAAAGAGATCCATGATCAGGCGGCCTCCTGATTTTCTGGCCAGCATGGCCTTATAAGGTTGGGCAGTCCACCTTTTTTAAATATTAATTTTTGGTTTTTTGTGTATGTTTGTCTTGTATGTATTCCCCGTGTGTGCTGATGCCTGCAGAGGCCCAAAGAGAGCATCAGATCCCTTGGAGTTGGTATTCCGGGTGGTTGTGAATGTCTGGCATGGGTGATGGAAACTGAACTCTGATCCTCTGGAAGAACAGGAAGTGCTCTTAACCACTGAGTGTCTCTCCACCCCTCTATTTCTTTACAAATTAAATTTTTAAAAGTTTACGTGATAGATGCTTTGCCTGCATGTATGTCTTTGCATCACATGTGTGCCTGGTGCCTGAGGGACCTGGAAGAGGGTATGCAATTCCCCTAGAACTGGGCTGATAGGCAGTTGTGATCTGCCAGGTGGGGGATGGTAATGGAACCCTATTCCTGTGGAAGAACAGTGAACATTCTTTGCCATATCTCTAGCCCCCGAAGAAAAAAATTAATATCTGCAGCAACTATAATAATGTGCCCTGGGTCATTCTAGATATTGGTAATTTGTGTTCTTTGTTACTTTTGGATTTTTTGTGTGTGTGTGGTTGGGCAAGGTCTCGCTATGTAGCCAGGCTGGCCTGGAACTTGTGGTCCTGCCTCAGCCTATCAAATGTTACCATCCCTCCACACCCAAGCTGTTTGTTCTCCCCCCTCCCCTGGCCAGTTTGGTTAGTTTTATTGGTGTTACTGATCTTTCCCCATACTGGCTCTGGTTTCCTTGCATTCTCCATTGTTAGAGATTTACGGATTTCTGCTCTTACCTTTATCGTTCCCATCCTTATTGCTGGCTTTGGGTTAATGCACTCACGGTTTGGGTGGGAAGAGGGGTAGGAGTGACCTAAGGCTATTAAAGACATTTTAATGCACATCAGGTATTGTATCTCATTCCTGCCATCCCAGCACTTGGGAGCCTGAGGCAGGAGGATCATGAATTTGAGGTTAGCCTGGGCCAGATGATGAGACCTTATCTCAAAAAATAAAACAAGTGGGGCTGGAGAGATGAATCAGTGGTTAAGAGCATTGCCTGCTCTTCCAAAGGTCCTGAGTTCAATTCCCAGCAACCACATGGTGGCTCACAACCATCTGCAATGAGGTCTGGTGCCCTCTTCTGGCCTTCAGACATACACACAGACAGAATATTGTATACATAATAAATAAATAAATAAATAAATAAACATTAAAAAATAAATAAATAAAAATAAAACAAGCAACTGAAGCTACTCTTCCTCAGATGTTTAAATGCTGTTTTCTTTGCTATTTAATTCCTTTGCAAGGGACTGTTTTAAGGATCCACCCAAGGCCTCATGCATGCTAAGAATTTCTACCTTTGTTCCAGTTAGTATTTTGTTACAGGGGCAGATGCCCAAGAGAAGCAGCTCAAAGGACCAAGGGTTTATTGTGGTTCCCTTGATTCCATCTCTTTAAATCTATGGTGACATTGAACATCATGGCAGAGGTTGCTCACCTCTGCTTACTTCCTGGCAACTAGGAAGACAGGAAGGGGCTGGAGACAGGTTTATCTCCCAGGGCATGCCCTGGCACGCTGCTTCATCTAAGCCCCACCTTCTGTTTCCTACTGATGTCACCATGAGAGTCCCCTGGGGGTTAGTCCACAGATGAAGGACTAATGTCAGTGACTGAGCCCAGCAGCCGGGGGCTCACCTCAAAGCCAACCCTAACAGTCACTGAGCTGTGCTCTTAAGTCCTTAGTGTTTTCCTTTTTGCTTTGTTTTGCTTTTCAAGACAGTTTCTCTGTGTACTCTTGGCTGTTCTGGGACTCGCAGACTGCCTGCTTCCTGAGTGCTACAATTAAAGGCATATATACATAGACGCCACGCCACTTGCAATTTTCTTTTTTCAGTTTTTTCTTCTAATTCCCATCTTTGCTGAGGTTCCCTATTTGTTCATTCATGTTTGTCTTTTACATTAAAGTCTGCGGTGTAGGAATCACACGTTGGGACCATTTGGAGTCCTGGCCTCCAGCTGCTCTTCCCTGCTAGTGACCTTTACTTTCCTTCTGATTTGAGTTACTGAAAGCTGTGTCAAAGTTGCTTACCAGCTCTGCTTCACGAGCACGTGTTGCCTTGGCCTTGAGGATCAGAGGATGAGGTTTTCACCTGTTGCCCCACCTGACTGTGTTGGGTATATAAGCCTCCGTGGTGCTATTGAAAAAAGGGCTTCAGCCGGGCGGTGGTGGCGCACGCCTTTAATCCCAGCACTCGGGAGGCAGAGGCAGGCGGATCTCTGAGTTCGAGGCCAGCCTGGTCTACAAGAGCTAGATCCAGGACAGGCTCTAGAAACCACAGGGAAACCCTGTCCCGAAAAACCAAAAAAAAAAAAAAAAAAAAAAAAAAAAAAGGGCTTCTTACCAGTGACTAGAGGTCCGTGTCTCTGTCTGTCTGTCTCTATGTGTCTTTGTGTGTTTCAATCTCCAGCCCCTTGCCCAAAGCTCGTGAACTGTATGGTAGCGCATAGAGCGCAGACAGGCGTTGTGTGCTGCAATCATAGTTGCTTTAAATTCCTTATCTGACAGCCTCGGGGATTGGGGCTTTTTTTTGTCTCTTGATGGTGGGATTCTTATTCTTGCCTTATTGTGTGTGTGTCTCGTTGTGTTTAGCTGAATGACATTGCCAGCATGCTTTTTCTGAAGAGGGGTGGTACTTTCCATGGGGTGTATAGTGCTTTTTAAACAGAACATTCTGGTTATCAGGCAGGTAAGATCCTTAATAACACGCTTCCTTTTCTTTTCTTCCAGTTGTGCCTTTGTGTTTCAGTGCCTTTACCAACCGCAGAAAATGATGGGGTCCCAGGTGAGTCCACTGCTTCTTGCTCACTTGGTGTTTCATTTTGCTTTTGGAGTGTTATGTTTATAGAAAATGAAGTAGAAAGGATAAGGAGTTAGCTTTGGGACAGAAAGATGGCTCAGTGGATGAGAGCCCTTGCTGCACAAGCGGGAGGACCTGAATTTGGATCGCAGTGGGCTCTGCCCACACCAGTGTCTCTAGCACTGTGAGGGTCAGAGAAAGGATTGCTGGGGCTTTCTGGAAGCCTATCTCCAAATTCAGTGAAACAACCCCATCCATCCTTGCCATTCTGGGGTAAGGGGTCCCTTCTGTTTTGAGGGGGTGGAAGAAAGGGTCTCATGTAGCATAGTCAACCCTCAAACCCCCTATGTATTTAGAGTACTGGTTCTCAGTCTCCTAATAATTTAACCCTTCAGCACAGTTCCTTATGTTGTGATGACCCCAACCATAAATCTTCATTGCCACTTCTTAGCTGTAATTTTGCTACTGTTAAGAATTGTAATGTAAATATCTGTTTTCTGATAGTCTTAGGCAACAGCCCTGTGAAAGGGTCCTTGAACTCCTAAGGGATCATTACTCACAGGTTGAGAACCTAACGGGAACCTTAAAAGTCCAGCTTCTAAGGATCCTTCTCAGAGTAAAAAAAAAAAAAAAAAAAAAAACCTGCACAATAAGTGAAAGGAACTAAAATCTGAGAGCTAAGAAATCTACTTACAACCTTACAACCCGTTCTTTCTATCCCTGTCTCTTTATTATTCTCTCTCCTTTGTACTCTATTCTAATTCTCCTGACTATAATTTCTTAGCTCTAAGTCTTTCTCAATCCTAATTTCAATTTCAATTCTCTGCTCTATTTTTCTTCATTTCCCTATCTCTGCTAATTTCTGGGACGCTCTTGCTCTAACTTATGTTCCCACTTCTGTCACCTCTTTGTTCCTACCCAGCTGTAAAGACCCACAAAACCTTGCAGGCAGAGGCAGCCAGGCAGCTCACATAAACAGACGAGGGGAGTTTGTGGCCCTTAGTCCTTTAGCATTTTTGTCAAATGTTAGCAAACTTCAGTGTTAGCTTGACGCTTGTCAGAGGCGCCAGTGAAGGTTTGTCTGCCTCTGGGCTGTGGGGAGATGGTTAATTATTTTTCCTGCGAGTAAGACACAGGCAATAAATCTCCTGAACTAAAGTCATCAGTAAGCGGAGGTGAAGGTGAGGTGAGGAGTTGGGAATCTTTTAATGCAAGGTTAGTTTTAGGTCGTTGCTTTTCTTATAAGTGAGGTAAAACCAAGGCACTTATTTCTTATATCTATGTGAGCAGCTATGAATTAACAGCTCTGAGCAAGTAGTAATTCTATGTCCTTGGATATCTGGGAATGCCTTGAATGGAATGCTTTTGCCTAAACCTTAAACACTGACCCAGTGCCTGTCAATAAAGATAATTGCAGGAAGGCAGATCTGTGTTTACAGAGGAGAGAGGAGCAAAGACCTGGCAGTGCAAAGCAGGTTTCTTGACTGTGTGACTGTCTTCACACATAGCTCAAATAATGCTGAACTGTGGAAGATAAATCCCAGATTTGTAACAGAAAGGGAGTCAGCTACAGTGAAAAATCTATAGCAGAAAACAGCCACTTTATTCACAAAGCAGTAATCTCAGAAAGCCCTGCATTGTGGTTTAATACCTTCACCAAAAGTTCCTGGCTCTGAGTCCCTGGCTCATGAAATGAGAGCGGGCTGTCTAATTACTGCAAGACTCCTCAGTTCATAGCAAGAATGATGATGACATGATCCCAGGAAAGAAAATGTGTAGTGAGAGTGTGCACACGTGGGCTAAGAAATGCACTGTCTGCTCCTGTGATGTCATCTCAGCTGAACCCTCTAGCAGGTAGATTTTTAAATTTTTAATTTTTAAATTTAATTACATTTTGTGTGCATCGGGTGGGGGCTGGTGGATTGTGGTAGACTGTACAAGGTCAGTTTCTCCACCTTCTGGTGGAAAACTCAGATCTTCAGGCTTGAGTAAGTATCTTTACCCAAGAAACCATCTCTAGTTCTTTGTGTTCAGATTACATTAGCTAACGTCAAGCAAGAGCCAACTCTGGCATTGCTGGTGGCAGTATAAAGGGCAGTGTTGCTGTGAGCAGCCATGGCACTCACTAGCAGTGCTTAGCTAAGCCGTGTCTAGAAAGTTTACTAGGAGACCTTGTCTTAGTCTAGCTGTAGCTTTCCTAAAAGTTCACAGCAGCCGCATTTGGGGAAGCCATTGGCAAGGTCATGAGAAACATAACACAGGCCTTAACACTCTTGGTGCATCTGGCAGAATGCTCAGTATTTTCCACTTTGTTTACCACTTGACTGCCGGCTCTTGGGAATTAGTTTTTTTTTTTTTTTTTTTAATATTTATTATGTATACAACATTCTGTGTGTATGCCTACAGGCCCAGAAGAGGGCACCAGACCCCATTACAGATGGTTGTGAGCCACCATGTGGTTGCTGGGAATTGAACTCAGGACCTTTGGAAGAGCAGGCAATGCTCTTAACCTCTGAGCCATCTCTCCAGCCCCTCGGGAATTAGTTTTAAAAGGAGACAGATTTGTAAGATGAATGGAGTATCCTCACCTGATCCAAGGCAGCACGGTGGTGGGGGGGGAGATGTCCTTAGTACATGTTCAAGACAAACCAGAGCAAGTGCATGTAAGACTCTGCATGTAGGCAGTCTGCCCTCACTTTAAAGTCTGGAACAGGGGCACAGGTATCTTGATGCTAGCCCTCAAAATGTCTGTTTGTTAGTTCTGGTCTGCACTAGAAACTGCTGTCATTAGAGAATTACTGTTCTGCAAACTCTTCCCGGACACTGCCCTCGGCTCTTGCTTTGATTTGTTCCTCTTTATGACCTTTTGAATTACTGTTTTATTGGTGCTTTTTTTTTCTGAGATGGGGTCTCTCTATGGCAGTGGTTCTCAACGTGTGGGTTGGGACCCTTACATTATGATTTCCTAATGGTGCATATTGGATATTTACATTGATTTCCTAGTGGTGCACATTGGATATTTATGATTTCCTAGTGGGGCACATTGGATATTTACATTATGATTTCATAGTGGGGCACATTGGATATTTACATTATGATTTCCTAATGGTGCACATTGAATAATTATGATTTCCTAATGGTGCACATTGGATATTTAATTATGATTTCCTAGTGGTGCATACTGGATATTTAATTATGTTTCATAATGGTGCATATTGGGTATTATTTCATAGTGGTAGCAAATTAGTTATGAAGTAGCAACGAAATAATTTTATGATAAGGGTCACCACAACCTGAGGAACTGTATTAAAGGGTCTCGGCATTAGGAGATGCTGTGTCAGGTCCTGGCTGTACTAGAAAATTACAGACCTGGATGTCCCCAAACTCAGATCAACCTGCCTCTGCTCTACCTCCTGATGCTGGGATTAAAGATGTACCCCTGCCTGCAGTGCATTTCTTAATGGTGTCTTGAGAAAGGATGAGAAATACACTTTTCAAACCTTGTATTTTTGAAAGGTCTTTATTTCCCTTGTTATTTGATGTAGACCTCTGCACCAATGTGGATTTGCCTCTTTCTAGCTTTTATTTTTGAGACCGTTTCTCACTACGTAGCCCTGGCTGGCTTGAAACTAAGATCTGCCTGCCTCTGCCCCCCAAATGCTGAGGTTGCAGGTATGCACCACTACACCTGTCTGCCTGCCTCTGCCCCCCAAACGCTGAGGTTGCAGGTGTGCACCACTACACCTGTCCTGAACAAAGGTGTTTAGACGCAGCACTGGCCAGCAGCACAGTTCATGGTGAACTTTCAATGTGGCAGGAGTACGTTTTCATATATCCTTTCTGCTCCCAGAGCGAATCACGTGTCATTTCAGGGATCGGTTTCATTCACTGATGTAACTGTGGACTTCACCCAGGAGGAGTGGGAGCAGCTGGACCCCTCTCAGAGGATTCTGTACATGGATGTAATGCTGGAGAACTACAGCAACTTACTCTCAGTGGGTAAGGACGGCCTGGGAAACAAACCTTTAACCTGGGGGCAGGAGCTGTAGTTAGGATGCTTCATTTCTGAATAGGAAAATAAAAAGCTAGGAGAAATGATGTCCCAGCTTTTGAACAGTTTGAGCACCTTTGAGATTTTTTTTCTTAAGACGGGTTCTCACTTATGACCTTGGCTGGTCTTGAACTCAGAGATTACCTACCTCTAGCCCCTCCCACCCCAGTACTGGGCAAAGGTTTGTGGCCTGAGATAGTTTTTTTTATATTTAAGAGAGTTTCCCTGTGAGTTTCCCTGGAACTCAATTTGTAGATCAATGGTCACGAATTCAGAGATCGCCTGCCTCTGCCTCCCAAGTGCCGGGATTAAAGGTGTGTGCCATCGTGCTCAGTTAACACCAGGATCTTGCTGTCTACTTGAGGTGTCTTCAGAGACTTGCAGAGTGATTATATCTGCAGGCCATGAGAAATGCTCACTTTAGAGTTGACTTGTGGTCAGCGGTGTATACAGTGTGCTCTTGCAGAGGACTCGAGTTTGGTTCTCATTGCCCATGCTTGGGCAGCTCATATGCACCTGAAATACCAGCTCCGGGGGATCTGAAGCTCTGGCTCTAATGGCAACTGTACCTGTACACAGACCCCACATACAAACATTTAAAGAAATTCTTGGCCGGGCGGCGGTGGTGCACGCCTTTAATCCCAGCACTCGGGAGGCAGGCGGATCTCTGTGAGTTCTAGACCAGCCTGGTCTACAAGAGCTAGTTCCAGGACAGGCTCCAAAGCTACAGAGAAACCCTGTCTCGAAAAACCAAAAAAAAAAAAAGAAAGAAAAGAAATTCTTCTAGGACCAGTGAGATGGCTCAGGAGGTGAAGGCGCTTGCTTCCCTGCCAAGCCTGATGTCCTGAGTTTGATTCCTAGAGCCCATATTGGTGGAGGGAGGGAACCAGTCAGGTGGTTGTCCTTTGACCTCCACTCACATGCCATGGTAATGCATGTATGTGCGCTCACACATACCACACAAAAATAGAAGTAGAAATTGGGTATAGTGTGGCACATTTTAATCCCAACACTGAGGAGGCAGAGTCAGGTAAATATCTGAGTTCAAGGCTAGCCTGGTTTACATGGAGAGTTCCAGACTAGCCAGGGCTACATAATGAAATGCTGTCTTCAGAAAAGGGGTGGTGGTGGGCTTCAGAGGTATGTTAGTGATTGGGAGTGCTGGCTGTCCTCCCACCTGGTATATGTTTATTCCTAGCATTTATGTGGAGGCTGATGGCCTTCTCTAGCATGAGATCTCTTCTGACCTCTGTGGGCACTGCAAACATAGCATGCAAGTAAAACACCCGTATACATGAAAGTAAATCTTTAAAAATATTTTATATATGGCTGTTTTTGTCTGCCTATATGTCTGTGTACCATGTGTGTGCCTGGTGCCCTTAGAGGCTAGATAGAAGAGAGCCATGGAATCTCCTGGGACTGGAGTCAGAGATAGTTATAAACCACCATGTGGGTGCTGGGATTTAAACATAGGTAGGTCCTCTGGAACAATAGTCAGTGTTCTTAACCTCTGAACCATTATCTAGTCCGATTAAAAAAATTTCTTTAGGGGCTGGAGAGATGGCCCAGTGGTTAAGAGCACTGGCTGCTCTTCTAGAGGCCCTGAGTTCAATTCCCAGCAACCACATGGTTGCTCACAACCATCTGTAATGAGATCTGGCTCCCTCCTCTGGCGTGTGGGCATACATGGAGAGAGAATGTTGTATACATAATAAATCTAAAGAAAAAATTTTAGGCCGGGCTGTGGTGGCACACGCCTTTAATCCCAGCACTTGGGAGGCAGAGACAGGTGAATCCCTGTGAGTTTGAGGCCAGCCTGATCTTATAAGAGCTAGTTCCAGGACAACTAGGACTGTTACACAGGGAAACCCTGTCTCAACCCTCCTCCCCCAATTTTTTTAATAAGTTATTTTTAGGGTTAGGGAGATTATACAAGTGAATCCCCAGAGCCCACAGAAATGCTGGGTGGTACCCTCCTTGTTCCATCCTTGGAATGGAGTGGAATATTAGCCACATCTGGGTTTGATTACCATCTATAACTTCAGTTCCAGGGAATCTGACACCTTCCTAGCCTCCATGGGTACTAAACACACACATGGTGCACAGCCATACATACAAGCAAAATACCCACACATACTGGAACAATGTTATTTTGGGGCCAGTTGTTGCTGCCCATGCCTGTAATAAAGAGTGTCACAAATCCTAGGCAAGTCTGATCTACATAATGAAGCCCAGTCTGGAAGGGTGAGAGCCAGCAGGGGCGAGCAGAGACCAGTGCTGGTGTGTGTGTCACTGTCATCCGGAGCAGAAGCGCCAGTCACTGACTCTGCTTCCCGTGACGTCACTGCACCATCTGCGTATTTTCTTTGTCCTCAGGGTGCTATGAAATTCTTATCACAAATTACTATCTTTACCATGGCATTTTATGCCAACTTTTATTTTTGTTTGTATCATGGAGAGGAGGAATGCTGTGGAGACAGACTCTTTCTGTGTAGCCCAGACTAGCCTTGGACTCAGGCTGGTCTTCTCAACTCAGCATCCTGAGTGTTAGGATTATGGACGTGAGCCACAACATCCAGCTTTGATCTGTTTTTTTTTTTTTTTTTTTTTTTTTTTTTTTTTTTTTTTTTTTTTTAATTTTTTTCTGCCCACCTTTTTGTTTTGAGTTTCTATCCATAGCCCTGGCCGTCCTGGAACTCACTTTGTAGACCAAGGCTGGCCTCAGACTCAAGAGATCCACCTGTCTCTGCCTCCCAGTGCTGGGATCAGAGACGGTGACACCACCGTCCGGCTTTTCTACTCAAAGGTCATTTTGTCATCAGGAAATACCACCCCTCTAACATCTATTTACAAGCTTAGATGAAAAATGTTTGCATTGGGGATTTTTTTTTTTAGTGCTGAAAGACTAGGTCTGAACCCTGAGTTAGCTCTATAATGGGAACCTTTGTGGGGACTTCACACTCTAACAGAGAAGGCTTAAGAAAGTCCCTTTCAGCCGGGCGGTGGTGGCGCATACCTTTAATCCCAGCACTTAGGAGGCAGAGGCAGGCGGATCTCTGTGAGTTTGAGGCCAGCCTGGTTTACAAGAGCTAGTTCCAGGACAGGCTCCAAGCTATACAGAGAAACTCTGTCTTGAAAATATCCCCTTTTACTGTGTTTTGTCCTAGAAGTGTGGAGGGCCGATGACCAGGTGGAGAAGGACCCCAGAGACCCAGATGAACAGATGAAGCCACTTATAACCTTCAAGAACCAACCACCAATTGAAGAAAGAGGAAGTCTTTTTGGAAAGACATTAAATCTGAACTCGGACTTTGTTTCGTTAGCACAAGTTCCCTATAAGTATGACTTATATGAAAAGACTTTGAAATGCAATTCCAACTTACTCAGCAGTGGAAGCTGTGTGAGGAGGAAGGGCGAGGAGCACAGTGGGTTTGGGAAGCCACTTCTGTACCTGAAGCAAGAAAGACCCCGTGCCGGAGTAGAGTACTCAGGATACAGCGGGCATGGGAAGGCTCTCGGCCATAAAGAAGTCGTCTTCAAACATCAGAAAATGAAGAGCTTGGTTCAGCCTTTTGTCTGCAACTACTGCGACAAGGCCTTCTCCTTCAAGTCGCTCCTCATCAGCCACAAGAGGATACACACGGGAGAAAAACCTTACGAGTGTAACGTGTGCAAGAAAACCTTCTCCCATAAGGCAAACCTCATCAAACATCAGAGAATTCATACTGGAGAGAAACCCTTTGAGTGTCCCGAGTGCGGAAAAGCGTTTACCCACCAGTCAAACCTTATTGTGCACCAGCGAGCGCATCTGGAGAAGAAGCCGTATGAGTGCAGCGAGTGTGGAAAGACATTTGCTCAGAAGTTTGAACTCACCACACACCAGAGAATTCACACAGGAGAGCGACCCTATGAGTGCAACGAGTGTGCAAAAACCTTCTTCAAGAAATCAAACCTCATCATACATCAGAAAATTCACACGGGGGAGAAACGCTACGAGTGCAGCGAGTGCGGGAAGTCGTTTATCCAGAACTCGCAGCTCATCATCCACATGAGAACCCACACTGGGGAGAAGCCCTACGCGTGTACTGAGTGCGGCAAAACCTTCAGCCAGAGGTCCACTCTTAGACTGCATTTGAGAATCCACACGGGAGAAAAGCCCTACGAGTGTACTGACTGTGGGAAGGCCTTCAGCAGAAAGTCTCGACTTAGCGTCCATCAGAGGGTCCACACAGGCTAGGTCCTGCGGCTACAGTCAGATTATACCGTGGACAGCCATCAAAGCAGAATTCTTCCACCGAGGGAGAAACCTTCATGAAGAATACTGAAGGAACTTGGGGAATTGTATTGAGATGCAAGCTAACTCAAAAAAGATACCATAAGAATATATTGAAAATTAGTATCCATATATATGTATTTTATACATGTCTCTCCAGATCCAATTGTGAATAGACACACCCAGCTCTTTCTATGAGCTTTCTTGATTTTTTTGCTGCTGGGATTCAGACCTAGGTCTTGCCTGTGCTAGGCAGGTTTTTTTTAACTAATGATCTACATCCCCAGTCTACGGTGATCTTTTTAAAATTTTGAATGAATTGAATATTCTAGGAGGAAAAATAGTTTTAAATCTGTTTAAGTTGAATAGCTGCTGGGAATTTGAAATCCTCATCTATGAAATTGCATCACAGTAAACGAGGTTTTCCATACTCACCACCACATATGCACCACAGAACCTTTCCCGCCCAGTGTGCATCCAAAAGAACCATGTGATGGACCTTCAAGTAGCATGTAGCCTGTTTCCTCTGCAGCCAGCTCATACAAGTTGTTGTGGCCATTGTTAATGGCCGTTGGGGTGTTAACCTGGTTCTGGGTTTAAAGATGTTCTAGAGCATTATTTATATAAATATGCAAAGGTGTGAAATAATTGGTCTAGGTAGCAGAGACAGCTGTGAACTCCGACTTGGTACCCGTTACAAAATAGAGTTGTGCTAAGCAGGCAATTCCTCATCTGCCATGCTTGTTCTTTCTCCCTGAGATGTTTACATACAAGTGCATGTCTGGCTCCAAGATACTGTGTACCCCAGAAAGCTATTTTTGTATGTTTGTCTTCCTCTTCATGAATTGTCCTACAAAAATAATGGGTAGGGTGCCTGTGTAGCTTACAATTGTTACAGAGACTTGAGAGAGGAATTGCCAAGAGCTGCGTTTCATTGCTTTTCATAGTTTCCACTTTAGAGATGTGCTCTCGCGGTGTCTTTTAAAGGAAGTATTTCTGCTTTCTCCCCATATGACACTGCCTTTGGGACCCGGCTTAGCCTTAGCTGTCACCCTGCCTTTTGGTGTTCAAGCACTTTATAAGAGTATTTTCTATTGCAATGACAAAACACCGTGACCACGGGAGCTTTAAAAGAAGGAATTTGAGGCTCACAGTTCCGTGGCTAGAGCCCCATGGCCATTGGGAGAGGAGGGGTGTGGGAGCAGGCAGGCATGGTGGACACAGCACAGGAGGGCAAGCTAACCAGGGGCCCACCTCCAGGGACACACACACCTCAGCTTTACCAAATAGTTCCACCAACTGAGCCTACAGGGGCCGTTCTCAAACCACCAAAATGTCCGACTTCGGTGGGCTCCATATGTTGGCATTTACAAAGTTAGGGGTTTTTCCAGGTGTGATGCTCCATGCCCATGGGAGGCAGAAGCAGGTGGTCTGAGCTGGAGACCAGTCTGGTCTACACAGTGAGAGACCCTGTCTGCAAACAAACATTTTATATAACTGAAAAATGATCATTTGAAGTTTGATTCCAAATCACAAGCTCAGCTTTCTCGTTGTGCATTAGAATTATAAATGGAAATCACAACCGGATTTTTGTGTTTAATAACTTGCGTGTATGGGTGTTTTACCTGTATGTATTTTCTGTGCACTGTGTGCATGCAGTGCCTGTGGAGGCCTGAAGAAGGCATTGAATCCCCTGGAGTTACAGTCGTTAGCCCACCCTATGGGTACTATGGGTACTGGGAATTGAAACCTGGGTCCTCTGAAAGAGCAGCCAGTGCTCTTAACTGCTAAACCATCTCTCCAGCCCTTTGGATTTTTATTTTTGAAGATAGTTGATTCTGTCTTTTAGCATTAAGAAAAATACATGCTGTGTGGTGGTGGCACGCGCTCCAGCACTCCAGAGGCAGGTGGATTTCTGAGTTCTAGGCCAGCCTGGTCTACAGAGCGAGTTCCAGGACAGGCTCCAAAGCTACAGAGAAATCCTGTCTCGAAAAACCAAAAAAAAAGAGAAATACAAAAAATCTCTTCATACCAGGAAATTTATTCCTGAAGATTAAGAAAAAAAAATCTTAATCTGAAGATTAAGAAAAAAAAGGTGCTAGTACTTAAGATTTTATGTTGACCAAGTTATATTACAGGTTTGGGTTTTAAAAAGAATCATTTAAAAATGAATGAGGGACTGGAGGGATGACTCAGGTTAAGAGTACTGGCTGCTCTTCCAGAGGTCCTGAGTTTAATTCCCAGAACCACATGGTGGCTCACAACCATCTATAATGAGATCTGGTGCCCTCTTCTGGCATGAAAGCAGACATGCCAGAACACTGTATACATAATAAATCCTAAAAAAAAAAATATAAGTGAATAAACCAGGCATGGTGGCACACTCCTTTAATCCCAGCACTCGGGAGTCAGAGACAGGTGGATCTCTGAGAGTTTGAAGCCAGCCTGATCTACAAGGAGTCCTGGGACAGCCAGGACTGTTACACAGAGAAACCGTGTCTAAAGAGAAAAATAAACTACAGCAAAAATATGGTATGACTGACTCTTCATTGAAAAGTGTGTAGGAGCAAACTTCCAGGTCATATAATATGCCAGTTTGTTTTTGCTTTTTCCAAATAAAGATCTAGCGACCTTCCATCCATATATTTGTGTGTGCCTCCCCTCCCCACACTGGGATTATAGGAAGGTGCCAAGCTTTTGATGTGGGTGCTGGCGATCAAACTCCGTCTTTATGCTTTCATGGCTTGTGCCTCACTAAGCCACACCCCTAGTCCAGCATATTTTCTTCATGACCTGCCCCTTTGACTTGTCAATCTGGACACATTTTGGTGGTCCAGATGGAAGGCTCTTCTCGCCTGCCTAGGCTTTCCATTCTGATGCTTGGGTGACCAGCTAAGAGTCACCAATAATGGTGTGGCTGTCCCATGGGGGGGGGGGTAAGAACTTAATGTCATTTAACCAACAAGTCCAGATTTGCATTCTCTGCGTCCCTTTGTGTGTCCTCTGTCCTCCCTGTGGCGTGAGTCTGAATCTGTGCCTGCCCTGTAGGCTGTCTTGTGACTCCGTCCTTGTGTCTGTGTCCGTGTCCCTTATGCTTTTCTCTGTATTTGTGACCATCACAGAGAGCATCACATGGGGACGAGTGAGGGATATTTTACAGACACTGTTTAACCGTTTTCCAAGGGATCCTCCAGCTCACCCAAAAAAACAGTGTTTATAAAGCTGCGCTGAATGTGTGTAACGTTTATAGTGGATATCCATCTTATAGGACTGTGTCCAACTCCTGTGTTGCTGCTTTCAGCAAATGATTGTTAGAACGCATACGTATTCTTGTGGGTCAGGGGCATGGACTACATAATTTAAGGCTTACAGCTGAGCCTCAGTTTAGGATGTAAAAGGGAATGTCAATGGGAAATCCAAAGCGCCTAGAATTGTTACATTGTTCTCAAAGGCAGAGTAAACAGATGGGCTGGTGCCGGTTAGGATAACAGTTTTGTTTTTTCTTTAAGAGATGGCTCTCTGGCCGGGCGGTGGTGGCGCACGCCTTTAATCCCAGCACTCGGGAGGCAGAGGCAGGCGGATCTCTGTGAGTTCGATACCAGCCTGGTCTACAAGAACTAGCTCCAGGACAGGCTCTAAAGCTGCAGAGAAACCCTGTCTCGAAAAAAAAAAAAAAAAAAAAAAAAAAAAAGAGACAGCTCTCTGTGCAGCCCTGGCTGTCCTGAAACTCTGAAACTCACTCTGTAGACCAGGCTAGCCTCAAACTCAGAGATGCACTTACCGCTGCCTCCTGAATGCTAGGATTAAAGGCCGGCTCTATCATCACCCAGTTCAAGATGTGTTATTAACTGAAGGTCCAGCAAAAGTTCTTGTCTCCTAGAATATAAAAAAAGATATTTTTATCACAGTCCATTGGCTCACAACTGGATAAGTCTGTGAGTCTAGACCTTTGTCCACCAGGGCACAGCTGAGGGTTTCTTTGTAGATAACCTTACTTCCTGTTTACAATAAGAGAATGGCCCACTGTGTCCTATAAGGTTGGGGACTGCTTTTCTTCTGGAAGTCTTTCACTTAGCGTGGAGTGCAGCTGGCCGCAGATTTCCTGAGGTAATTGCGTTCCCTCCTCCGCTTTCCTTTCCTAGCTTTCCCTACCATCCTTCAGAGTTGCAGTGCCAGTGTCCCTGTAGTGTCTGTGTGTGCTCTTCCCCCTCCTCGCCAGACTTCCTGCTCCAAGGGACCCGCGGGAAAAGTCTCCCCATCTTCCCTCAGGGCCAGCTCAAGCCCACTTTCCCCTTATAAGTGGTTCCCTTGAGTTCAACCGTGAGGAAACTAGATGGAGCTCTGTCTCCACAAAGAGGGCATGCGTTTTCCAAAACCAGCCCAGCTTAGAGCATGCCTCAGTCAAGTTTGCATGAGTCACCATGGGAGGTTCACTGCCCTCCAGTGACGCTTTGGGGTGAAATGTCTCTGATAGGGCCCACCTCTATTTCCGTCTGACTCATTCCTGGAATGTGTTCTCAAGAATTGACTTCAAACTGACCCCCAGATTCTGAAAAGGCGGGGGCCGGGACTAATTTTCCCTTATATAGGCTCATGTCTACTCCCAGATCAAGAAAGCTGGCCACGCCATGGCATACTGCATTCTATAAGAAACGTTTGGTCATAATCTAGGAAGGACTCAGGCCTCTGAACCCAAACCTTCATGACCTTGTTGACAGGACGTCAGCTGTGGGAAGGATGTCATGTGGAGTCTCTCACACTAGCCCGTCTCCCCTGGACTCAGCCCCAGTGACATTCCTGATGACCCTTTGTGAATACTCAAGCCCCTGTCGGATCTGGTCTCTGCTGCCAGCCTCCACCTCCACCTCCACCTCACAATCCTGCTCCCCCCGCCCCTTCCTTGATGAGGGTGACACCAAATGAAGGTGACATTTTCTCCACCTGCAGAAGTCTCTCCAACTTCTCCTCCTTACCCGGTGTCATGGTATCATTGTTCAGCTGCCAATTTGACACAAACCTAGAGTCCCCCAGGCAGAGGGAACCTCAGCTGAACCACTGACCAGATGGGCCTGTGACCATGTCTGTGAGCATCTATGTAAGCAGCTCAGTCCACTGTGGGTGGTACCATCCCTATGCAGGTGAGTCAGCTGTAGAAAGAAAGGTAAGTCAGAGGGGGAACAGGCCACTAGGCACCATCCCTCTATAGTGTCTGCTTCTGTCCCCGCCTCCAGGTCTGTATGAAGTGAGCCTTGGGTCTGAGGACTCTTCCCAGTCATCCTTGTCAGGAGTACCCAAAGCCTCTCTCCTGGGGCCATGTCCAGTCTACAGAGTACAGGTACAGGAAGCGAGAATGTCCCTCTTACTATGAGAACAGGCCAACCCCATCCAAGGATGTCACGCTCAGGTCAAACCCAAAGCAGCACAAGTGGCCTGCCTTTGTTCCTCTCTGTAAGGAGCTGGCTGAGGAAAGAGGCCCACCTGGTCTGAAGACAGACAGGGCTATATGGCTCTCCTTCCTGTCCTACCTAAACTACAGCTGAGGCTTTCTGAAACTTCAGAGTCTCTCATGACATTTCTGCCAGGTCTGTTCTGTAGTGGTCTGCTGGAGCTGTGTAGGGCCTCAAAGGCCCTAACTATCATAACATGCAGTTATAACATGTCATAACTGTCAAAGCATGCAGCATCAGACACAGCTACTCATAAGTTCTTGCCCAAAGTCTGGGATACCTCCATTCCTGGACACCGACTGAAACTAGCCCATCACACTCCCCTGAAGGACCCTAACACTTTCTTTAAAGGTCCCATTATTCTTTAACACCTGAAGTACAAAAGCCTCCCGTTGTACTTCATGCCTGCTGGGCTGTTTTATACAACACAATGGTCCAGTGGATCTTTATCAGATGGTCCCGGTCTGATGGCCCTGACCCTTCCCGTACCTTTACATCACTACATGCTTCCTTGTGTGTTCCCATTCTTGCAAACTCTCCGTACCTATTTGCTCTTTAGGGCAGAACCCTCTACCCAGTTACTCAGCAGCTAACCTGGATCATCTGACTGCAGGGCGACCTTTTGGACAACCTTGCCTTCCCTCTACAGCCCCTAGGAATAGCCTCCTGCAGTATCCGATAACTCCAGCCAAGACCACTTCAGACCAAAGCACCGTCTAAGCTTTAAAAACTTGCCTCATAAAGCTGGCTGTGGTGGTGGCACATGCGTTTAATCCCAGCACTCAGGAGGCAGAGGCAGAAGCAAGTGGATTTCTGTGAGTTTGAGGCCAGCCTGGTCTACAAGAGCTACTTCCAGGACAGGCTCCAACGCTACAGAGAAACCCTGTCTTGAAAAACAAAAACAATCAAAGCCAGTGCTCAAAAAAAGTGTGTGTGTGTGTGTGTGTGTGTGTGTGTGTGTGTGTATGTGTGTGTTCTTGGGGTTTCTATTGCTTGTGAAGAGATATCATATCCATGGCAACTCTTATGAAGGAAAACATTTAATTGGAGTGGCTTGCTTACAGTTTTAGAGGTTTAGTCCATTATCATCATGGTAGGACATAGTGGCATGGTACTAGAGAAGGAGCTGAGAGTTCTACATCATGATCCACAGGCATCACAAGGAGTCTGTCCCACTGGGCATGGCTTAAGCATATATGAGACTTCAAAGCCTGCCTCCACAGTGACACACTTCCTCCAACAAGGTTACACCTCCTAATAGTGCCACTCTGCGAGGCCAGTCATTCAAACACATGAGTCTATGGGGACCATACCTATTCAAATCATCGTACCTATAAATATATAATATATATATAATGTTTTATATATTACATATCATTATATAACATACTTATATGTTATATATAGCTAGTATTGTATATTACATAATATATGTACATATACACATACACATACATAGTAAAAATCCCTAATTAAACCATATTAAATCATCAAATGGGTTATAAAAAATATACCAAACTAAGCCAGGCAGTGGTGGCGCACACCTTTAATTCCAATGCTCAGGAGGCAGAGGCAGGCGGATCTCTGAGTTTGAGGTCAACCTGGTCTACAAGAAATAGTTCCAGGACAGGCTTCAAAGCTACAGAGAAACCCTGTCTCGAAAAACCACCACCACTATCACCAACAAAAAAACAAACCATATACACAATAAATTTTAAATATATGAAATAAATACCAGGTAAGTGGATGAGATTTTCTACACAGATATTCTACACAGTCAGTGGCTGGGAAGGCATGTCTCAAAGTAAACTGGAAGATAGTGTTGTCCGTCATAAAGGGATCAGAACGACAGACTGAGAGGAAAGCAGACTCACAGGCAGCAAAGACGATTGTGACAACTCTCCCAGAGACTGAAACAACCACACAAAAACTCACTGGAGAAAATATGAACACTGTGTGCACAAGGCCAGCAGTTTCCAAACCTGCGCACACATCAGACACACCTAAAAGTCTTAGGACAGGGCCGGAGAGACAACTCAGTGGCTAAGAACATCCATTCACTGCTCTTCCAGGGGGTCTGGTTCTCGGCACCCATGTCAGGCAGCTCACAACCACACGGAACTCCAGCCCCAAGGGATCTGATCCCCTCTCACGGATTCTGTGGGTACTTGTACTTGCATATACTTGCACACATACACACACATACATACATGCGCACACATAAACATGCACACACACATTACACATATACATGCACACATACATACACGTGCATACACACACGCACACATAAACATGCGCACACACACATTACACATGTATACATATGCACACATACATACACACATACACGTGCATACACACACCTGAAAAATGATAACAAAAAAGACTGGCAGTGCAGGACTCAGCCCCATCCCCATGGCTTTCTCATCCGTGGGCCTGGTGGCCTGTGGAGCTTGTGTCCCTTAGGAGTCCCAGCTGCTTCCATGGCGCTGGTTTTGCACAACCCCTGCCCTAATTAAGCCCCTTACTTTACAGGACACTACAAGAAGCAAGGCAGGAGACTGCAATGGAGTGGAGAACCCAGCTGCTGTACCACATCCAGGAGGACGTGCCCAGGCCTGGTTGAAGCAAAGGAGACTGAGGGCAGGTGGGAGGGGCCACCGATTTCTACTGAGGCGGGGTTTACTGTTGGGTCGACACTGGCCTTGAAGTCACCACACTCTGCAGCCATTTCCCAAGGGCACATTTTGCTGTTTTATGCAGATACAGGGTCTAGCAATGCAGCCCTGGCTAGCCAGAGCTCACTATGTAAACCTGTCTGACCTCAAACTCCTGGAGAGCCACCGGTTGCTACCTCCCAGGGTGCTGTCATCTCCTGGGGAAAATAAGATCCTTGACTCTATACACACCCCAGAGACTGACGAAAGCAAAGCTATTTTTAATATGCTATTGCTGGGATCTTTCTGGAATAAACACTCTGACATCAGCGAGAGCGAAAGAGACATCACCAGCGGACCAAAGCCATGATAGCTCCTGATAGGCTTTGCTATCAGATCCAGTCCAGCTTATATTTTAAAACCATAAAGTGGGGGCAAGCTAGCAAGGGAAGACTGGTCAGGTTGTTAAGGGCAATGAACCATTGGTTCAGCTATTTTCCCAAGTCAGTTCTGTTCTAGGTAGCAAGGGAGGTCATGCTTGGCAATCAGGACAAACAGTGCTTTCAGTAAATCTCTAGATAAATCAATATCTAATAACTGGTCCTTTCTACCTTAATTTACTTTAATACCATCCTACAGTGTGGGATGCCTGCCTGCTGACTTGGCACAAAATAGTTAAATCTCCTGACTTCTAGAAATTCTCATCCTCTCTTCCCATAGGCCTGGACTTCTTCCCCAAGTCCCCATCTTATTGGTTTAGAGCGCAAAGCCTTACCTAGTTAGTAATTCGAAGCTTGTAACAACCCTGTTTCAGTTTTAGACACCAGCAGCAGCAGAGAGCCTGTAACTTTCCAGCTCTGAGTTGAGACTCCCAGGTGACAGCTGCCAGCTTGCAAAGAGAGGGGCCCAGCGCCTGCTTCTGACTCGGATGAACTCTTAAGGACACTTCACACTGAAAATGGACCATTAAAATCCTTTTTTAAGCCAGGCAATAGTGCTGAATACCTTTAATCTCAGCACTCGGGAGACAGAGGCAGGCAGATCTCTGTGAGTTCAAGGCCAGCCTGGTCTACAGAGCAAGTTCCAGGATAGCCAGGTCTATCTACACACACACACACACACACACACACGTCTTGAAAACATCATCCATTTTAAATTACATGTGAGGGTGAGGGAGGTGTGTGTGCATGCCACGGTGCACATGTGAAGGTCAGAGGACAACCCTGTAGGGCCTGTTCCCTCCTCCCACTTTACATAGGCTCCTGGGATCAAAACCAGGTCACCAAGCTTGCATAACACCTCGCTGGCCCTAGCTTCGCTGTGACTTACTGATGCCCGTGCCTGCTTTGCCAGCTCTTCTAAGCACTGCCGTAACCTCATCTCTTGTGCTTCTTCCAGTGACTACATCCATTGGTGCATTGGTTCAGGCTCCTCGTACCCTCAGTAGCAGGCACTTCCTGGACTGCACCAGCTCCCACCGTTACCCTAGCTTCAGAAGGACAGTGATGGAGGAGCCTCTTAGCCATGACGGTACCTGTCAGGAGCACGTCCCTTAGTGCTGTGGTGATTGCATGCACCTTCATGGTGTTTCCCTAAGACGCACACCCACCTCGGCGCCTCCAGCCCCTCTTCCGTCATGAGCAGTAATTCTAATGCTTCTGCCTTGCCTAGTGTGTCCCGTGGTCTTTTCCATGCTTCAAGGAACCATCTGGAAGCATGTCTGCTCCATCTCCTAGGGGTCTGACCGGAGTGTGAAATTGCACGGCCTGGAATAGCAGTCCCCAACGGATAAACTCATGTGGTGTTGAGCTCTGCCGGTCCCAGCCAGTCTCTCCTGGCTCCTTCTGACACTTGCCAGAGCCTGTAGCTCCCTTAAGACACAGTCTCTCTTTCTTTCCAGTCTTAAACCCTATGACAGCTTGGTGCTCACAGATGCCGAGCCAGTGTGTATGTCCTTCTGGGTCTGAGGAAGAAGTGAGTGTGATCTCTGATAGGGAAGGGGGACTGCGTCCAGCCTCTCAAGGACTCTGAAGGTTTGGGGCTTCAGGCTGCATCAACCTAGGCATTGCATGTGTCTTGGGCATGGTCAGCTGTCCAAGCCTGCGGAGAGAAGGCAAACCAGGGACTGGCTCGCCCCTATGACTAAGAGAAATCCTGAGAGTAAATGCAGGTCCTCAGGCCCATGCAGGCGCCTCTGTCCTCACACTTGATTCTCAGTTGATAAAGATCTTATAAGTGTTTGTGTGTTTTGACTCCATAAAAGTCTGAAAAGTCTGTGCCCCAAGTGCATGGGGGTCTCTTGGAGGTCAGAAGAGGATGCTGGGTCCCCTGGAACTGGAGTTACAGATGTTTGTAAGTTACACATGGGTGCCTGGGTTCTCTGACAGGGCAGCCAATGATTTTTTTTTTTTTTGTTTTCGTTTTTGTTGTTTTTGAGACAGGGTTTCTTTTCTTGGTAGCTTTGGAGCCCATCCTGGAACTAGCTCTATAGACCAGGCTGGTCTTGAACTCAGAGATCCACCTGCCTCTGCCTCCCGAGTGCTGGGATAAAGGCATGCGCCACCACCGCCCGGCTGCAGCTAATGATCTTAAAACCACTGAGCCTCACGCGTCATTTTGTCATTTTAAATTGTCTGGTCTTTGTTGTTGTTTTGTTTTTTTGAGACAGGGTTTCTCTGTGTAGCTTTGGTTTGGAGCCTGTCCTGGAACTAGCTCTTGTAGACCAGGCTGGCCTCGAACTCAGAGATCCGCCTGCCTCTGCCTCTTGAGTGCTGGGATTAAGGTGTGCGCAACCACCGACCGGTTTAAATTGTCTGTTAATTACGTTCAGCTTGTTGCTTTTTTCCAAAGCCTCTGTGTCTTTAGCAACAGCCACACAAGTTCACCGTCCTCACAGTTTTTACACCCCACCCCCACGTATTTCTCGAAGTCCTGACATTCAAAACCTGCTAATGAGCTCTAACTGGTACCAGAGTGCTATCCTCGCTGGAAACCATGGCCCATGCCTGTAATCCTAGCACTCTGGGGGCTGAGGCAGGAAGCCATTCTGAGTCCTATGGTGGAGACCCTGTCTCAAAAAACAAAACAAAATAAAACCCATCATGGTTCAGCAATGGAAGATCAGATGAGCTGGTTGCTACCTTGTACTTGGGCTACCAACACTTCCCCCACAAACAGCAAGGGTTCCTGGAGCCAGCCAAGCTCAGAATCCCATCTTACCGCTTTTTATGTAGCTTGGCCCAGAGACTCACGGCCACTGGTGGAGTTTCAAAAGGTAATAGCCTGAGAGATGCAAGAGGCCCCGGGGAGTCTGAAGCTCCAAGCTGGAAGAAGAAGGGAGGGAGGGAAAGAGTGGGAGCAGAAGCCGAGATAGCCAAAGAGAAATTAGATAGATTTCAGCATTGCTCGTGGATAAGTCTGAGACACTCGGGCCTCTCCACAGACCAATCCCTGGAAGCGGTTACGTTCCCAAATACAATGGGCAACTGAAGGCTGTCTGCCACAAAAATGCAGCTAGGTCTGCATCCTGCAGGCCCGGAAGGAGCAGCAGTGTGAAGTTATCCACCCAGCAGGGTTGCAGGTGCGCGGGACGGCTGAGCCTCGCCTGCTGCTGTTGCATATATTTCAGCTGATATAAAGCAAAATCACCCGTGAGTGAAACCAGGGGCAGGCCTGTCTAACAGAGTTGACTGACGTGGGCAGGTCAATCAGAGCAGCCCCTAATCGGTTTGTTTGGTTTCTGAGACAGGGTCTCTCTCTATAGCCCTGGCTGTCCCAGAACTCACTATTTAGATCAGGCTGGCCTCATAGAAATCCACCTGCCTCTGCTTCCCAGGATTTGTGATTTTTTTTTTGTCCGTAGTAGTTAAGTATATTACTTTGAGTTTATTAATTTGGTTTTTCTTTGCTTTTTTTCTGTTTTGAGACAGTTTCACATTATAGCTCAAGCTAGGTTAGGATCCACTGCATAGCCCAGGCTGGTTGTGAGTTAAGAAGAGGGTATCACATCTCCTGGAACCGGAATTACAGACGGTCAGGAGCCCTCCGTGTGTACTCAAGGGAAGTGAACCAGGTGTGGAGGAAGAGCAACAAGCTCTTGACTCCTGAGCTGTCTCCAGCCCCAGGCTACCCTTGAGCTCGTGGCAATCTCCTCTGCCTCAGCCTCTCTAGTGCTGGGACTGCGTACATGACACCACACCCAACTTGAGTCTGCTTTTTGATTGTAAATTTGTTATGACTAAATACATAGCAAATGTGTTTTTTAAAATATTTATTTATTATGTATACAATATTCTGTCTGTGTGTGTGCCTGCAGGCCAGAAGAGGGCAGCAGACCCCATTAGAGATGGTTGTGAGCCACCATGTGGTTGCTGGGAATTAAACTCAGGACCTTTGGAAGAGCAGTCAATGCTCTTAACCTCTGAGCCATCTCTCCAGCCCCCACAAATGTGTTTGATGAAAACTTAGCACGTAAAGCCAGGCGGTGGTGGTTCATGTGTGCACGTAGGCATGCCTTTAATCCCAGCTCTTGGGAGGCAGACACAGGCAGGTCTCTGTGACTTCGTGGCCATCCTAAGTGTGTTATGGAACATCCAGAACAGAGAAACCCTGTTTCTCTCAAAAATCTCAAAAAATAGGGGCTGGAGAGATGGCTCAGTGGTTAAGAGCATTGACTGCTCTTCCAAAGGTCCTGAGTTCAATTCCCAGCAACCACATGGTGGCTCACAACCATCTGTAATGAGATCTGGTGCCCTCTTCTGGCCTGCAGGCATACACACAGAATATTGTATACATAATAAATGAATGAATGAATAAATGAATAAATAAATAAATCTTTAAAAAAATCTCAAAAAAACAAAAAAGAAAAAGGAAAGAAAATTTAGCATGTAAAGAGATGTAAATTCTCATGAGAAAATACAAGTCATAATTTAAAAATAAAATGCAAATTGTTTAGTATTAAATGTTAATATTTGAATATATTGGAGTAAATACATTATTAAAATGAATTCACCTGTTTTGGGTAAGGCCCAGAGCTGGGTTAGAAAATGGCTATGCAGCCGGGCGGTGGTGGCGCACGCCTTTAATCCCAGCACTCGGGAGGCAGAGGCAGGCGGATCTCTGTGAGTTCGAGGCCAGCCTGGTCTAAAAGAGCTAGTTCCAGGACAGGCTCCAAAAAAGCTGCAGAGAAACCCTGTCTTGAAAAACCAAAAAAAAAAAAAAAAAGAAAAAAGAAAATGGCTATGCAATTTTCATATTGACCACCAGGTGGCAACCTCACCTCAGAATTGTTTCATTCAGGCTTCCTTAGAGGCACATTGGGGCTCGGCAGGAGCAAAAGAAACCTAGGTTTGTGTTTGCTGTTTTATATTAATTACACTTCGCATTTATTTGTGTATAAGAAGCTATCGAAATAACAAGATATGTTTTCTTAACCCTCGGGTCCAAGAGCTCTCTCTCGCCGTGGAGCTGCCGGGACGGTTTAGCTGCGCTGTTGTTGGAGGTGGCAGTGTGTGGGGGTCTGAGAGCAAGAGGAACACCATGAAAGGGCATTGTATGAAATTATCAAAGAATAAAAAAGATTGAACTCCTTTCTGGTTTTGGGGGTTTTTTTTGTTTTGTTTTGCTGAGACAAAGTTTGGCTGTCCTGGAACTCACTTTGTAGATCAGGTTGGTCAAGAACTCAGAGATCCACCATTCTGCCTCCTGAGTGCTGAGATTAAAGGCGTGTGTCACCACATCTGTCGATTTCCTTTTTAAAAAGTGTATGTGTAGGGCTGGAGAGATGTGAGTGTGTGAGAGACTGGCTCAGTGGAGATGGCTCAGGGGGTTAAAAAAACCTCTGTGTGTGTGTGTGTGTGTGTGTGTGTGTGTGTGTGTGTGTAGGCTGGGATGTGTATGTGAGTGTAGTAGGTGCTTGAGGAAACCACAACAGGGCGCCATATTCCTAGCACTGAAGTTACGAGTGCTGGGATCTGGACTCTGGACTCAGGTCCTCTGCCAGAACAGTAAAATCTCTTAACTGCTGAGCAATCTTCCCAGCCCCAATCTAAGGATCTAGGCTACTAAATTTCTCTCTTTTTGTTAGGAATGGAACCCAGAGCCTCACGCATGCTGGGCAGGTACTCCACTGATGAGCTACACCTCCAATCCCTGGATCTTAATTCATCAGTTTTGAGACAGCAACTCACTGTAATAGCTCCTGATTAGTCTGGAACTCTGTATAGAGCAGACCGTGAACTCACAAGGAGCCGTTGGCTTCCCCAGTGCTGGGATTGAAAGGCTCTGGTTTAAATTTTGCTCCTCGGCTTGGGCTTTCTCCTTTTGTTTTACTTCCCTGCACAAATTCAAGACTGCTTTCATAATTTTATAATTCAGTTGTCCAGGCAGCCCAAGATTCAACACCATATCATCAGAACATCTAATATTATACAAGGCAGAGAAAAATACTATGAAGAACCCTGAGAAATACAGAGAGAAGCCCAGCTCCATGCCCACCAACAGGGTCAGTCTAGTGTGGCTATGACTGCCTCACCCAGAATGACCAGGGGAGACACAGAGAAAACCCGAGAGGAAGCAGATGTGAGCCAGGAGCAGTGGCCACAACTGAGGCCTCTGGCGGAGGCTGAAATAGGAAAGAAGGGCCAGGACCTGCTGTTTCTCCCCACTATGACACCTTGGACAAAAGAGGTGTCTGCTCAGGCCTGCCTGCAACAGCTTCTCCATTCCTCAGGGTTCAGGGGTCACATGCACATGAAGAGCCAAAGACAACAGGAAGATCTCCTCCTTGTTCCCATCCTGTCCTTCCAGTCCCCTCTGGATGCCACTCAGAGATCCTTGGGGGAGGGGAAGCGTTTCCCTGGCATTCTGGAGCGTGGGCCTTTTCATAAGGACTGGCTCAGCTGCTACCTCCCTCTGCTTGATTTTAGGACTTTGATTTCTCCCCTCCGCTCTAGTAGAATTTAATAATGAGAATAGAAAATACTTGAGGCCGGGCGGTGGTGGCACACGCCTTTAATCCCAGCACTTGGGAGGCAGAGGCAGGTGGATCTCTGAGTTCGAGGCCAGCCTGGTCTACAAGAGCTAGTTCCAGGACAGGCTCTAGAAACTACAGGGAAACCCTGTCTCGAAAAACCAAAAAAAAAAAAAAAAAAAAAAAAAAAAAAAAAAATTACTTGAAAAGAAAACCCACTCGTTGGCATTACAGATTCTGTTAGAAACAGGAACAGCATGTGGACAAGATTCCAAACAAGCAGCATAAACATGGTGAATGAAAGATGTTAGCAGGGTCAAGTAAGAAAGCCCATTAAAGAATCCAGCAGGAATGATATCTAAACTAGAGTTATTGACAAAGATAGGTGGCTGAAGCAGGAGGATTGCCATGACTGAGTATAGAAGGAAGTCCACAGTCAGTTCCAGGGCAGCCTAAGTTACAAAGTGAAACTCTGTCATAAAACAAACAAACTCTCTGATGTAACTGCAGACAGCAGTAAATGATCTCAGTAATAAGACCAAGGCATCTGAGAAATTAGTAAATTAGGTCAGTTTAAGGGACGCTCAGAAGCAGGAGAGGGAAACAAAAGACATGTGACCTGAAGACACAAGGACAAATGCCAGTGTCTAGAAAACAGGAGTCCAGGAAGCATAAATAAAATCAAAAGGAATATAAATATCCATCTGAAGAAATAATGGAGGTAAATCCCTCAGATTTCAGGAAAGATTCAGCTTACCCAGAGGAGAAGCAGGTGGCCAGTGTCCTTCCTAGAAACCTGCAGTTCCAGTTTCAGGGTCGAGGCAGGACAAGTGACCCCAGGAGGCTGAGAGCAGCCTGGGCAGCATAGTGAGATCCCGTCTCAAAAACAAAACCACAGATCTGAGCTGGCAAACGCTCTGGTGCCGCATCCTGAACCGTGCTCCCCTGGGGTACAGTGTCAGCTCGGAGGGCCGCAGCTGTGGTGTGCCGGCCACAGGCCCGGAGGGTTGAGCAGGTCGACAGGACAGCTCTGGGCTTCTGGTTGAACAAATGTGCCCATGCAACGAAAACTCGTCAAACTGTGTTGGGAGCTGTGAACCCGCCAGATCCTGAATTTCTGGTAAACAACTTGTAATGCTTGCAGCTGCTCTGTGCACGAGACTCTCCGGAGTTCCTGATGGCAGGAGAGTGGTTTCAGGTGGGTTGGCTGGGGCGTGGCTATCAGTTAAGGATCCCTATATAAGCTGCCCCTGGTCACAATAAAGGCAGCATTCTTGGGGAATTCAAGGATGATCTGTGTCTCTTTGTGTGTTTCAATCTCCAGCCCCTTGCCCGGTTCACAAGCTGTATGGTAGTGTCAGACGGGCGTGGTGCGCTACAAAACCGCACATTTCTCCAGTGAAGAGTGCACAGGAGGAGTTGGGGGGAGATTGCTGGGTAAGAGGGCTTGGTGTTAAAGCAAGAGGACAAGAGTTAACATCCTCAGGACCCAAGCAGAAGCCAAGAACACCTGTACATGCATGTATCCCAGCTTTGGGGGACACAGGGCTCCCAGGAGCTTGCTGGCCAGTCAACCTATTTAACACAGCAAGCTTCAGTTCAATGAGAGGTCCTGCCTCAGACAAGATACAGTGGAGGGTGACACAGGGTGACACCAGAAAGCTTCCTTGTCCTCCCTGTTTAGGAAGGAGCATGCGTACACTTGTACACACATAGGCACATACATACATACATACGTGCACACACACATAAATCCAGAAATGAAACTCAGTTAGTAGACTGTGAGGTTTAATCCTCCCCATTCCATAAACTGGGCATTCATAAATAAATTGGAAAAACAATATTACCTCACAAGGAAAGGCAATTACAGACCAAATATAGACATATATATATAATTATTTATATATATTTTATATATAGAAGAAATATATATAATATAAATATATATATTTCATAACATAGATGAAAACACTACCTGAGTGAATCCAATAGCATATTAAAAAGAACATATGCCGCCGGGCGGTGGTGGCACACGCCTTTAATCCCAGCACTCGGGAGGCAGAGGCAGGCAGATCTCTGTGAGTTCGAGACCAGCCTGGTCTACAAGAGCTAGCTCCAGGACAGGCTCTAAAGCTGCAGAGAAACCCTGTCTCGAAAAACCAAAAAAAAAAAAAAAAAACCAGAACATATGCTATGACCAAGTGGGACTTGTCCCAAGTGTGCAAAGAGTGGTTTGACATGAGAAAATCAACAGTGTAAGGTGCCATGTCAACGGAATGAAGGGAGAGGATCACATCACCACCTCTGTTGATGCAGAAAGGGCCTTGGACAAAATCCAGCTTCATTTCATTATCAAAGGCTCTTAGAAAAGTGAGACCAGGAGAAACCTTCCTTAGCATGGCAAAGAGGCCTCATAAAGAATGCCACAGATTATGTCATACTCAGAGCCAGGTGTCGTAGCTCACACCTGTAGTCACAGCACCGGGAACATGGAGGCAGGAGGATCAGAGGGTGGAGGACATCCTCAGCAGTTCGAGACCAGCCTGGGACACATGGGAATGTGTCTCAAGGAAGAACACAGTGGTTGAGCTTAGGTTTAAAAGGTAAAGAAAAGGTACAGCGGAGGGCTGGGGGCGAGGGTGTGGGAGTGGGGAGTCCTCTCACCATTCTGGAGGCTGGATGTCCATCCCAGATCTCAGTGCTCTGAGATCACAGCGTCAGAAGGCCTGAGGGAGGCCGTGTCTCTTCTCGCTCACCCTCTCAGCCTTCTTGAGCTGGCACAGCAGCACAGCGGCCTCTGCCTCCACCGTCACAACTCCTTCCCCGTGTGTCCTCTCCTCAGCCTTGCTCTTAGGATGCTTGTGGCTGGATTTGGGACTCAAGCCAAGATCTGTGATGTAATCGTACCTGCACGGTAACCAAGCCTGGGGACTGCCTGGCACACCTGAACCCTGGGCTCCATCCCCAGCACCACGGACACCCAGCATGGTGGTACAAGCCTGGACTGGGAAGGCAGACGTAGCAGAAGCTCAAGGTCAGGCTGAAGAGGTGACTCAGAGGCTAAGAGTGCTTGCTCCTCTGGCACAGGACCTGAGTTTGGTCGCCAGCGCCCACAACCAGCAACTAAACCACTGCCTAGAGACCTAGGTTCTGGGGGCTTTGCCCTCTTCTGGTCTCCACTGGTACCACCCTCACTTGCCCCTGGCCTACCCACTTCAACAGATTATATATATATATATATATATTTTTTTTTTCCAGGTCATTAGGGTTTCTATTCAGTGAAGAGACACCACGATCATGGCAACTCTTATAAGGAAAACATTTAATTGAGGGGACCTGCTAACAATTTCAGAGGTTCAGTCCATTATCAGGGAGCATGGTGGCGTGCAGGCAGACATAGACATGGAGAAGTAGCTGAGAGTCCTACATCTTGCAGGCAACAGGAAGTCAACTGAGATACTGGGTGGTATCCCAAGCATAGAAAACCTCAACTCCTATTGCCACAGTGATACTTTTCCTCCAACAAGGCCACACCCACTCCAACAAAGCCACACCCCCTATTAGTGCCACTCCGCATGAGATTATGGGGGCCACTACATTAAACTACCATGGTCATCTTCAGCTGCATAGAAAGTCTGAAGCCAATTTGGAATACATACAAGACCCTGTCTCAAAAACAAATAGCAAGGCAGGGTGGTGATGGTACACCCCTTTAATTCCAGGAGACAGAAGCAGGTGAATCTCTGTGAGTTCAAGGCCAGCCTAGTCTACAAAGTGAGTTCCAGGATAGCTGGGGCTGTTACACAGAGAAACTCTGTCTCAACAAAACAAAACAACAAAAACAAACCAGAAAAACAAACAACAAAATAGACCATTTTTTAAAATAGCATTTATGGGTTCCAGACACAAGGATGAAATATTCCTAGTGGCCATCATTTAACCCGTTATGGTATATATATAGAAGGAAAGTCCCTAAGGCACCAGAGGACAGGCACACATAATATTAGGAAAGAGAATGGCCTTTTTTCCGGGTCGCCGACAAGATGGCCGAAGTGGAGCGGAAGAAGAAGCGGACCTTCCGCAAGTTCACCTACCTCGGCGTGGACCTGGACCAGCTGCTGGACATGTTCTGTGAGCAGCTCATGCAGCGCCCGACTGAGGCGATGCCTCAACTGCGACCTGCAGCGGCGGAAGCAGCACTTGCTGCTCTCAAGCGCCTGAGAAAGGCCAAGAAGGAGGCGCTGCCCTTGGAGAAGCCCGAGGTGGTGAAGACCCACCTGCAGGACATGATCATTCTGCCCGAGATGGTGGGGAGCGTAGTGGGCGTGTACAACGGCAAGACCTTCAACCAGGTGGAGAGCAAGCTGGAGATGATTGGCCACTACCTGGGCGAGTTCTCCATTACCTACAAGCCTGTGAAGCACCTGTCCACACCTCCCGCTTCATCCCCCTCAAGTAGCTGTGGCCAATAAAGACTCATGTTCAGTCCGAGCGAGCGAGCGAGCGAGCGAGCGAGCAGAGTCTTGAAAGCATCCAAAGAAAACACAAAAACCCCTCTTACACGAAACAAGGAGGCCAGATGTGGTGGCGCACGCCTTTGATCCAGCACTCTCCAGACACACAGGCAGGAGGATTTCTTTTAGTTTGAGGCCAGGCTGGTCTGCACAGTGCGTTCCAAGCTAGTTGGAACAACATAGCAAGAGAGACCGTGTCTTCAAAAAACCAAAGAACAGAACAGGTAGCAGTGAGGGCTGAGGCTATAACTCAGCAGTAGGGCGCTTACGTAGCAGGCTGCAGGCCTTAGATGCAATTCCCAGTACAGACAGACAGACAGACAGACAGACAGGCAGGCAGACAGATAGAAGACCACCATCAGGCAAAGGCAAGAAGAAAGAAGATATGTAGATTTAACTGTGAGACGGATTAGCCAGGTCCGGGTCCTTTTCTGCACAAGGGGTGACCTGGCCTCAGGTTGCTGGGTTGTCTCTACTGATGGATGTTCGGGTTGTCTCTAATGTCTTTGCTCTGGGATGACTGAAATAAGGAAACCAGAGGGAAAGGGAAGCATGTTTTCACAAACATGCTATGGCAAAACATCCTTCAAAATTATGAGTGACGGGCTGGAGAGATGGCTCAGAGGTTAAGAGCATTGCCTGCTCTACCAAAGGTCCTGAGTTCAATTCCCAGCAACCACATGGTGGCTCACAACCATCTGTAATGGGGTCTGGTGCCCTCCTCTGGCCTGTAGGCATACACACAGACAGAATATTGTATACAGAATAAATAAATAAATATTTAAAAAAATTATGAGTGACTGGTGCTGGGTATGGTGGCGCACGCCTTCAATCCCAGCGCTTGGGAAGCAGAGGCTCGTGGATCTCTGTGAATCTGAGGCCAGCCTGGTCTACAGGGAAACCTTGTCTCAAACTAAAAAATAAACCAAAATTATGAATGACTATTGAAAATTAAAATAAAGTGTGTGTACTGGCTTATACCTGTAACCCACCCCCAGTACTTGGAAGGCAGAAGGCAGGGGGACTCCAAGTCCAAAGACGGCCAGAACTATGAAGTGACTCCGATGTTATTTTGTTTAACCCCAGAAGGGAGGTTGGCATCAGGGAAACAAGGAAAGACTGTATCAAAATGCTCCAGGTACCCACTGAAGAAGCTCCCACAGGCCAAGGTGGGAATAGCTAAGCTTCAGCAAAGGTGACAATGGCAATGGAGTCAAAATGCACACTACTACAGGGGAGTGGGGCTGCAGAGAAGGCTCAGCAGTTAAGAGCACTGGCTATTCTTCCCAAGTTCAGACCCCGGCACTCACATGGCAGCTCACAAGTATCTGGAACTTCAGTCCCAGGGCACCTGACACTCTCATCTGGCCTCTGCGGCATGCATACACATGGTACACAGACATAAAAATGAAGGACCCATACACTAAAACAAAAAAGAACTATTAAGTATCTTTAATATAAATTATATGCGTATATATGTATGTATATACATTAGGCAGTGAGATGGCCCAGTGACTCACTTCCTGCCAAGTCTGATGACCTGAGTTCAATTCCCAGGATTCACATGGTGGGTGGAGAGAGCCAACTCCAGCAAACTGTCCCCTGATTTCCACATGCCCACCACTGCATGCACATGCATGCATTAAATGAATGTGATAACTTTTATAATTGACAAATAAAACATGTCTAAAAATCAGTAAAGAAATAACTATTTACCCAGTGTGTTCTGTGTGAACAGCAACACTGTTACTGTTAAGTGATGGAGAGGGGAGCATCTCTATTGAAGAATAAATGAGAATGAAATAATAATCGAGATAACTGTAATTCTCCAATAAGTGGCATTGCATTGTTAATGAGGTCAGGTACCCTCACAAGAAGAGACACAGCAGTCCTGACCCATGGAGGCATCACTCCATCTACAATCTGGCAAAGAGACTAAAGTTAGGGTGATCCAGCCTCTAAACTCCCCCAAGACAGAAAATACTGTGGAAAAGGTGAGGTGACAGTATGGGAGCCAGGTGGTGATTGTGCACACCTTTAATCCCAGTACTCGGACGACAGAGGCAGGTAGGTCTCTGAGTTTGAGGCCAGCCTGGTCTACAAAGTGAGTTCCAGGACAGCCAAGGCTGTTAAGCAAAGAAATCCTGTCTTCAAAAACAAAACAAAAACAAACAAACAAAAAAACAAGAGAGAGAGAGAAAGAAGGAAGGAAGGAAGGATGGAAGGAAGGAAGGAACGAAGGAAGGAACAAAGGAAGGTCGCTGTTAGGTTGTGTATTCTTGGGCAGTGGGGAGCAGGAACCTAAAGACAGAGAAATGTCTCCAGCACAAGGTTCACCATCTGGCTGTTACAGCCCTGAAGATGACTAATCATCCGGGACTATGGATAATATAGTCTGGTCAAGGGCTACTGCCTTCCAGAAAACACTGTGGGTCTAGCTGGTTCTAGTAGAAATAGCTAGAGTTCTTACCAGGGTGGAGTTCTAAGAACGGAGGAGGTAGGAAGAAGGGCCATCAGGGTATATGTAACCTAGAAAGGGAGCCATATGTGACTCCTCAGAGGGAAATAGAGATAACTTCTGTCTCATGTCCCCTGGACCACAAAGACACGCAGAGTCAGTGTTCTAATTAGATGATTTTATTGCAGATGTTTGAAGGGGGAGGCAAGAACCACGGACTCAGTTGGCTTCCAAGATCTGCTGAACCCAGGGCATGAGGGCTGTGACTCGGGAGTACACAGCAGGAGTGGAGGTGGAGCAGACGCCACTGCCCCAGGACACGATGCCTGCCAGGGTCCAGGCTCCATCCTTCTGGCAGACAAGAGGGCCACCAGAGTCACCCTGCAGAGAAAGACAAAGGACTTGTCTTCAGACCTTACGAGGATACCTGGACCTGGTGGGGTGCCATGGACTGACATTCCGAGCTGCAAGCTGCGCTCATGGACTCCCAGAGGGACCTACGCAGGTAGCTTCCCTCTGCACGTAGGAGACACACACAGCTCACAGAGCTGGTGGCAAGAGTGGGCTCGCAGTGGGCAGTGTCTGTTGGCATCTGCCCATCCTTTCGTGGGCAGCAGATAAGGGCAGAGGGCCGTGTGAACACAGACCACTGTGGGCCTGTGCTCTCCGCTAGCCTGACCGGGGCTAGGCAGGTCTGTGAGTGGGTGGGGTGGGAGGCTGTACCATGCAGGAGGAGACACCGCTGGCGCCTGCGCAGATCATCACGTCGGTGATCTTGGATCCCCAGAATTCCTTGCATTCAGCAGTGGACACAATGGGCAGTGCTGCCTGCTGCAGCTTGTCGGGGGTCTTTTGGGCTACAGGGACAGAGGGAACAGAGTCAGGGTCCCTAGGCCCACCAGCCTACTGGATAGACAGCAACATGAGTCCTTTCGGACATCTGTGAGGCTGCTGCTTTCAGGACCCACCACATGCAGGGCTGGGCCTCAAGCATGGCTGTCACATTGTCCTTGTCCTGCCCAGGCCTAGCCCTACCTTGTCGCTGTGGGAAGTGAGTGCGGGTAAGACTTCAAGTCATCATGACTCCCCCTCCACTAGAGTCTCAGAGACCCATGCTGGGGTCCCAGAGAGAACAGTACCTCCTGCTGAGTTGAGGGCTTTCTTCTCCATCTTATCAGCAATCCTTTGTTTGTGCTGAGGAAGTTTTAAATATGAAGGCTTAACTGACACGTACTAATTGTTAACTTTCTATAGATTGCTAGTTAATAATTTTTTTTTTCAGGCAGTGTCTCATTATGTAGGCTCTGGCTGACCTGGAACTCACAGTATCTGCCTGTCTCTGCCTCCCAAGTGCTGAGACTAAAGTGTGCCACCATGCCCAGCTTTAATTAACAAATTTCAAATTAAGAACTGGAAAGATGTATGAATGTTGACATTTAGACAAAGCAAGCAAGCATGGGAGCGGGGGGGTCACACCTGGCCTCGGCAGCCTGACCCTGGGACAGCCTCTGTGGTAGCAAGCCCACAGCACGCTCACCGTTGTACTTAGTCTTGCCCCAGCCAGTGGTGGCACACACTGTCCCAACAGGGAAGTCATCGTCAGCAGTGGGCAGACACACGGCGGACACAGTCTCAGAGAACTGGGCAGGAGTGGCCAGCTTCAGCAAGGTGATGTCATTGCGCACAGTGAATATGTTGAACTTGGGGTTCTTGAAAACCTGTGGGGACCAGAAACTCAGCTGAGACCTAGGAGGAGACAGGCTCTGGCGAGTTCCAGGGGACAAGCTCCTTTCCTGTTGGCCCCATCAGAGCAGACCCAGGAAGAGAATTCTAAGGCTAGCCCCGGCTTTACTGTGCTCCTGTCCTTCGAGCAGCCAGGGGCTTTCCCTGCTGGGCTTGCTCCCTCTGCCTGCAGGCTGAGCTCCTCACCATGCAGCAGCCCATACCTTTGCGATCTTCAGGACCTGGACATTTTCCTCGTCAGAGCCCTGGTCAAACTCTCCGGCCACCACCACATCAGATGTCCTAGGATTGACACACATAAGGGTGAAGATAAAGATGGGTCTCGTCTCCTCCCCAACCCCAAATAAAGATGGAGGCAAGACAGTCTGGGACTCACGAGACTCCGCAGTGGGCAGCAGTGACTACCCAGTCTTCACTGATGAGAGAGCCCCCACAGAAATGGAAGCCAGTCTTGTCCTGGGGAAGATAAAGAGGAAGGTCAATGGCTACCCCTGGGCTGCACCCCAGAATGTGCCCTCATGTGCCTCAAATCCCCCTCTTACCTGCAGGGACACCTGCCAGGGCCAGGAGCCAGGGACAGCATCCTCTCCATTGACGATCCTGGACAGACCCGTCAACACAGGTTGGATGGCAGGCACCCCACAGCCTGGGGGATAGTGACAGTCATGGTGTAGAACTCCTCGACCAACTCGGGACCCACTGAGACCATGCCCTGCAAACATCTGGCTCCCTTCTAACCTCTTGGCTAGGAGGTCCCCCTCACACACAGCCTCCTGACCCAGTTATCTTCCCAGGAATGAAAAGAGGCATAGCTGCCCCTGTCCAAGCATATCACAGGAGAAGGAACAGGAAGCAGACTGGACCATTAGACTGTCTGGCTCAGCCTCTGAGCTGGTCATTTCTATGGTACCTGCCTATTTTGGTAACTATGTCCTATGAAATTTGGTTCCTTAATTTTTTGTTTTGTTTTGGGATTTTTTTTAAAGACAGGGTTTCTCTGTGTAGCCCTGGCTGTCCTGGAACTCACTCTGTAGAACAGGCTGGCTTCAAACTCAGAGATTCACCTGCCTCTGCTTCCCCAGTACTACGGTTAAAGAAGCATGCCATCATCGCCCACTTTGTTTCCTTAATTTTTTAAGAAAACCAGACTTTGTGCCAGGTGTGTTGGTACACCCTTTTAATATCAACACTCAGGAGACTGGCAGGAAGATCTCTGAGTTCAAGACCAGTCAGGGCCACATAGTAAAACTCTGTTGAGAGAGAGAGAGGAGGAAAGGGGGACTTTGATTCTACACCGTGAAAGAACACACGGCAGAAGACCGGGAGAAGCAGAGGGAGTGGCCAGGCATCTTAGGCATGACGGGACACACTTGTTACAGTGGCCAGCAGAGCTTCACAGGGGCTTCAGATTGTCTCTGTGTTGGAGCAGTGTGACCCTGTGACCAGTCTTGGCACTGCTGGAGTTCTCTGTCCTGCTCAAGGGCCAGCACAGAAGCAAGGAAACGGACAGGGTCCTTCAGTGATGACTGACATACCCTCCCAAAGTCACAATAATTCATTTTTATAATAGCCCCCAAAATGAGAAATAAAAGCGATGCATTCTCACAGCAGAGTATATTTAAGTGAATGAGTTGGGTCTCTATGGCAACATGGTTTGATCTACATTGAGTAGAAAAAGAGCATGTTGTAAAACTGACAGTCAAGTACTATTTATGTAATTTTAAGGCTATTTGCTTATGAATTTATAAATATGTAGTGTATTTGTAGAAGCCTGAAGAGGAATGACTCGGAATAGGGTCAGGGAGGGAACAAAGGAAAACTTGTCTGAATCTGAGTTATCATTTAAAAAGAAGCATTTGGCCGGGCAGTGGTGGCAGACACCTTTAACACTCGGGAGGCAGAGGCAAGAGGATCTCTGCGAGTTCGAGGCCAGCCTGGTCTACAGAGTGAGTTCCAGGACAGCCGGGGCTACAGAGGCTGAGGAGATGGCTCAGAGGGTAATAACTTTCGTGTTTGCATGATGCCTCAGTTCGGATCCCTGGCACCCACATAAAGGAAAAGAGTAGGCTGGAATAGTAACAAATGCCTCTAGTCACGGTTGTTCTGAAGGTTGAGGCAGGAGAATTGCTTGAGCCCAAGAGTTGCTGGGCTGAGCAACAGGGTGAGATGGGGGTCTCAGAACAAAGCAAGCAACAGCAATTGAAGACAAAATGGGAGGGGTAGAGATTCTTGTGAAATTGAGTGTGATCCTGCATGTCTGTCACCCTGGTGCTTGGGAGATGAAGGCAGGAGGGTCAGGATGAACTACGTAAGAGCCTCTCTGCAGGAAGCCTTATTTCCCAAGTGCTAAGACTCCAGGCAGGCATGTGCTAATCTCTCCCCTTTTGTCTTTACTCATTATTTTCTTCGTTTTATAAATGAAAAGCAAAATCTTAAGATGGAGGTGGTGGCTGGCATTAAGTCTTTAACCTAAATACTTGGAAGGCTGAGGCAAAAGGATTGCTCCAAGTTTGAACCTGCCTAGGCTGCACAATGAATTCTAGGCTAACCTGGGCTACAGAGTGAGACCCTATCTCAAACAAAACAAAAAAAGCAAACAACAGAAAGAAAACAGAATGCCTAGCATTTGCCAGCATGGTAACTAAGCCCCACCCCCCAGAGACAGGCAGCTGACTCCTATGTGCCACGGTACCCCCTCTTCAGCCACATCGGGGTCTATAGGCCACGCTGGGCCCTGGTTGGTCATTTTGTTCCTGAAGCAGGGTGTAAGGACCCTGAAAGTCCTAGAAGGATCCCCGTCCTCCCTGAGGTTCCAGGGTGCTGGTCCTGATTCAAACAGGAAGGGGAGGGGATCAGCTCTTCCAGGATAAACCCCCTCTGTCTCCTCTCCCTCTGATGGAGCCTGAGCCCCAAACACTTACCAAAGGTGGCCCCCACAAGGGCAAAGCAGGACAAGAGCCAAAGGAATGCCATGGTGTTGGGGAGGAAAATGAGGCTTGCCTACTCTGAGACTCTTTTATATCCCCTAGAGTCCTCAAGCCCTGCCCAGTCCCTGTGACCCTCGCCAACTTGGTCCAAGAACTACCCTCCTTGTTATCCAGAGACCTTGGACAGAAGTGGTGGCCAAGCCCCTTATCACAGTCTAGTTTGGCTCTTAGCCTGTAATGCCCAACCCATGGGAAAAGGACAGCCGTCCTGATAGAACAATGCCCATGAGCCTTGGTGGTGCCCAACATCCCTAAGGCCCTGTGGACAAGATCCTGCTGGACCGGGAGCACATGCCCAGCAGAGCCCTGCGCCTGCATTCTTCCTTGGAGGGGGGCTAGGAGACTTAGTGCCCATCCTGATGACACAGAGAAGCTTTTAGTTCTTAAATGAAGGCAGTCCCAGGATGGATTCAAAGAAGCTGGTAATTGGGAGCCCTGAGCGGATGGCTGACCCATGACCACAAATGTTGGTTACACGGCCAGTCAGGATTACCCAGGGATCACCTTGTTCCTAGTCCCACCAACCAGTCTGAGGGTGGAGAGGAGGAACAGGAATGGCCCTAGACAACAGGACAGTAACCCTGGTGTGTCTATCGTGATCAGTGGATTCCTTCCTGTGATAATTCACAACCTGTGGAATTAGCCTTGGGGCTGGGAGTGCCTGCCTAACACACAGGAAGCGCTGGGTTCAACCCCCACCACGTCAAACCCTGGTGGTGGAGACTATAATCTAAGCATTCCAGGGGTGAAGGCAAGAGAATCAGAAGTTCAAGGTCACTCTCAGCTACAAAGCAAGTTCTAGGATAGCCTGGGCTACTTGAGAGCCTGTCAAGGAGGAGGAGGAGGGGCTGGAGAGATAGCTCAGAGGTTAAGAGCATTGACTGCTCTTCCAGAGGTTCTGAGTTCAATTCCCAGCAACCATATGGTCGCTCACAACCATCTGTAATGAGGTCTGGTGCCCTCTTCTGGCTTGCAGGCATACACACAGACAGAATATTGCATACATAATAAATAAATAAGTAAAGAAGGAGGAGGAAAGTCTGTATTTGGGTAAAGTTTTAGTTTCTTTTCAAGAAGACATATTTAGGGCTACAGAGATGGCTCAGAGGTTAAGAGCATTGCCTGCTCTTCCAGAGGTCCTGAGTTCAATTCCCAGCAACCACATGGTGGCTCACAACCATCTGCAATGGGGTCTGGTGCCCTCTTCTGGCCTTCAGGCATACACACAGACAGAATATTGTATACATAATAAATAAACAAATATTTAAAAAAAAAGAAGACATATTTATTGTACTTGGGTAATGGCTTGGGGATTAAGAGCATGGCTGCTCTTCCAGAGGACCCAGGTTTGAGTCCCAACACCCACATGGCAGCTCACAAGTATCTGAAATCCTAGTTCCAGGTGATCCAGCGCCTTCTTCTGGCCTCTCTGAGCACTGCATGCCTGTGGGGCATAGGCAGACATGCAGGCAAAACAGCAACACACATTTTAAAAAATGACAATTATTCACATATGGGGGAGGCACGCATATGTGGCATGGTGTACATGTGGAGGTCAAAGGGCAACTTATAAGCGTCAGTTCTCTCTCTCCACCATGGGGGTCCCAGGGACAGGATTCAGATTGTCAGGGTTGGTGGCAAACACTTCTACCCACAAAGCCCAGAGCTTTGTTTCTGTAAGATGAGCCATTATTTCTGCACAGAATTACACCGAGAACAAACTCTTCTATTGCCACGGTTGGGGAACTGAGACAGGTGTGAAGGGCACACTGGCATGAAGGACAGGCTGATCTCAACAGTCGGCAAGCAAGTCCCGTCTCTCCTGTGGTCAGGCACTGTTCCAGGCTGAGGTTCCAGAGCAGATGGAGAAGCCAGAGATGGACGGGGCCACTAAAGCAGTGAGACTATGAAGCCATGATGAGGGGGACAAAGGAAGGAGCTTGGTGGTGGAGCTGCAGCTGCCGTTGAGGGTGCTGCCCAGGCCCTAACTGCCCAGGCCGTTGACAGAAAGCCAGCAGGGCGGCTATCACAACACATGTCTATAATCCCAGCACCATGGAGGCAGAGGCCTGCACATTGTAAGGATAGCCTAGGGGCTGGAGAGCCCTAGCTAAGACTTTTTTTTTTAAAGAATTTTTATTTCAGGCTGGAGAGATGGCTCAGAGGTTAAGAGCATTGCCTGCTCTTCCAGAGGGCCTGAGTTCAATTCCCAACAACCACATGGTGGCTCACAACCATCTGTAATGAAATATGATGCCCTCTTCTGACCTGTAAGGATATATGCAGGCAGAACACTGTATACATAACATATAGGTCAATCTTTAAAAAAAGAATTTTTATTTCATGTGCATGCATGTTTTGCCTGCATGTGTATCTGTGTGAAGGTGTATGATCCCCTTGGAATTGGAGTTACATGCGGTTATGAGCTGTCATGTGGGTGTTGGGAATTGAACTCGGGTCCTCTGGAAGAGCAGCCAGTGCTCTTAACTGCTGAGCCATCATCTCTCCAGGCCCCCTAGATAAGATTTTAAAAATATGACATAAGGTACTGGAGAGATGACTCAGCAGTTAAGAGCATGTGCTGTTCTCCCAGATGACCAGAGTTTGGTTCCCAGTATTTGACTGGTGGTTCACACCCACCTGCACACCCAATGCTAGGGGATCTGATGCCCTCTTCTGCCCTCCGAGTTCACATATATGTGTTCCATACCTGGACACAGCCACATAGAAACACACACACACACACACACACACACACACACAGAGAGAGAGAGAGAGAGAGAGAGAGAGAGAGAGAGAGAGAGAGAGAGAGAGAAATAAAATAGAAATAAAGTATTTAAAGACTAACCTGGACTACACAGCAAATTTGTAGCTAGCCTGACTTGGAGACCGTGTCTAAAAACCAATGTTGAAAGGAAGGAAGGAAAGCAGGCCAGTTCTTCATCTAAGGCCCCCGGGGCCCTTTGGTTTTCAAGGCCAAATGACAGTAGCAGACTTGAGTCTGAGTCAACAGGCCTGCTGCTGTCACTAGGGCTGCTGAAGGAAAACTGTCCATTTGAATTTGTTTTGGTCTTTAAATCACGGGCTCAGTGTGAGCAGATGTCCCTCCAGGACAGCCAGAGCTCCGGCAGCCAGAGCAACAGCCAGGCCACTCCGACAGTGGCCTGCAGATCGCGAGCCCTGGGCTGGCAGCTCTCTGCTCTTAGCTGTGGCTGCAGCTCCATCTTTTCCCCACTGCAGCAGCTGTGCAGCTGCCCGGGGCTGCGACCCTTGGCCACTTTGATGTGAGGAATTCGTGCTCTAGCTGCAGGCCAGGCTGGTGTACGGAATCCTAGCAAGAGCTTCATCCCTCTCGTCAGCCTTTCCACGCAGGTGGCCAAGCCTTTTGGACTTTCCTTGCCTAGGGGAATTTTCCGGAGCAGAAGACAAAAGCAGCTCCAGATTATTGGCTCCTACAGCATCTGTGAAAGCCAAGCTCATCCCAGACTTGAGGACAAGGGTTGTCTGGCTCCAGACGGGGGAAGAAGAGTTTGTGTGGCCCAGTTGGCGCCAAGCTACAACCTAAAGCGCTGCTGGGGAGCCTCTCTTCTCTCCATCTCTATCTTTTCCCTTCTTTCTTTTTTTAAATATTTATTTATTTATTATGTATACAATATTCTGTCTTTGTGCATGCCTACAGGCCCAGAAGAGGGCACCAGACCTCATTACAGATGGTTGTGAGCCACCATGTGGTTGCTGGGAATTGAACTCAGGACCTTTGGAAGAGCAGGCAATGCTCTTAACCTCTGAGCCATCTCTCCAGCCCCCCCCTTCTTTCTTGATTAAAAAAAACGATTAGAGGGTGCCTTGACAGGACTGAAATCTGATAAGATAAAGCCTTGGGTGCACAAGGGACTTGGGACGCTTCTACCATCAGTGGGGTTTTCTTTTCCTTTTTTCCTTACTCTCCTTTTCTTTTTTTTTTTTTTTTTCTTTTTTTTTGGTTTTTCGAGACAGGGTTTCTCTGCAGCTTTTTTAGAGCCTGTCCTGGAACTAGCTCTTGTAGACCAGGCTGGCCTTGAACTCACAGAGATCCGCCTGCCTCTGCCTCCCGAGTGCTGGGATTAAAGGCGTGCGCCACCACCGCCCGGCTTCTTCATTTTTTTTGAGATTCCTAGAAAATTACAGGTTTGCCGCTGGGAAGATTTCTGTTTGGTTGAGGTCTCAAACTCACAGCAGTACTCCTGCCTCAGTTTCTAGCATGTTGGAATCACAGATGTGAGCCACCCTGTCAGATGTGAAGACATTACTTTGAATTTATTTTATTATATGTAGTTGAGGGTTTGCATGTATATATGCGCACCCTGTGTGTGCCTAGTACCTGCAGGGGCTAGAAATGGGCATTGGATCCCCTGGAACTGAAGTTACAAACAATTTTAAGCCTCCATGTGGGTATTGGGAGCTGAACCTAGGTCATCAGAAAGAGCAGCAGTGTTCTTAACTGCTGGGCTGTCTTTCCAGCCCCAAGGAAACATTATTTGGAGACTCATAGCAGGATAGATGGAGGTGGGTTGTAACAAAGCTTTTACAGAGGTGGGTGGAGCGTAGGAAAGCCAGCAAGGGCGTATGAGATGCCCAGGAACTACCCACAGTAGACACACACCTCATTCCAAGGGGACAAGGGAGGTAGTGGTCAAAGAACACAGAGAAATGGCAGAGAGGGTCTCCTGAGGAGAGGGGCAGCCAACTACATCCTTCGGGTAGGAGCCACAATAATAAATCTGTGTTTCTCGTGAGGCAAGGCAGAAAGACTCATCCAGCATCTGACTGAAGCATTTTACCAGCTGAGATGCAAGAATCCCAGCATACCAAACTCCGTAGAAGTTGCCTACAGAGACAATATTCCTTTTACATGGGATGTTTCAATGAGGATGTTAAAATAGCAGTGAATGGTGTGGAAGGCCGTGCATAAATGCACTCACACACATGAATCTAAAAATAGTTCAGATTCTTTCCCATAGGGTGAAGGCACTTGCTGCCTGACCTGATGACCTGAATCTCCCCTGCCATCACTGGCACCCTTCCCCTATGAGGGAGCCAACCTTCCCGATAGAGAACCTTCCAAGGACAACCTGCCTGGTGTCCTCACAGGAAGATGTCAAGCCTTCTCAGAACTGGCCCCCATGGGTCCCCACCTCTCATGCTCTTAACTAGAGCAGATCCTGCAGGAGGAGACTGGCGGATGGATCCCAGCTCTTTTCCCCTCCCTATGCCCAGAGTTTTGCCAAGAAACTTCGTGTGGAAGGTGGAAGCCTAAACCACAAAGAAACAATGTATAAAAACAGAACTCTGACCCTGCTCAGAGCAGCTGGCCCAAGAAGTAGAACAGTAACAGAATCCAAACTAAATGGCTGGCACTTCATACTGAGCCAAGACTCTGTCTTAGTCAGTGTTCTTTCTATTGCTGGGAAGATACACTATGACCACAGCAACTCTTAGAAAAGGAAAGCATTTAACTGGGGCTTGCTTACAGCTCAGAGGTTTAGTCTGTTGTCAGCATGGCAGGAAGCATGGCCGCACACAGGCAGATATGAGGCTGGAGAGTAGCTGAGAGTTCTACATCTGGATCCCTAGTGGCGGAAAGAGAGAGAGAAGCATCTGGACCTGGCTTGGGTTTTTGAAACCTCAAAGCCAGCCCCCAGTGACTCGCTTCTTCCAACAATGCCACACCTCCTAATCCCTCCCAAGTAGTGCCACTCCCTGATGACTGAGCACTCAAATATACGGGCCTCAGGGCCCTTCCTATCCAGACCCCTACAGCTTCCCTGGGTGTCTCCTCACTTCTGATTTAGGAGGGAGAGAACCAGCCGGACGCTTCATCTGTGTTAGCCTGTGTCTGCACCCACCTGTGCCACCATGACAGAATACCCAAGTCAGAACAATTATAACAAACAGAAATTGAGTCCTGCCCTGCTCTGCATACTGCCAAGTCCAAGATCAAGGGGCCAGCTACGGTGGTGAATCTGAGTCCAGAGGACCCTGTGAAGCCTTCTGGTCTCCACCTGAAGAAAGGACCTAGAGAAGCCAAATGGGCTAAGCTTGCTCTTTCCTAAGAATTTTAAACCCCCTGTGAGGGTAGAGAACTCAGGGCCAAATCACCTCCTAAGGATCCTGTTTCTTAATGCCACTCTGATGACAGCCAACTGCTCCAGCTGGTCTGAGGCCTTTGTATACCTTAAATGGGTACTCTAGAGCTCTTAAAGGGTGTATTTGAGGAGTTATCTATTCTGTAGGTAAAATTTCTTTTTTTTTTTTTTTTTTTTTTTTTTCCGAGACAGGGTTTCCCTGTAGTTTTTAGAGCCTGTCCTGGAGCTAGCTCTTGTAGACCAGGCTGGCCTCGAACTCAGAGATCCGCCTGCCTCTGCCTCCCGAGTGCTGGGATTAAAGGCGTGTGCCACCACCGCCCGGCCTGTAGGTAAAATTTCTAATATTTGGACTAGGGTACAGCTCAGCAGTACAGCTTTTGCCTACTGTGCAAGAAAACCTGGGCTTGATCTCCAGGGCCACCCTGTTCCCCCAAACTTAAGGGCGTGATGAAGGGGTAAAGCTTTGAACTGTTCTTGATTGACATGCGCCAGGCCCTAGTTTGATTCCCAATGACTGAAACAAAACCTGTAAGACTTAAGACATAAGGTAGGTTTTAAGCCAATGAAATGGCTCAGCGGGCCACCACCAAGCCCGACGACTTGAGCTCAATCCCCAGCACCCACATGGTAGAAAGAGAACCGATTCTAAGAAGTTATCCTCTGACATCCAGACTTGTACTGTCCCATGAACACACACCCCTACCCCCAACCTAGGAAATAAAGATGATTCAGGAAGTCAGGCATGGCGGCTTACGCCTGTACATCCCAGGAGGCCAAGGCTGCATGGTGAGACCCTGCTAATGTGTGAGTATTGATGTGTGTCAAAATGCATTAGCTGCTAAATCTAGGTGAGCAGTTTCTGGGGCAATGATAGGCCTGACTTAACAGACTTTCTGAAGATTGAATTCAAAATTTCTCAAAGAAAAGTTGGAAAAAAATATGCTTTTCAAAGTATCTCGAATGAAAAGGAGATAAACGCTGGAGAGATGTTTTCAGTGGTTAAAAGCATGAGGAACCAGGTTCAATTCCGAGCACCTACATAGTGTCTCACAACTGCCTGTAGCTCCAAAGGATCCTCCACCATCTGTTGGCACCAGACATACATGTAGCACACAGACAGACATGCGGGAAAAACACCCACACACTTAAAATAAAAATAAATAAATCTTAAACGAATAAATAGCAACGGAGATGGGCATCTTGAGGAAAGAGCACCAGTTTGGCTTACAGCCCGGACAGCACCATCAGTAGAAAGCTGCACTGTGATATTCCAGGGCAGGCTGTGAAGGTGGGCCCCGAGGCTGCCGTTCTGCCATCATGGGCATGTCTGCTTCCCTTGGCACCAAGAGTCAGCTGGGAAGAAGGAAGAGCGCGGATGTGTCACACGGGAAGACTTCCCCGGGCAAAGCTTAGTGGAGAACAGCAGACACTCCATTGTCTAACCTGGATCACAGGGCTGTGACCCCTGCTGAGTAGGAGGTGTAATCTAGCTGGGGCCCAGGGTATCTAGGGACCGGAGGGAGCCAATTCATTTAAACTGTCAGCTCTCTGAGTTTAACTGGGAAGCATTCATGAGGAACACAGCTGAGGACACAGGAGTCCCTGATGTAGAATGTCAGGTGTGATCATACCCCAGAGGGGACGTTTTACACAGTGGGATCTCTAGTTAGTTAGGGACTGAACTATGCTGTCATTGAAGAGGGCATTTCCGTGACCTCTTAGCTAGAGACAACCTGGGGGGTGGGGAGATTAGGTAAAGAAGCAAGCAGCTGAACTGCTCTTGGAATTGCTCACGCGCTGTGACAAGGGTCTCAAGTCCTGTAGAAGCCCGGACCCTGGGTTTGTCTGTCCTTTGAAAGCTGGGAAATCACAAAGGTGATTCTCGGAATTGGCAGGGCTTGGATCTTTCTGTTCTGCTATTAAAGGAAACAGATAATCCGCATGGAAAACTGCTAATAGTTTCCACAGGCATCTGCCCACCTTACCGCCCAGTCTGTCTACCTGTACACAGCCACTCAGCAGGCCTGGGGCCCAGCTACTCTACACGGTCAGACAGGAGGGTCCCAAGTTCAGGGCCAACATGAGCAACTTAGCAAGGTTCTTCTCAAAAATAAGTAAATAAACCGTTTTAAAAGAGCCAGTTAGAATCCAGGCTTTGGGATCAGGAGTGCAAGGCCATCTTCAACCACTCAGTAAGCTGAAGACCAGCCTGAGCTACATAGGACCCTGTCTCAGGGAACAAACCAAAAAGGCTAGGGTATGTGTAGTTCAGGGGTAGAGTGATTACGTAACATACTAAAGTGCTAAGGTCCAGAATTCAATCCCAATATCAAAAGCACTCAGTGTCCCCCTCCTTTCATCTGGTCCCTGTGTCCTGGGCCTCAGTTTCTCCAGGCATCTCCCTTTCTGAGGACATTTGGAACAATCTCTTTGGGCCTCTCTGATGGGGGTCGGGATTAAAAACCGGGGAGCTGCACCCCCGTGCATGGGTCCCTCGCGCCTTTCCACACCTGTTGCTGTTGTGAGTCCTGAACCAGCCCTGTCACCATCCCCACCTCCACCCCCTACCCCTGCTGCCCCCAGCCCTGTGACAGCTGGCCAGGTTCCCACAGGCCCACACCTGAGCAGTCAGGCCAGCTGCGGATTCCCACGGACGGCAACACGTCAGCACAGGCTGCTGCAGCTAACAGCCTGGCCACTGCAGCCATCCCCCGTAGGGAGCCCGAGCCAGCCAGGCCCTGGAGAGCATGGTGCCACCTCTACAGTGGGGTGGAAGGTGACTCTAGATCACGAGCCCCTTCCCAGGCCCAGAATCACCCCAGAACCTGGCAGCTGGGGTCCTACCCTCTTCCCCATACCCAGCCAGTCCCATTGTTGCTTAGCTCAACCACTCAGCTCAGAGTCTCAGTTTCCCCATTCCTCAGTTTCCTGGGGGCCACACCATTGCCAGCTTCACAGGACTGTTCATGATGTAAAGAAAATTCTCAAAGCATAGACTCTTTTTTTTCTTTTTTCTTCCTTCCTTCCTTCCTTCCTTCCTTCCTTCCTTCCTTCCTTTCTTTCTTTCTTTTTTTCTTTCTTTCTTTCTTTCTTTCTTTCTTTCTTTCTTTCTTTCTTTCTTTCTTCCTTTCTTTTGAGACAGGGTTTCTATGTGTACAGTCCTGGCTGCCCTGGAACTCACTTCGTAGACCAGACTGTCCTCAAACTCACAGAGGTCTGCCTGCCTCTGCCTCTCAAGTGCTAGGACAGAAGAGGGCATCAGATACCGCTAGAGATGGTTGTGAGCCACCATGTGGCTGCTGGGAATTGAACTCAGGACCTCTGGAAAAGCAACCAGTGCTCTTAACTACTGATCTACCTCTCCAGCCCGAGAAGACATTTAAAGGGTCAAATATCAAGGTTCCAAAGGTTCTAAGTCACCAGTTCACATATGCTTATCCTCAAATATTAAGAGAAACTTTGTCTCTCCAAACTTGTCTTCCCTGTGCCACAGGAGGCAAATCCTGGGGTCAGCCTAGGAACATCAGCCTCCATCCCTGGGGACCTTAGAATAGCTGGGCACAGGAAAGGGGTTGATTCCAGGCCTCAGAGGGGGCTTATGACCTAGATTCACCTTCTAACACCACTGCTGTAGAGGCGGTGGCACTGTAGAAACTCGTGGCGATCAGACTCGCTTGGGCTCTCAACTCTCCTCTGGGAGAACCCAAGACAAAGGGGATCAGCTTTTGTGGTTCCCAGCTATTGGGACAGGTCAGGGGTGAGAAGGAACAAGACTTAAGAGGGCCACAGAGATAGCTTTGGGTTCTCCCCCAATTGTCAGGCTGTGGAGAATTGTCATTGGGGAGGGTGCTGTCCCAGGCTCTTGGCCCTGGTAGATGTTCTTCCTGCAGGTGAGAGGGGGATTCTGGGAGATGAGTGCACAATCTGTGTTGTTTACTTGGGGTTGCTGCCGAGGTAGGAGTTGGCTCCCTTTTTCCTCCCTAGGCAGCACTCTGTCCACTTCTGTGGTGTGACACAGAGACATACGAGTTTTGAATGCCTGGCCTAGTGTAGTGTAGGCTCATTTCTGGTTGGGTTAGCTCTTTTAACTGAAATTAACCTGCTTCTCTTTATCTGCCTTTTGCCTCGGGCTTTTTACTTTTCTTTCCTTCTGTATCTTAGGTTCACTGCTTCTTTAGTCTGGCTGGTGACTGCCTGTCTCCGAGCCCTGTGTCTCCTTTATTTTCTCCTCCTTCTTTTCTCTCAAGCCTTGATTCCTTCTCCTATTCTCTCTGCCTGCCAGCTTTGCCTATCCCTCTTCAGCCTGGCTGTTGGCCATTCAGCTCTTATTAAACCAGCTGGCAAGGTGAAACAGATGCAACACATCTTTATATAATTAAACAAATGCAGCGTCAACAAAAGTAACACATCTTTGCCTAGTTAAATAATACTCCACAACAGATTCTCTCACCAGGGAAGACTGGGTGGGGGTCACTGATGCCCATTGAAGGGTCAAGCGAGGCCTGGGTTGTTGCCTTGGGACTCTAATTTTAGTCCCGTTCAGAATGGAGGAAGGGAGGCAAATTTTTCATCCTCATCTCCCATGTATCTCAATGCCTAAGACGTCTGTATGACATCTGCTGGGGAGTTTGACCAGGACTCCAGGCTCTGAAGATTGCAACAGGCTGCTGGATAGCTTGGGGCTCACCAGAGGCTAGGAGAGCAGGCCTAGGAAGAAGCCCCTCCCTGCTCACAGTGGGGCTGAGACTGCCCTTAGATTCTCTTTCCAGCCTCAGAAGCTAGTCTTCCATTTCTTTAACATTCTTCTTTTGGCGGGGGGCAGGGATTTGAGACAAAGACAGGGTTTCTCTGTGTAACCGTGCTGGCTGTCCTGGAACTCGCTCTGTAGACCAGGCTGTGTTACCTCTTTCGGAGAGCCCCACTTCTCCCAGGGTCTTAGCTGGGGATCTGGTTCTTATTGGCAGGTTTTCCAGAAGCCCACAATCAACATAATCACTCCACAGACATTACCCTGCGCATGCCCCTGAGATGGTGCCTGTGGTGTGCCCGCTCAGTGGTGGAGGAACTTTCCCTGTGGGGGCACTGTGCACCTCTACAGTCTGGGCAAGAGAGATGAACAGTGAACAGCTGACTTGGTGGCCATGGGAGGTGGGCACTGCCATGCTGGATGGGGCTACAAGCACTGACCCCTTGTTTGCCCCTCCAGACACAGATCCCCCGGCCAGGCTGCTACAGGCTGCCCTGCCCCTCCTGTCGACCACTTACCATGAGAAATTCTAGGGCAACAAGACCACAGATGTGCTGGACCAGTGTTACCTACTGCACAGTAGAGCCTCCTGGGCTCTCCCTATCCCCTCTCCCTCCCACCCTGTAGGAAATTCAGGCAAAAGCCTAAGGCCAGGTGTTGGGCAGAGAAAGTAATGGAAGTACTAAGTTGGCCTTATAGGGCCTTCAGCTTTCTCCAGTTACACCTGACCAGTACGATCAAAGAGGTCGGGCTCCAGCTTCATCACTGATAACCTTAATGGGAGTCAAGACAGGGGCTCCATCGCCTGAGCTACAGAGTGCACAGCTTAGACAGTGCAACAGAATAGGCTGGAGGGTCGCAGAAGATGCTTGGCTCTTCCCTTTCGCCAGTGGCTCCACGACCAGTACCACCTCCCCTCGTCAAGCCAGTTCTATTGACCTTCTGTTAGACGGTGTTTCCCTGGACGTAGACCTGACTTCCAGGGCATAAACTCTGATAATTATCTCTGATAATTCACCCAGCAGGCAGGAGCAGTGTCTCCTGGTGTTAGTTAGGCCGAGCCCCGGGCTTCACCATGTCCAGAGGCGAGGCCGCCTGCATTGCCAGACCAAAACCCCTTCTCTTTCTCCTGCTGCCATGTATGCCCATGTCAAAGCATCCATGCCCTGAGTGTAGCAGATGCCAGCAGCCAACTAGCCCACTGCCTCTGCTCCCATGAAGCCTCACTAATTCATGCAGTGTGGGCCAATGCTGTCTGCCTCCTGTTTGGGGTCTCGAAGGCTGCACTCAGCTCCTGAACTTGAAGCTTCACTGGCTTGGATCACAATGGGCAAGGTCAGATTAGGCTGTGGAAGTTTCTGGAAGGGTCCCTCCTTGGTCCTTGTCCCCACCATTAAGACTCCACCTCCCCAAAGGGTAGAAAGGAAGGACACAGGCAGATGAAATGAGAATGTCACAGGGAGGGTGGGGTCTTGGTTAGTGGAGCACAGGTCAATCTGATTTGTCCACCCTCAAGGCCTGTTGGTGTGCTCAGCGGCTCTACCTTGGGAGGAGGGTGAGGGGAACTAGGCCATTCTGACCTCATACATTTGTGGTTCTGTCACTCTTTCCCACAGTGGCCTCTCCAGGCCTACTCTTTCCCAAGTCGTGTTGAAGTTGCTGACTTTATCAGACCAAGGACTCGTGATAAGGGGGAATGTGGAGGCAGACTGGGACTGGAAGGTTCAAGGAGGCCCATCAGGTGGGACTCTCCCAGCTACACACGTGGCCTTGTTCTAGGTGGTTCTCAAATATCAGTTTTGGTGAGTGGAGGCCCAGACAGCTGGGAAGCCCAGGTAACACTGACCTACTGTGGCCCAAATACCCACAAACAGGGAACAGAGAGGACAAGGGGACAGGGTAAGAGCTTGCTGCTCTAAGAACTCACCCTATCCTGGTGGGGTGCCAGATGGCTAGATGAGCCATTCCATACAGGGTCTCTCTACATAGCCCTGGTTGTCCTGATTGCTTTGTAGACTAGGCTGGCCTCAAACTCGGAAATCCACCTGTCTCTGCCTTAGAGTGCTTGAGATTGAGGGTGTGTGCCACCACGCTTGGCTTATAGGGGTGTTTTAAGTGAGCACACCCTGGCACCTCTCTTGCCTTGATTTTGCTCATTCACTCAGCCTCCCACAAAGCTCCTCCCACTTTCAGCCCCTCATGTCTCCTCATGCTTACTCAGCTCTGCCAGCGGGGGGGGGGGTGGGGTGGGATGGGGTGGGGGGGAGGGGGTGGATGTGGGCAGCTTCCTGCTGTAGTCTCCCTCCAAGACCCAATCCTGTCCTGACACATGCAGGACATAAAAGCGGCGAGGACCTAAGGAACAGCACGTTCCAGGGCTCAGCTCTACAGGGACAGACATTCCCCTTGGGTGCACAGCTGGGCAGAGGCTGCCAACTGCAAAGCCCCAACTTTTAGATGCCCTGAGCCTCTGCTCCCTGCCCCCTGCCAGGGGCTTCTGGGCTGAGTGGAGATAAGGATTTTGCAGGGATCAAAGATCTGAATGTCAGGGGCCTACACAGGCCTGGAATCCGCAAGTCTTTGCTCTAGCCTGCTCTGGCCACATTCATGAGCAGCCCTGTCCGTGGCTGTCAGGCTGTATGGTCACCTCTATCCACTTGCTGGACCGGCCTTTCAGTATTGTCAATGGGGAGGACGCGGACGCTGGCTCCTAGCCTTGGCAGGAGGTGTCTCTGAACATGAGAGGGGAATTCTTGGCAGACATGTATGACTACTCTGAAGCTAACAGTGCTGTCCAGCTGGGACTTGTGATTTCCCCTGTTTTCTTACGGGGAGAGTCTCCCTCTTGCTGGGGAACTTGTACCAACAAGGACTGGCTGGTCACTATCTTTCACTGGGGATGAATGAAGCCTGCCTTGGGCAGCTGGAACCCCCTGGGAGTCAGGGAATGACTGGAGTCTCTAACTCCAGTCAACAGTGTCCAATATGAAAAGGCCCCGAGAGACCACAGGCTGTGGACAAGCTGCTCCCATGCCCAGTGGCAAGCAGAATGACAATCTGTCACCCACCACCCTCGTGTGCATAGAGACACTGAGACCCAGGGTAGAGGTGGTTTGCCTAAAGTCCCTCTGAGATTCAGAGGTCAAGCTGTGGCTCACTCTGGCGGCACAGGTCAGTAGGAAGCGCCATCTTATGGCAGCCAGAGCAGCTAACCTTGGCTCTGTTCAGGGGGTATCTGGGTGCGGAGGGTAGATGAGGGAGTTGGGAGGTGGGCTTGTGTGACCGAGACAGGGCAGCAGGGGTCTTTGGGGCATGCGCTACAGTGCCTATAGCATGCACCGTCTTCCCCAAGCGAGGCTTATTTACACAAACACAGTCAGTCGCTTCTGATTAGTAGATGATGGGAGGGGTAATGGCGCACTGGCATTTGTTCCTCTTCCAGAGAAACCTCAGTTCAGGTCCCAGCACCCAGCTAAAAACCAGCTGCAACTCCAGCTCCAGGGGATCACACACTCTCTTTTAACCTCTATAGACACTGGAATACACTCACACAGAAGTAAAAATAAACCTTATATAAGGAAAGAAAATAACTGGTTTGGGCTTGGGCTCAGTATGTGAAGCCCTGGGCTCAATCTCCAACACTAAACTAATACATAAGCCTGACTTGTTACTGAAAAACATGACACATCTATAAAAACTGAATGTTATTCTATGATGCCAGGATCAAAGCCACTTCATCCCTGTGTCACCTCTCTGAATCTATGGTGTCCTCCGGCCTGGTCCCATAAGGCTTGTTTGCACGCTTGTGTCTCCTTGCTGAGCCTGGCCACATCTGCTCACCTCTGTCCTTTTGTCTGCCTGAACAGCTAAGTGCTAAGTGCCACAGCAGGCTGAAGCACCACCACCCACAACGTCAAGTGTCCTTGCAGGAGCTTGTTAACAGTATGAGATTTGTCTTGTTAACAGTATGAGATTTGTCTTGTTAACAGTATGAGATTTGTCTTGTTAACAGTATGAGATTTGTCTTGTTAACAGTATGAGATTTGTCTTGTTTGGGGGTCAAAATTCCAAGCAAACTCATAAAATTGTAATTTCCCATTTCTTTAAAATCTTTTCAACAAAAACCCACCAAACCTGGGGTCTGTGGAGATGGCTCAGAGGTCAAGAGCACTTGTTACTCTTGCAGAGGACCAGGTTCAGTTCCCAGCACCCATATGGCGGCTCACAACCATCCTTAACTCCAGTTCCAGGGGATCCAATGCTCTTTTGACCTCAGTAAATACCACGCACAACGTGGTGCAGACATACATCCAGGCAAAAGACTCATATACATAAAACAAAAACAAACAAAAAGCCTATTCCACCAAACAGGGAGATGGTTCAGCAGTTGAGAGCTCTTGCTGCTCTTCTAGAAGGCCCAAGTTCAGTTCCCAGCTCACAACATTCTGTGACTGCAGCTAAGTCTCTGGTCTCGTCAGGCATCTGCACTCAGGTGCACACACCCACACATAATGGAAAATTAATCTTTTGTTTTTAAAGGTTTATTATGTACACAGTGTTTTGCCTGCATGTATACCTGCAGACCAGAAGAGGGCACCAGATCTCATTATAGATGGTTGTGAGCCACCATGTAGTTGCTGGCTCTTAACCTGAGCCATCTCTCCAGCCCCCCAAAAAAATCAATCTTAAAAGACATCCATCAAAATCTGGACATGGTGCACAGCTTCAAACCTGTGCACCTGTAATCCCAGCACTCAAGAGCTGGAGGCTGGAGCTCAGCGCCACCGTGGGCTACCCCACCTCTCCACCCTACAAATAAATAAAAATGACAAAACTTATCAAATATCAACGGAGACAGCTAAAACAGGGCCCTGAAGAAAAGCTCTGCACAGGTGGCAACCACATAGGAAGCCTGCAGTATGGCCCGTGGGTTCCTAGGGGCATGTCTTTAGCTCTTGAAGGGTAGGACTGTGCTGTCCTATGGTCTTAGCTGGGAATCTTTGTTTTGTTGAAACAGGGTTTCTCTGTGTAGCACCCTGGCTGACTTGGATCTCACTCTGTAGACCAGGCTTGCCTTGAATTCAAATCGCTCTGATTAAAGAAGGGTATCAGCGCCACCCAGCCCTTAGCTGGGAGTCTTCTGGCTGGGTGGTCCTGGAGTCTGGTCCCTGTACACCTTCCTGTTAGCACAAGCAAGCCTGACCCTGTTCTACAGAATCTGAAGTTGTGCCATCCAGGCTTCAACTATGGTGATAGATCCTGCCTCACATCACTGACAGGAGCTTCCAGAAAGTACACACCACTAAAGACGGTAGGTCCCCCTCTATCCCTCTTAGGGATATCCACCCATGTACCCCAGAGGGCCAGTGACAGCCCTGCTTGAGGCCAGCCCTTGCCCAGGATAGAACCTGACGGCAGCTGTTCCACAGATGTTTTTAAGGACCCACAGCTGTTTTTGGTGAGCCGGGAGGATGAGTCTGTAACCCCAAACCTCCCTGCCTGAGGCCAAGACCTCACGCAAGGAGCATCAGCTGGCTCTGCCCTATGTGTCCAACACCTGCCGTGGAATGAGATCACCAACGTGAGTCTGCACAAACACGGATAGGGTGTTCTCTCCACTCCACTCACTGCCCTGCTGAGACTTTGGGCACTCCCCAGCTCCCTGCTATGCTTCCTCTACTGAACCTCAGTCCTTATCAGTGCCCAGACTGGGCTGCTGTCGACAGGCCTGGGAGCCTCTGCTCAGGGTGCTGGGGGCAGGGAGGCACTGGGGGCAGAGGGGCGCTGGGTGTGTCTGATCACAGAGGGAAATTGGATGCCCAGGTCCCTCAGGTTAAAAGCTAGAGATGAGTTACCACTGAACCGAGACCTCAGTAATGAGTAATACCAAGCTGTACCCACACTCCAAACCCCTTCACACCCCTCCTAAGTTGAGACACACACAAGCTTTGGAAACAAGTCCTGTACCCTCTATGCAGGCTACTCCGATAGGCCCCTAGTGGGCATTATGCTTTGAGGCAGCACCCTACTGCCTTTCTGGCCTGTTAGGTCCAGGTTTGGAAGGTTCTAGAAGCTGAACCCCTCCCATCCCTGCATTCAAGTAAAATCCAAATAAAAACAGCAAGTACCTATACCCTTGCCACTCCACTTTTGCTCCTCCGGGTGACTATGGCGTAGGAGGCTCTGTGCCCTCAATGGGGTTCCCTGGTGGCAGATCATCTACTACTAACCCTTCTTTATATAGTCAGGGAAACTGAGGCCCACATTCAAAATGGTCAAAGCTGAGACCACCACCAGAGTGCCAAACACATGCTCTCCTCTCCTCTCTGGGCCAGAAGCTGCTGAAAGTCCAGAGAGCAGCCACCTGGCACAAGGCCTGTTCTGGGCTTTTGTCTTCTTAGCTCGAAGGCCAAGTCCTTGTTTAATTCAAGGAAGACACTCTGGGTGCCTGAGACTGGAGTTCTGTGAGGCTGTTCTGTGCAGTGCCTCTGCATGTGAGCTTTCTCCTTGGGGTACAGAAGACCCAGCAGGTACCTTACTGCTCTGGGCCTCAAGCCCTGAATCTAGAACACGTTCCACTTGGCACAAAAGACACTGCCACCTTATCTACCCTCAGCCCTCCTGCCTTCCCCCAGGCTCCTGGGCCCACCATTATTTTAACCCTTCCAGAATCTTCTTCACCATGTCTGGTCGGACACTTTGGGGGCTCAAGGGTACGTCCACCTCCCCACATTGAGGCAGTCTCAAGCATCTTTGCAGGCGGCTTCTCATTTTTAAGATTTTATTAAATGTGGACTATTAGTCAAATGATTTGAAAAACCAATAGCGAAAAATAGTTCTTTAGGGTCCTTTTCTCGGTGCAGAGGTGCACACCACACCGTACTTGCCTGTCACGGGGGCCCCTGTGGGTGGGGGCCATGTGCCTCCACCCTGGCCCCAGCCTGGCCGTCAGCGGTCCACAGTGCACTCTCATCCAGCTCCTCTGAGGAGGCATCACATCCTGCCTTGTTATAAATATGTACAAAGCCCTGGACAGTTGAGGGCACCAGGCCCAAGGCAGAGCTGGGGTTACCTGTCCCCAAACCTGCAGGATATCCATTTTCAAGACAGATGCTTGGAGAGCTCAGATCATGGCTGCCCATTCCCCAGCCCCCACACCCTAGTCCTCTGCTCTCAGGCAGCAGCCAGCTGGCCCAGGACCCGGCGGAACTGCTGTGTGCTGTGGCCCAGCTCCTTGACCCTGTCTACCATGTCCTGGGCAGCAGAGGGTGATGGATACTGCAAGGCAGCGGCCTTGGTGGTGGCCACAATGCCACGCAGGAGGTCACACAGCAGGTTGCTGTAGTGGGTCACCTGGCTGCGCACATCAGCTGCCTTTGCCTGCCGTGATAGCGTGTCCCCAATGAACACCAGCTTATGTGCGCTGAGGATGACAAACTTGCTGTGTGCCACAAAGATCTTGGGGGGCTGATTGGTGGCCACTGCAGTGAAGAAGGCGTCCACTGCGTCTGTCAGTGTGGTCAGGTTGGCCTCACACTGCTCCAAGTAGAAGAGCAGCAGCTGTCGGTCCGACGGCCCCAGGCCCCCTGTCCGCCCTGGCACCAGGGGCTGGGCTGCTGTCCAGTTGGCCAGGTCATGGTCTATGGGACGAGACACCTCCTGCTCCAGTCGTTCAAACTGTTTCAGCTGTGGAAGGCAGGACAAGGTTAGGCTCTCTGCTGACAGACGTGTGCAAACATCTGTACCCCTCAGGGCACTGCTCACCACAAGAGAGCAAACCACTGCGTCAGTAACAGCATGAGTGGCTGGGGACATGCTGGGAAGTACACAGGAAAGACAGCGTGCACACCAGCTTCTTGAAACAATGGCACCCCATGGCTACACATGTATTTCTATCTTAACTACTATTATTGGGGAGAGGTATTTTGCCACATATCCTGGCTGGTCTCAAACTTACGATCCTTCTGCCTCTGCCTCCTGAGTGCTAGAATTACAGGAGTATGTCTGGCTTATTTTAATTATGAATATGTATTTCTTTTCACTTTTTATGTGCCACACACTTCCTATGCAGCTCATACACTACTCATTTATAGCCAATTATAAGCCCCACTTGGTAACAAGGTAACCAGTGAGTAGCCCAGCTCAGGGTGGGGTAAGTTGTCCCCTGCCTTACTTTTTTACACCCAGAGAGGGGATAGTGAAAGGAGTTTTCATATTTACTCCAAAATTCAATGACTTTAGTGTTTTTCAAATATACTTTGTTACCCAGAAAAATGACTTAAAATATGAAGAAAACTGGCTGAACTGTTATTTACAAGGAAAATTGGATACAATGTATTCAGTCTCAACAATGACATTCCTGGCCTATGAGAAGGGATTGTGGACAGTGTTTAAGGATGAGGAGCGCTGCAGATAGGTAGTGACTGCTCATCTGGACAGGCACAGGGAGCAGCTTGTGGAGAGGAGCCGCCTGGGGGGCTTCTGGGATGCCTCTGGCTGCCAGGCTCTCTAGCCTACACTCTTCTGGGCTGGCTACGATGTACCCATGACTCTGACAGTCGCTTCATGTCTGTGGTATCTCAAGCATGCCAGACAACTGCTGTGGTCCCAGCTATTCAGGAGGCTGCAGTGGGGGGAATCAGCTGAGCTCAGGCAGAGTTCAAGACAAGGCTGGGCAGCACAGCAAGACTGCCATCTCAGATGAAGTGGCCACATGCTGGATGCCGACTCTACCCTGGGGCCTCACCTGCTGCAGCTCCAGCTGGCCTTTTCCCTGCCGCATTATGTTGCCCTTTTCTAGCAGCTCCTTCTGGGTCTTCTCAAACTCCTCCTTCCCCTGAGGAAAAGACAAGACCTGGACTGAGAAGTGTCTTCTGGGACAGAAGCAGGTCCCATGGGTGCAAGGGCCAGAGAACCACCAGGTGGCAGTGTAGGTACATCAGACCCAGGAAGACATAGCTCCTTAAAAAAACAAAACAAAACAAAACAAACCAGCCCCTACTGGAGGGGGCTTGGCCCAGAAGGGGAGCCTTGCAGAGGGGCACTCACTCCACATGGCCATGGCCCTCTTGGAATGGCTCTCATACCGAGAATCAAAGCCAAATGAAATAGTGACTCACTCCCATCTCCCCATCCCCTTGTCCTAAGCCCTCTGCCGCCAGCATCTGCCTCCCCAGAACGTCTCTACAAAGAATGGAGCCATATCCATGCCCACTAGGGAAGCCCATCCCCAAGGTGTTCTGGAGCCATCTTCAAGCCCCAAGGACACAGTGAAGTTGATCATCAATCTAATAGGACAAAATACAGGGAGGGCACAAGGAAACACCAGTGACCATTCTTGGAACCTGAATCTCCTTTGACCACAAGATCTATGTGTGGGGTGAGAGGGCAAGGGGGACATCAGGGTCCCTGCAACAACAGTGGCAGGGTCAGTCTTGAGCCTGAGCAGGGTGAGCACCCACCTGCAGGTGGACATAGTCATAATCCTCCATCCAGCCCCCTTCACTGTTCTCATACTGCCCATCTGGAGAGTCCTGGGAGGTGAACTTGGGGGGTGAAGGCAGAGGGCGTGACTGGATGCTGCTGGCTTTATCAGTGGGGTTGGGGTGCAGGGAGCTGCCTCCCTCAGGCCCTGGGCCAGGGGCTTTGGTCCGTCTGAAGAGCAGCGAGGCATTGCCATGCAAAAAGGAGGCCAGCTGCTTGGCATCCTCAGGCACGGCCCGTGAGCAGGCCACCAGGCGGTCCAGGTCTTCAAGGGTGAATCCTGGGCTTCCCCGGCCACTGTCTAGCACCTGACCATGGACTACCAGTGTCTGGTACACATCCTCCATCTTCTGTAGCTGCCGGCTAAGCTTGGCATGCAAGGTGCGGTCAGAAGTGTGAGTGGCATTGCTTACAGCACTGCGGGCAAATTCCAGGAGCTCATGTACTGCCCCATGAACTGCAGCCACTGCAGCTTTCAGGTCCTGCACAGGAGGTTCCTGAGGCTCAGAGGTGCTACGCCAGCCCCCAGGCCCATTGGCACTGCCCACCAGGTCCAGAAGGTGGGCTACGGTGGTGCTCACACCCTGCTGCAGGCGAGCCAGGGACTCCACAGCAACCTCCAGCTCCAGAGGCTCTCGGCCTGGCACCATTACCTCCAAGGAAGATGCCGATTGGCTGCTGCGTGTGCTGCCTGTGCTAGAGGCTGACAGGCGCTTGCCCTCTGCTGGGGCCTCTCGTTCCGTTGGTGGGGGCACAGCATACACACCATCATCAATCATACTCCCGTCAGCCACCTCAGGAGGGAGCGCCCGCTCACGAGGTACATCGTATAATGTTCCAGTTCCAGGGCCAGGCCGCCTCAAACCAGGGGGCACATCATAGAGGTCGGGAGCAGGGGGTGGCACGTCATACACATCCTCAGCTGGTGGGGAGTCTGGAGGAGGTGCAGCGAGGATCAGCGGGTGCCGAGTTGGGTCAAAGGGCTTGGGCTTGGCGAAGGCAGGAGGTACATCATATGTCTCCTCTCGCAGTGGCCCATCGGGCACATCCTTGCTCACGGAAGGAGGAACGTCATATACCTAGGGGACAAGTGGTGGTTAAGGCTTTTGTCCAGATTATCTGACCAGTCCTGGAGCTCAAGGCAGGACCCAGCTGGTGTACACACCCAGCATGACTCTTAACTGTGATGACTATGCCAAGAGCCTAGCCCTGGAGCTAGCGGACTCACTCTCTGTGCCTGGCTGTCCTCTATAAGATGGGGAACTGTTGAGGAACATATTTTTCAGGTGTGTGACTTTAGTTTACTCCGCATTTGTTTAACTCTGTGAAGCTGTGTTACTGTGCCTGTCTAAAACACCTGATGATCCTAATAAAGAGATGGCAGCAATAATGAGACGGAGAAAGGACATTCGTGGCTGGCAGACAGAGTATAAGTAGAAGGAGAAACGAAGCAGGGGAGGACATCAGGGGCCAGCCACCCAGCTACACAGCAAACCACAGAGAAAGAAGTAAGGAAAGGTATACAGAAATAGAGAAAGATAAAAGCCCAGAGACAAAAGGTAGTCGGGATAACATAAGTTAGGAAAAGCCGGCAAAAACCAAGCCAAGCTCAGCTTGGGCATTCATAACTAAGAATAAGCCTCCATTAGTGACTTATTTGGAGCTGGGTGGTGGCCCCTCAAAAGACCCAAGAGTAAAACACCAAGGGCTATATATGTGTTCAGCGTGCAATTCTTAACTGCAGACATGTAGGAGACTAGCTACCACATCGCCAATGCTGCCTGCCCATCCCACCACAATCACACGATGTTGCTGTCATTGGTAGACTTTCTACTCTGTATCAAGCATTTGGCTGGGCTTTGTATGTTAGATTCCTGTTGGCTCTCAAAAAAAGTCTGTATGATCATCCCCTTTTATATTCCAAGTGTCCTGTTTAGAAGAGGGATTTTGTGGTCTCCTTGCTGATACATCTCAGAGCATACATAATGAGAAGACCTGGCAATGGGCCATTTTCTGAGGCTCAGAAGGGCATTTAGTTTCTTTTTTTAAATTAATGTACTTATTTTTTTATGTGTATGGATATTTTATCTGCATAAATGTTTGTGTACCACATGCATGCTTTGTGCCAAGAGGTCAAAGAGATGCTGGGTCACCTGGGACTGCCAAACACTGTATGGATGCTAAGAATGGACCCTGGGTCCTCAGAAAGAGCAGCCAATGCCTTGACCGCAGAACCATCTCTACAGTTTCTATATCTGTTCTCAGAGCAAGTAATGACAGAGCCAGGGTCTGCAGAGAGCAGTCCCAAGCCCAATGCACACACTCGCCCATGCCTTTCAACACCTTTAGAAGCCTCTGACACCCCAGCATTTGCTGACTCCTTACCGAATGATGACTGGATGGGGGCAGGCTTTTCTCCACACTCGGAGGCACATCATACACATCCAACAATGGGTCTCTGCCATTGGGGCCCTTTACTGCCATGGGAGGTGTGTCATATACCTGGAGGGCACAAAAGAAGGTGCAATGATACAACTGTTAGGGATATCTGGTTTAATGGGAAGAGTGCAAGTCCCCAGAAACCTACCTTGAGCACTTGGGCTACCCTAGCTAGGCCGAGAAAATGCAGTACCCACAGCAAGGCTCAGGTCCTGTCTCTCCCATGCCTCTGATCCCCAACACTTACCTCCTGGCCATACTGGCTGGGAAGCAGTCCTCGAACAGGAGGCACATCATAGATATCCTGAGGACCTGGAGCTAGCAGGTGGCGTGGGGTGTCATACTCGTCCTGCTCTGTCTGGGAAGCCTCATATACGTAGCCCTGTCCCACTCGAGTAGGCACCACCACCTGGGAACAAACAGCTGGTTATACTGTTTGTTATCACTGGCCCCTGATCCACCCTCAGGTCCACAGGAGACCACCCTGAGAGGCAGGCAAACATAGCGGTGGGGCTCTGTAAGGGTGGGCTTGGAACCATTGCTTCTCATTCCCTATGTACTCCCTTTGGGAGTGAAATACAATGCTTGGGAGAGAATTACCAGACCCCTAGAGGTTTTGTTTAGAGCTGTCTGGTTCTGGGCCTTGAAAAAAAGACAGCTGAGTGACCCAGTCGATTCCAGAGTAGGGTGTGTGTATGGTTACACACAGATGACAAGGGACAGGAAGGGTAAAAGGCCTGGCTCCAGAGGCAATGCCAGTGAGCACGGGGCCGGCCTGCACTGGAGTCCTAGGCACAGCAAGACCAGAGGCCCCATGTTAGGTCTCCTGTGTTGTTCCTGTGGACACCTCTGAGCCCCCCTGCCCCACAAAGCTCTGCTCAGCAAGAGAGCAACCTGATCGTAAGATCCCTATCATCCCAGGCTCTGGAGGCAGAGAATGTAGCCTGGAAAGGCAGCAGACATCCTCCCTGAGTAGGACTAGGTAACTCAGTCTGACTACTGAGCTAACTCTTTTTTTTTTTTTAAAATTTATTTATTTATTTAGTATACAATATTCTGTTTGTGTGTCTGCCTGCAGGCCAGAAGAGGGCACCGGACATCATTACAGATGGTTGTGACCCGCCATGTGGTTGCTGGGAATTGAACTCAGGACCTTTGGAAGAGCAGGCAATGCTCTTAACCTCTGAGCCATCTCTCCAGCCCCTGAGCTAACTCTTGAACAGACACACGGGGCTAGGATGTAAGGTCAGCTCCATGGCAAAGGAATTCTAATGGGAACCACTTGAACCTCACCCATAAGCTGCCTTGCCCACCTGAAAGGGTAAGGCCTTAGTGGGAGTCAAAGGCAGCCGGCCCTTCTTTCCCAGGGCTCTGACCATGCATTCATGGCAGTGGCCACAGCAGCAAAGCTATGGCTCTGTATCAAGGGTAGGCGGGGCCGGGGGTAGGCTCTGGGATGTGTGTGTACAACCCCCAAGGCCATGCTGTCCCCTCACAGCAGCACACAGTCTGGGAGGGATGGGAGTGTCCACACAGCCTCCCCTCTAAGATTCTCCAGCCAGGCTCAGGGTAACCTCCCCCATGGGGCTCCCTGTTCAGTCTTCTCCACAGAAAGGCCTTTTGTTTTCTAATCAAAGGGGATGTCTGGGACAGGGTTGATGCTGGGCCTCCACACACATATCTTGCTTCCTTCAGGCTCAACACTCTAGAACCCAACCCAAGCTTCAGCAGACACAAACCAGCATTACCCCCATCCCCCTGCAGGACATAGGGGCACCCAGCAGACCAGATCTGACAACCTCCCAGGCAGGATATTTGAGCACTTGATGTTTAATACAGCTGGGCTTCTGGGCTGCCTCTAGCAGTCAGCCTGGCAGGCTGGTGTGTGCCACTGTAGGGGCGGTGGAGGTCTCCTCTGTGGGGTGTCTCCACCCACCAATAACAGGGCCCGGGGGCGGAGCTGTAGCTGCCTCTCAGAATCATCTCCCTGCTCAGGCCCCAGACTTGAGTCTCCTCCAGGGCTATTTTTAGTTATTGGAACCTGCCCATGGCGGGGCAGACTGGGGCTGGAGGGATGTGGCAGGTTAGACAGGCATGTGGCAAGGCCTGAGGCTTCTCCAGGCCAAGGCCTCCCAGGTGGGAATTCAAATCCAAAAGGGGCAGACAATACACCCTTAAGACAGAGGCAGGCCAGGTCTCAGTACAGAGAGCATCTCCACCTCGTCAGCACCCATCTGGGCCTCATGTAGACAGGGCTGTAAGCCCAGGACAGAGGTCTCACTACCAGAACCCGAGAGGATGGTCCTAGGGTTAAGGGTAGGACAACCCCTATTCCTACACCTGAGTCAGGTTGACAGTAAGCAGCCATATTGGCTAGCGAATGTTTTTCTGTTAGGAAAACATAATAGAGAAAGCAGGGAAAAAGAAGCTCATTAGGGAAATAGCCTCATCAGAGCTGCTGAGCTGAACAGCTAACTGCTCTGCACCTGATGCCCCATTAGCAGGTCCTGGAGGGAGAGGGAGGGACAGACACATCCAGGCTGGGCTGCAGAGGGCTGTTTTCTCTCTGTCCCGTATCTCAGCACAGGTTTCAAGGAAAGGGAGACTGATCCCAGAAGCACACCCCAGTTTGTCAGTCCTAGATGGGGATGAAACCTCTGGAGTAGCTCTGGCTCTACAGGGACCAAGGCAGGAATCCAAGCAGCAGGAGTCAAGTAGGAGGAACAAAGACAAGAGGAGTCTCTCTTGGCTGTTCCTTCTGTTGGGGCCCCACCACTCCAGACAGTTTGGCTGCTGATCTTCCCCTCTGCAAAATGGACAACATCCCACCAGCCTAGGCTAGCTGCTGGTTTGGGTGCTCACAATTTAGCCCTCCTCCCATAGAGAAGTTGTTTTCCTTTTTTGGAATGGAGTACCACAGGAATACCATGGGGCCAGACAGGTGCCTACTTTACCAAGCACACCATCCCCTTTTGCTGGCCAAGGAGTGCTGCTTCCCAGACAAATACGACTTAGCTCACATGTGTTCCCCACCCCTGGCAAGCTATAATTCCTGACCCAGGAATGTGCCTTCAAAAGTGGCCTTGCCAGGCGGATCTCTGTGAGTTCAAGGCCAGCCTGGTCTACAAGAGCTAGTTCCAGGACAGGCACCAAAAAAATCAGAAAAAAAAAAAAAAAAAAAAAAGTGGTCTTGCACAGACAAATGCCTTCCCTGCTGAGGTCCTACCTGCACGTTTACAACCTCTGTGCCCATGGCTAGCCAGAGGACCCTGGAAACTCCTGACCTTACTTTCTCCAGCCACACAGCAGATAGCCATTGCTCCAGGGGTCCACGCTCTGCTGGCCCCATCCTTATCACTTACTCCCACAGATACCGCAGTACCTGCTCAATCCTGCAACAAGGACAGACACCAAAGGAGGAGTCCCAGAGGCCTCTGAAAGCAAGACCTGGAAATGTAGGCACAAATGTGTGCCCTAGGAGTTTCCCCACCATGTTCTTTGTAATAAAATCAAATCACATAGTATACACAGACAGACATACAAACTAAAAAATTTATTTTAAAAATGTGGTGGGAGTGGGGGCCCTGGAAAGATGGTTCAGAGGTTAAAAGTGCTTACTGCTCTTGCAGAAGACCCAAGTTTGTTCCCAGCACCGTACAAGGCAGCTCACAATTCCTATAACTTCAGTTTTTTTTCCCAGCCTCTATAGGCACCCAGACACATGGCACTCACTTAGAAACAGGCAGACTGACAGACAGACAGACAGAAAATAAAAATCTTCAGGTGATGCTACAGCACAGCAGCAGAACTTGGGTAGCTATCCCTATCAGTCTTGGAAGATTTAATAACTAAGAAAATGCTTTTGGTATGTTGTGATGGATTTACAACTTTGAAATGCAAAAATAACAAGCATATAACCACAGACATAGGAGGCTGAAGCAGGAGGATTGTGGGTCTAAGGCCAATGGAGGATACAGGATACAACGAGATCCAAGTCAACCTGAAGACAGAGTAAGTTTGCCTTTAAAAAAAAAAGTACATATACAAATCTGTAAAAGACAAATAGAGAAGACACTAGACAAAATACCAACGTTTCTTAGGGATTATCCCTTGACCGAGGGATCTCTAGACTTTCTCATACATTATGCATTTTCTGTGGCAAACAAGCATTTATTTCATGTTAAAAATATAAGCAGAGGCAATGACTGCCCAGCTCAGGAATGACAAAGCCTCTTAGGAATGGGCACAGGGCTTCTCTTCCTAGGCTATCAGTTAGGTCAGAGTCTTGGGAACACTGGACAGCTCCACCAAAGGCAGGTAGGGCTGAAAAGGACACAGCAGTGAGGTTCTAGGTGAGTGAGGGAAGGCCCCTAGGTTAGCCCCTTGGGCTTCCTCCTCCAGCCTAGATGAACAGTTGTTCCAGGATAAGGTTTACTGCAAGGACAAGAGATGAAGAACTGACTGGGGGGCAAGTATGACCTGTGTGCATGTGCATTTGTAAGTGTTCTAAGTGCATGTGGAGGGGACGGACCTTGGCCTCTCTCAAGGCTCACTAAACAGGTACTATTGCCATCTCTCCACAGGATAGCCACCCACGCATGCACACATCCACACACACACAAGCTGGTGGCAAGGCCCTGATGGCAGGCTTCCATTACCTGACTAAAAGATGCAGGTAGTGCAAGAAGTGGGGTCCGGTGACTCAGGGACCCCTGGTGGTCAAACAGTGGGCCAATGTTGGTGAAATCTCATTTTATGCAACTCCTGGTCAGGCATCCTGGATGCCAAGCTTCTCTGTGGGCAGTGATAGGGTGACACTACCTGCTTTCTAGGTGGTACCAATTAGGTTCTTGGCATTGGGGGGCTTTGAAGACAAAGGCTCAGTGCCACAGCTGAGCATGAACCTGGCCAATGTCTCTCCAGACATCATCAGACTGACTGTGACACTGACTTAGCTGCGCTTATGCTGCTCACGCTCTCTCTCTCTCTCTTGGTTTTTTCAAGATAGGGTTTCTCTGTGTATCCCTGGCTGTCCTAGAATTCAATCTACAGACCAGGCTGGCCTGGAACTCAGAGATCCATCTGCCTCTGCCTCCTGAGTGCTGGGATTAAAGGTGTGAGCCGCCACCACCACCCGGTTTATGCTGTTCTCTTAAATGCTGCTGTGCCCACCACAGTTGGCTGTTTCCGCCAGGGCCTCTGGCACCCCTGCCTAGCTATTAAGGACTTCTAGTGCACAGTAGATGAAGGGATGCAGAAGATGCAGGGTGCCGGTCATGGTAACTCTATCTTCAACAAATTCCATTCCCTAGTTTTTTTTTGTTGTTGTTTTGTTTTTCAAGACAGGGTCTCATTATGTAGCTCTCTAGCTATCCTGGAACTCACTGTATAGACCAGGCTAGCCTCAAACTCAGACACCCATCTGTCTCTGCCTCCTACATGGTGTGATTAAAGGTGTGCACCACTAAGTTTGGTTCCATTTCCCAGTTCTTAAAGGACTTTGGCATAGAAAAACAGGCTAAAATGAATGCAAGGAAAAGTGGCTCCTGATTCAGTGTGAAGCCAGGGGGCTTCTCCTCCTTCAGCCCTGCCTATTTCATGGGCAGGGGCCAGAAGGTAGCACGAAGGAACTGAGAGCCCAGACACAACCTAGAGCCCAGAGGTCCTGCCTCATAGAGATGGAATGTCTGTGGAGCCAAGGACAACTAAATGTGCTAGGTTTCAACCAAGAAAATGACTTCTGAAGGATTGGTGCGAGCCCCTGAGCACAGGCAGCTTCCGTACCCACACGGGGCCTGGAAGGCCACAGGTGCCAGTGGACTGAGAGCTCTTCAGGAGCTCAGCTCCTTCTTCCCTAGGGAAATCCCTTTAAGGGCCACACTCAGCTACCTGATAAGGCTCACTGCCTGGCCTCCCAGGCAGCTGGGTGGGCAAAGGTCAACAAGCAACACAAGTAACCTCCAAGAAAGTTCCCGAGGAAATGTGTAGTCTCTTTTGTCCCCTCCCTGTCTTCCTGTTGGCCAAAGGGCAGACCCAATGGTTGGATCTCAAGTAGGCCCACGTCAGTCCTGGTGTGTTCACCGCTAGATGCAACTTCTAAGAGGAAGCATGCAGCTCTTCTCATTTTCCCCGTGTTGTCACCCTAAGTCCCACAGCCTCACTGTCCTGGCCCACAGGCCTTATGCTCTGCTGTACTTTCTACTTGGGCCAGAATACACTGACCGACATGAGCTGGGCAGGTATATATCGGGCCCCGAGACTGTCCCTGGCCTACTGCTCACTTGGAACACAGGGCACTTCTCCACACCTCTAGACCTGCCACAGGCTGTAACCTGTGGTTAACATTCTCCAGTTCAGGGCAGCCTGCTGTAGACTTCCTCATCCTTCATGGCCAGCTCAATGTCCCTTATTCAGATAAGTAAATGTACCATCAGATAAATGTATACATTGATCCAGTTACCTCCCTCCTTGACTTCAGACCAAACACATAATGATACTGGAGTGTGGGTACTCTGTGGTGACCAGGCCCTACAAAGCCCAGAAACCAGGGCCCAGGCTAACCCAATGAGGCTTATGTGC